>NC_046368.1:7643572-8008787 GCF_011125445.2 Fundulus heteroclitus | reverse complement strand
GTGTACTAAACCAAAGAAATGTTACAGAGTGGAACGTTTATTGTTTTTATTCACTTTGGCTGAGTTGTTTGAGGCGGGAGCCGACCTGAGCTGCTCGGTTTATGGTCCTCTGGAGTCTAGGAGGTGCAGTACTGAGTGAGCAGCCTGTGTTGGCGCAGATCTGACGCCGTAGAAAGAACCATTTGTCTGGATGTGCGTTTCATGCGTTCTGCCCATTTGTTGGCTCTGTCCAGCGAGTGGTGACTGTCAACAGAGTGCGAGCGTCCTCTCCGCCCTCTTTTCTCTTTGGAGCGTCCCGGTCGTGAGTGGGAGTCCGGGACGTGGTCAGGAGACGCGTGCAGGGACGTGGAGCACAGTCTGAAAAGGGAGCAAACTATCACTGCCAATGTGAGCTAAAAGTAAGTAAAATGTTCTTGGAATTAGATTATTTTTCCTTGATTTGAGCAGGTAAATAGATTATTTGCCAATGGAATTAGATTTTTGCACTTAAAATAAGAACAGTTCATCTCCATCATCTTATTTCAAGTGCAGGATATCTAAATATATATTATTTTAGGGGTAAAAATACTCATTCCATTGGCAAATTGTCTTATTTAGCTGCTCAAATCAAGGAAAAATACACTCATTTCAAGAACATTTTACTTACTTTTAGCTCAATTTTGCAGTGCAAAAATTAGGAGATTTTAAGACTTCTTTACATCTGAGGGGCACAAGCATCTCATAAATTAGATCATCAAAAATATAATGTATTTCATTTATGCAATTCAACCAGTTGTGTATTTCAAGCATTTAATTTTAGTCATTTTGATGATTATATCTTACAACGAACATAAACTCAAAATCCAGTGTCTCTGAAATTAGAATAATAGATAACGGCAATAAGAAATGTTGTTTATTACCGAACTGTCAGGCTACTGAGAAGCTGGTTGACGTAGCGTACCGTAAATCACTCCATAGCCGGTAGGTGCTTCTGCTGGAAGGAGCTGCTGCAGCAATGCAGCACGGTACGCCCCGCTATGAGAACAGGCTGCAGCTCTAAGACGTCTCCAGAAGGCCAGGCTGCTTTAATTTCGCCTTTAGGAGTGGCTCAACACAAAGAAGGTAAGGGTTGTAGCCCATGTACTGGATGCAGTGTGTGAGGCTACTCAAACGGCCGTCCACCCTTTGATTCACTCCTAATGCTTGAATTTTTAATCCTCTTTCCTGAGACTGAGGTTAAAACTGTTACTTGTGCACATTTTAACACATTTTTTCCTTCCATTAGATTCTCCATTAATGTGTTTGGGTGCAGCATCGTGTGAACGACCAGCTTCATTAGGGAATGCCTTTGGTGGCTTGGACAGTCATGGTCGCCCTGCCTGCTGGACAACTGTCTAAATAACAGTTTTAAAATACTTTTTCTATTGGTCTAGTATAAAATTTCACATTTTGTTAAACTGAAAATGGAATTGTGATTAACTGTGAGCAGTAACAATAAAAATGAATAGAAATAAATCCTTGAAATACATCAGCAGCTCCCCTCAGGTCGTTTGTTGAACCAAACAGAAAGCTTTCTTGTTATATGATAAAAACAATCTGTAAATTTGGCCTTTCAGAATAAAAGGCAGGTCGGAACTGAAAAGCTTCCTCCATGTAATAGGAAACTGAAAAACTTAAACCTGTTGTGACCGTTTAAAAGCCATTTAGTGTTTATTTAACACCTGGTGCCACATTTAACCTCATTTATTAAACGCTGCCAGGTCCTTTCTGTCACATCTGAACCTCTCTGAGCCTCATGTAGAGGTAAGTTAAGATGAAACATCACAGATGCTGGCTTTTATTTATGGGGGGGTTCTAACAAATTATACAGACGCTGGTCATATAATTAGAATATAATGAAAAGTTGATTTTTTTCAGTGATTCCATCCAAAAAGTGAAACTTCTTGTCATTAGTTGTCAGTTATAATCATCAAAATTTAAATAAATAAACACTTGAAACATATCAGTCTATGTGAAATGAATGAATATAATATTAACATTTTTTAATGGAATTTTATTCTATGATATTCTAATTATATGACCAGCACCTGTATTCTGAAATAGAATCAGGTAATCAGTACTGAATGATGTCCCTGTTATCACATTTATAACTGGTGATAAAAATAAATAAATGTTAATTTGAACAAATATCAAATAAACATAATGAGGAGGCAGTGTCGGTAATAAACCTTTTAAAGTAATGAGCTAAAGTTTTCATTTTTGGCCATAAAAAAGCTTCACTAGTAAACATTACTGGGTTTCCACCTACATTAGTTTCAGACTTCTGTTACTGGTTAAGCATGATTGTCCTCTAAAAAAAATAAAACCTTTGGTCTCTTCAAAAGACAGTTTTCTTATAGATTATTTTTTGACTAAAGCAGGAAGTTATGTAAATGAGCGCAGATTAAATCAGATACCAGCCTCATTAAGCTCCAGGTTATGTGTGATGATTATGAAACGATTATCCTCATTTAAGTATTACTTCAAATGTTGATCTTTATTTCATAAAAGAGATAAAAAAAATAAACCTTAACTAGCTCATGTTGGAGTTTAAAACGTTTTGATGCTGAACTACACTGCAAAAACGGATCTAAAAATAAGTAAAATGTTATTAAAGTTTGTGTATTTGTCCTTGATTTGAGCAGGTAAATAATATGATTTGCCAATGGAATAAGATTTTTGCCCTTAAAATAGGAACAACTCATCTCTATCATCTTATTTCAAGTGCAGGATGTCTAATTATCTTATTTTAGGGGTCAAAATACTAATTCCATTGGCAGATAATATTATTTACCTGCTCAAATCAAGGACAAAAACACTAACTTTAAGAACATTTTACTTATTTTTAGATCTGTTTTTGCAGTGTACAAACATGAAACATGAATTAATTCAGTTTTAACCAGTGTGAACTAAACTAATAACTAGTTCCAGTCAGTGGGTTCAGCCAAACCCTGTTATTGCTTTGGTGTGCAGAGCTTGAGATTAAATTTCCATTTAGAAATCTCTGCTGTGGCGCAGAAAGTAGATAAAACAGAATGTGATTTCCCCCTTCTGGATGGAAGCGGACATATTTTCGCTTCAGAGTCAACGTTTGACGTGTCATACCGCCACTGCAATCACAAATCTTTGTGGTCAGGACCACTTACAGAAGCTGCTGTGGGTACAAGGGCACGTACTGCATGGCTGAGGGTGAAACCGCAGCTGCAGTGTACCTCCTGGTGGAGGCGCTGTCCGGGGACTCAGCCTGTCGGTGCTTGTAGCGAGTGGAGGGACAACGCCTGCAGCAATCTGAGAAAAACAGTCATCAGTTCGATTAGTCAGATTCCCTTTGATTCTATTCTTGTAGCTGCTGAGCAGATTGTCTCTACATGCAGCTTTTTTAACCACTGACAATAATATTTGACTATTCCTATAGTGAGCCATTACAATAGTTGACATTATTGAGTCTGATCAGCTCTTATATCACCTGAATCTGTGCATCCGTGCAGTTTGAGGCGTCCACAGATGGCGTGGCAGCAACGAGGATGATCTGACGGCTCTCTGCTGCCACCAAGTGGTCCTGACAGCACATAACCAAAAAAAAAAAAAGCTTTATTATGTCTAGGCATGTAAAAGTATTAAATAAATTCAGAAACAGTAGACTCAGATTTTTATATCGAGTTGAGTGGGGATGACTAACGTTTGGCAGGTATTGTGTGGAAAGATGAAGGTTCATCATCAGGTTCATCTGCTTCATCAGGAGAAGAGGAAGACCCTGTAAAAACAACCCGCACAAAAAAACTGAGAACCTTTTTCACCTTCATAACTTAATCCACATAGTTGTATTTTATTTAAACGAGGAACATGACTGTCAACAGCTAGACGGTATAAGCTTAATGCCATAAGGTCAACCACTGATCATCATGTCTTAGGGCCTTACATGTCTGCGTGTTTCTGCTGCGGACGTTCAGCGGAGAGAAGCTGTGCGCTGCTACAGATGTTTGGGTACATCTGGACACCTGAGGCTGAGGCTGCTCCAGAAATGACCTCCTCACTGATCGCCAACAAAAACAAGAAACACAACACCACAAGAAGCATTGTGCAACATGCAGTTATTGAAGCCAAGACAATGAATAAAATGGATGCATGCAATCATGTTGCAACATTTGTTACATAAAACATGTTCCAGTGTGTTGCTCTCTTTGGCACCAACACCATATACATAAAAACAAAATCTTAAAACGTCAGAATAAGGGTCTCTGAATCATTAGACGGATGGATTCTTCTGGTTTGTTATGTTTTATGGCACCAAACTATGACTTTAAAAGCTGAAAATGTTACTGTCAGCATAAGATGGACTCACAGACATGACTTTGTTGCTGTAGTTCTTCTTCTCTCGTTGCTCTCCAAACAGACTCCGGCTCGATCTCAGAGACGGCCTGAACCGATCTCCTCCCCAGGCTGACGTCGCTCCAACACTCCCTGAGAAATAAAGAACAAACCCTTGAAGAACAACCTTTTTCCTGGAAATAGAACTGGCTTTTAATTATTAATTTTTATTCAACAGATGAAAGGCAATTGAAGTTTTTTTTATTATTTCATTTTATTTTCCCTGTTTCCAAACTAGTGAGATATGCCGGGAATAATTTAAGATAACAAACCGACACATTTGTTTTAGGAAAATAGAAAATTAAAAAAAATGATGAAAAATTTGCTGCTTTTGTAAGTTTGCACACCCTTAACCTCAAATTTTATCATCGATTAATTAGAGACCGTTGGTGAAGTTCAGCTGTCCTAGTCGTATTTTTCTGAAATTTGCTCACTTTCATCCTTTAGCTAAAGCCAGATTGGAGAAAGGATACAAAGGATTAAAAATCCTTAATTGTACAAAGGTATGAAGAAGGCAACAAAAGAATCCACAGCATTATATTTAAGCAATGGCACAGACTGGTTCTCACTGTAATGGTCTCCATGTAATATCTGCAGGAAATATGACACATTATGGGACATTTCTGAAACCTCCATTTATTCCTAAAATTGATGAAGAGACGAGAGAGAAACTGGTCAGGGAAGCTGCCAAGAGGTCGATAAAAACCCTGAAGTAGCGGCAGTAGTTTTCTAGGAATACTGACTGTGTCCTTAAGTCAAAACAATCTCCTGTATTCATCATATGTCTGCAATGAGCGGCGTGTTGCAAATCAGAAGCATTTCCCCCCAAAAGAAACATCCAGGCTAAAAGTGTTGTGGAAGAATGTCTCCCTGTCCCATGAACCCAAACTTGGACTATTGGGGATGAGTTTACCACAGAAATATCAATGAGCGTCGTCCAAAAGGCTCCATAACAGCGGTGAAACATGCCGGCTGTCTTACTTCAGATGGTTTACAGCCAAATAAACGGAAGACTGACTTCATGAGAGATGAAGTGGCCTAGTCAAAGTTCAGAACTACAGCAAAGACAGTAAAACTCTGAGGGAAGAGGACGAGGGGAGAACACGTCCTCCTGATGAGGAGGAGGGCAGAAAGGGCGAAGATGGCCGAGTCGAGTAGCCTCGTGAGACCATCCTGATCTCGCGAGCTTTCAAGGTTTCACTTGCAGATCAGTCTGGCTACTCTCCGTTAAAGAAAATTTGGAGCCGTTCACCAAACGAACGTCCAATCAGCGTTGGCTTTGAGGCGGGTTGAGGTGTGACGCAACGGGAAGCGCGTCAGTTCAGTCTAAAGAACATGGCGGCTTCAGCCGATGAAACTAGCGTTAGCGTGGCTATCGAGCAAGTTTTATCGGAATTACAGAGTATTTCTTTGCTGAGCTAACGAGCCTTTACCTGCAGCAGCAAGAGTAGCTTGGCTTGTGGTTGTGTTATCTGATTGGTTTATTTGGCCCATCTATCACCAACATAGGCCAATCAGCTAACCAGTATTTTCGCCCCTTCCCAAAATTTCTTCAACGGAAGCTTTGTTTTTTTTAACATTTGCTTTCCAACAAAACTGAACTGCAGGTTATTTGTCACAGTCAAGGTGGAAAAAGTCTGGAGAGGATTTACGACGGTCTCTTTCCACATCACTAAAACCGTGTTTTAAAGGCATACTATGCAACATTTTTCAGTTAATTAATGTGTTCCATATCGTTTTGGATGATTAAATGAGTCATTTCAGGTCGAACAAAGGTTTTCTCGGCCGCCCTGGTGGTCTGTGGGGGAAATACCGTACTTGCAGCCCTCGGCCCGCACCCACAGGCTCAGAAGTCTCGTGCAAGACCGCGAGAGTCGGTCTTGCTTTATGGCGAGAACTCCATACCTTCACTGTGTTAGTCATTGTTTGTACTGCCATTTTTTCCACTTTTCGTTGCGTTCGCCTGTCTGCTAAGCTCAAAACAACCGCGCCTGGCTTGACGGAGGAACCAGAACAGCTGAGCATCTTTATGACAGTGCACTTTTACTTTCGCCCTCTGGGGGGAGCCTCGCTGGAAAATCAACCCCGGTTGCATAGTATACCTTTAAACATGGGGGGGTTGGAGACTTTCTGGGAGCCGCTTTGACTACAGATCAGAGAAAACTGCGGGGTTGCACCTGGAGGATAAACACTGACCTGATGGAAGGTGAGGGTGTGTGGAGAGGAGAGCAGCTCCTCTGAGCTGAGGCGGCTGCTGTTACTGTGCTGAGACGCTTCTCATTCCTCAGAGGGACGTCCAGTTTCCCCTTCAGTCGCTCTTCTTTGGCTTGAAGTGTCACGAACGCTTCCCTGAAAACAACCAGACAGCAGACGGGTGTTAATTTACCTGGAAGTTATGCTTTAGCGTACTCGGTAAACCACACAAAGCTCTCCCTGCTTCACAGCATTAATGTGACCAGAAAGTCTGCTTTTCTGTGAAGGTCAAACTTTTATTACGCACACAGACGACATGCAACAGCACACCATGCAGTGAACAGTAGGATGTACCTCCTATAAGTAACCTCATTCAAAAGCAGCAGATTCTGAAATACAGAGAATTAAATGGGATTATACAAGAGCATCTCAAAGTAATATATCATCAAAAAGGTTATTTATTCCAGTTATTTAACTCATATGGATCCAATACACACAGAGATAAATCAGTTTGAAGTGTTTTGATCTGCAAACTTGGAGGATAGTGGCTTAGAGCTTCCCAGAAAATGTAGAAATGTTTTTCTGTGGCCTAAAGAATCACAGGAGGGTAGGATCAGGTCACACAGGTCCATGCCCCTTCAGCTCATTCACTAACATCCTCTGGTCTTCCATTCAGCTTATTATCCAGCCGTCGTTTATGCAGCCAGGCGCAGACCAATAGAAATGCTTCTTAGTCTGTGTCCACGCTGACCAATAGGGACGCGTGATCTTGCGGCACACTGAACAATACTGATGCGTTTCCAAACGTCCACGCGGATCAATAGGGATGCATCTGAAAATGAAACCAGGGGTTAAAGCAAAAATAATCGATTTGACTGACATTTTCTTCTCAATGTTCCTTTAAGCCAAGCCAATAACGACCCTAACGACTCCTCGTTACAGAGGAGTGGACCAGTTTCGGTTCAATCTGCTGGCTTAATGTCTTTAACGACTCCCCATTACTAAGGGGTGGACCTGTTTCTGTTGAATTTGCATGTTATCTAAGCCATTACAAGGCCTTTGTTTGGCAGTAGTTTAAAGCTTGTTACTCCACATTACTCCAGACTTTTTGAATTGAGAAAGCTTCCTGGAGAGGAAGCGAAACGTCTTCAACTACGGAAAACAAGTCCAGTTGCTTTTTTTTTTTTTTTACTTTTTTTGGAATAAACTGCAGCTAGTACAAAATTTAGCATAATTTCATCATCTACTTCACTCCTCTGGCTCCCTGTCACATTCAGGATAAACCAATCCTGTGATCATACAAGGCCGACCACAACCACGGACAATGCAGGACACATTACCAACACTATGATTACGTCATACATTCTAATTTAACACAGATCGCACATTACAATAATCAGTCTCTGCTTTGCCTGTTATTGCTCAACAATTAATGATCACAACTCACGAGTTTATAAAAAGGCATTATTTAACTTTTAAGTCTAATGAAACTGTTAAATTTTAGCCCTGTGACTGGAGACCTGTCCAGGATGGACTCTGTGTCCCCGCCTCTTTTTTAGTCCAACTTTAATGTTCTATTTCGTTTCTACATTTTATTCCTACTTGCTTTTACTCTGTTTTATTTTCCTATATTTTAATCATGTCAAGCACTTTGCTTTGTCTCTGTACTGAATTGTGGTATACAAATAAATTTGCCTTGTGTGACATCGAGACGCATTTTCCTGTCAAATACGGTTTTAAGTAACACCTGTACGGATACGAATACAATTGCTCTAAGTTTATCAGAAAAATTGTTTAGCTTTTAAAGAGGAACACTTTTTAATTAGGAAAATGTTATTGAACTTTTGGGTAAAGTTACATTTTGTTTGAGTTAATCTTGGTTGTCTCTTTCTGGCAGGTGTTTTTGGGTTGGAGTAACATGAGTCCATAGATCCACAGACAGGAGGCTTTTTCAGCGGTTTCTGGTGCGACTCGCTTCTACAGCGTTGCTTCACATCGCTCTCCACTCCGTTTAAAAATGAAAAAATAACGTTGGCAAACTTTCCCAAAAAGCCCTCTGAGAATCGCCTTTCTCTGGCCTCACCCAGTTAGAACCCGTTCTCCAGTCCATGTTGTAGCTGCAGTTTATTTTTTATTTTAAAATAAATATATGCTAAATATTGACTGACAGCTGATGACAGCAGCTCTGTCTTCTTTGTTTCAGAAAAGTGCATGTGGAATATTTATTTATTTATTTTTACTTTTTTTCCGAATCTGGCGCAGTCAAATGCGGGACATTGTTTCAGTTTGCGAGTCAACCGTGAAAAGCACGGGACAGTCCCGCACAATCTGGTCCCCCTAGTTTCCCAGGTAAAGAGGCAGTGTGCTGCAGAAAAATGCCGTTATGCACATTAACACGTCTGGCAGGTTAAGCTTCTTGATCACAAGCCGACAATCTTCCCATTCTCGTCCACTTCTCTCAGCCAAGCCCATCTCTATGTTTTACACCTTGGGTCCATATATCCGACCCTTCTTCAAGAAAAAGAGCCTAGATGCTGAGCTAGCGCGTTACTCTTTTTCTGTTTTAAATAAAAACCTAACAGCGAATCATGAGGAGATCCCTGATTGGTTGCTGTGTTTATCAGCTAAATTACAGGAAGCGAGGGAATAAACGCTGACAGGTGACGTGGCCACAGGTGGAAATAACTAATTAACAGCTAGAGCAGCGACAGAAACGCTTACAGAGGAAGTTGTTGTCAGATGTTCAATCCGCTGAACTTTCTGACCTGCTGGTTCACATAAATCCAAAGAAAACCTTCGACCACCGCTACTTTCATTCATGCACCTGTGGCCAGTTTGAGATGTTCTTCCAAAAGTTAAAATGATTAAATCTCAGACTGTTGCCTTTGCAAAGACCCGCCCTACTCTCTTTCTGATTGGCTGATGTCCCAGCTCTGCCAGATTTCATTGTTGAGAGCAGCTTCAGTTTGACACCTTGAATAAAAAGTCTAAACGGAACCAAGTGGATCCATTTTTTGCGCTCATTTTCCAGTTGAAGAAAATCCGTCGCAGCGATGGAGAACTTTAACCCAGGTTTTGATGCTATAGTCCCTTTAGAATTGACAGATATGTTTGACAGAGAAAAACTTGAAACTTATACTTTCATGGGGAGAACATCACAAGTTTTAAGGGGGGAAAAGGGTAAACAAGACACGTTTGCTGTAACCTTGGCCAGACAAATATAAGAGTTTTATCTGTGTTAAACTTGTTTGTCTCCAAGAACTAAACCACAGAGATAGACGCTCAAAACAGTTCCTACGACCTCTGGCTGTAGGTGTCTGGTCTTAAAATATTTCAGGTTTTTTTGTAGATTTGTGTTCATATACTTTGGCACCGCTGTATTGCAGTGATGTCAACAAAGCAGCTTGTATTGAAAATTGTTTGAATGTGCGTCTTGATGCTTTCAGGGGAAGTCCTACATCAAAATATCTCTCTTGCAAATGTGTAAATAATAACAACGCACTCACGGTGTATCCCTCAGAGAAATGAATCCCTTTTAGAGACGGAAACCTTTCCACGACAAGCCTACCACAAAAGAGAGCGTTCATTTTCCAGAGTTCACACAGTGTTCCTGAAGGCAGCACGGAGCTGCGTAGAAAGACTGAAGAAAATTGTTGCGATCGATGCGGCTGCAGAGCCTTGCATGTTTTAATGCTGCAGACCACAGTTTTTCTCAAGTAGTTCATATTTTAAACTAGTATTGTTGTTCATCTTCTATGTAAACTTTACCTTCAGGGAAAACGCCCACCAAGTTAATCGCACCGCCCCCAGTAATGCTCTAAACGCCCCCCAGGGGGCGGTACTGCCCCCGTTGAGGAACCCTGTGCTAAGTGCACACTGGGCCTTGTTTACTGTGCCAGCGCCATGGCAGCTGCAGGAACACACACTCACTTGTGATTCGCCCCCCGGCGGGAGTCTGGCGCTCTCTGGGGGTCAACATGGCGCTGGCGGGCAGCTGGCGGCGAGGCTGAGCTGCATGGAGATTCAGTGAAGAGGCGACTCCGCTGCTCTTCAGCGGCCGACTGAGCTGTAGAAGGAAACGGCGCGTTTTAACTATGACAGCTGAGTTTATAACCGAATAAAAGCCATAACTGAATTCAGTAACAGACTGCATGTGTTACTATGGCTGATCATCATTATTGTACTTTTTAATCAATACCTTCACTCGAGTGCCTTTTATTAAGTATTGTTTTCCCTATATTGCCTTATAGGCAATATAGTTTTTCCCTATATTGCCTTATAGGCAATATAGGGAAAATCTATTCACATTAAAATTACAATTTGCCAACATAAAATCTCTTTCAAAAACAAAACATAAAGCATCGATGTTGACTTCTAAGCCTGAATTCCTTTAAATCAAGATTAAAAACACATTTGTTTAGGATTGCCTTCAACTGTTCTAGTTAACTGAAACACCATTAGTGTTTCTTTTTTTAATGTTCTATTTTCTATCTACATTTTATTCCTACTTGCTTTTATTCTGTTTTATTTTGCTATATTTTAATCATGTAAAGCACGTTGCATTGTCTTGGTACTGAATTGTGCTATATAAATAAATTTGCCTTGCCTTGCCTTGCCTAAGCATAAGTTTAACAAGTTTGTATTATTTTGCCAACTTGTGTTAAGCACAGCTAACCTTTAATGAATATTCTGGCACATGTAAGATGCTATCTTAAACTTATTTACCAAATTCAAAGAAATATATTTTATTTTAAAAATAAATGCACACAAACCTCGGGTAAAGCACACAAAATTAGTATAAAATTTTTTGTAACAGAATATTTTTTAACAAATTCAGTATAGTTAAATATAGAAATATAAATGCGTTGGGAAATAAAATCAGTTTTATTTGCAAACTTATTTTTACTTTTTTATGCTCAAAAACAGCATGTTTGTGTTTTTATTCTATTAAATAGTGTATTATTAACATTTGATTTGATTAGTTTTAGGACAATATGTTTATAAAGTATGTTAAAGGGAAAAAATTATTATTAGTTATGGGTCAAGTCAGGCAGAAGAAATTCTACCAAACATGGAAATGGTAAATATGTGTTTTTGTGTGGCAAATAAAAGCAAAATCAAAAATATTAAATCACCAAATAAGTTTAAAAGCTAGTTTGAGATAAAAAAAAAAAAGCGGCTTCTTTTCACTCAAAGTAGATGTTACGTGACGTTTTACATTTACTTGTGTAGATTTTTACCATTACTTGTACTTGAGTACAAGTCACTCATGATCCAGGGATCAGTGGCTCCGTTGTCAACTCTGGTCTGTTTGTTCTGCCTGATGCAGTTCTGAGGAGAGGAGGAGAAGATGCGCCTCCTTCGTCTGCTTCTCCCCCTTTGATTGGGGGCGAGCGAGGGGCCCCCTGTTGGCTCCTGCTCCAGCTGACTGAGTGACAGAGGCGCCGACTGAGGTCTCCTAGAGTTTCTGTCCTGAGGCGCTGAAACACTGTTGAACAAAAATCCGGAAAATCCAACAAAGACATTAAAACAGGTGAGCTAAGAGGAACAGACGCTACGTATCCTGTTTCACTGCATGATGTGAGGAATAATTTATGCTACAGAAACGTGGAGGTAAAATATTGTCACACCCCACTGAGGCCCTCTGGTGGCGAAGACTGGGAACTGCTGCAGGAGTCAGACGGCTGCTTTCTGAACCCACAAACCCGCTGTCCGTTTCTGGAGAGATGATCCGATCCTGATCAACACAGAAAACAGATGCATATTCATTTAAATGCTGCGTTTGTCAAACCCTTCAGTGTTTGTTGATTAATTATACTAAACGGCTGCTCTATTAATCACTCCTTGGACGTCTCCTTGGGTGCATTGTGAAAATTTACAAGCCAATAATTTATGACTGTATGAGTATTCCCTCCACTGTTAAGTATGTTTGATACAACAGCTAATGCAAAGAAATCAAATTTAAAATGCTGCCTGTGAGCTCATTTGTACAGTTGTAATTTTTCAGTTGATGTAAGTAACCCACCTTTTTGTAAAAGAAAATATACGACACCAATTCAAATATGATGTAATTTGAATTCACCAATTAAAGTTACAGTTTAAAGATGATAGAGCAATCTGTTTATTTATAGTTTTATTTGAAGAAAGGTGTGAAATGTTTGTGAAGAACAGAACATGTAATCAGTAAAGAGAAGGTACAGAAGGTCTTATTGGCCCCTTCTATCCACAGGATTGTGAACCCAGTTGGATGCAGAATCAAAACAGGGCTGCGAGGAGGGGGCCTCGTGGCATCACTACGACTGAAATCCAAAGCTTGAGTCACCCCAACCATCAAGAGGACCACAAGGAACAGTTGTGAGAAAAAAAAAAACTACAAAGTTTCTTGATTAAGAAAACGTGTTCTTCTGCGTTTCTACTTTTTTAATTACCATATTTTGGACTATAAGGCGCACGTAAAGTCCTTATATTTTCTCAAAGATTTATGGTACACCTTGTAGTGCTGACACTAGGGCTGCTCGATTATGAAAACAATTATAATCTCAGTTATCATGGTCCATTTTGAAATCAGTTATAATAAATATATATAATATAATATATATATAAAAAATATTTACTAACTTCAAGAATTCTTCAAGAACAAAAACATGCCTTTATTCTGATACCTTTATGTTTAACCTTCTGCCAAATTAACAAAGGATTTATTCAAATTTAAGATATTGCATAAAAATATAAAGAAATAAATGAAAATACCAAAAAAAAGAGAAAAGACCTGAGTTTTAAAGGCTAATATTAAAGGAACAAGTAAGAATGACACCTAGTGGTAAAAATTGGAACAACACATACATGATGCCTTTCACAGAAACCTGCCATTTACTCAACGGTCCGTTGTTGCTCTGAAGTTTTGCTTTAACAGGACAGGTCTATTATGTTTTATTTCTGGTACGCTTCTCTTACTGACTTTCTTGTTGGTAGGCTGCTGCTCTTTTGCTAAAATAAAATACCAAATACTGAGCTCTGTGTTTGGAACCCTGGGAACTCTCATATGATTGGCTCAGGAACCAGGAAGTAAACACAGGCTACACTGAAGTGAAATAGTTCCAGACCGTACCTTCTAGGTTTGAAAGGAGAAAAATGTGACTAAGACGTTGTTGATGGAGAGGAACGAATGTTCCATCCTGGGTGACAAATGAGAATGATTTAGGTTGATTTTACAGTAAATATCTTACTTATAGCTCCTTTAAACAATTTTTATTTTTATTTTTTTTTACATTTTAACACGCTAAGTGACTGGATATTTTGGCCAAAAAGTTTTCCCCAGATTAGTTGCTCATAAATCCGTCTAAATTTAAGATGGGTGAAGAGGTTTGTAGAGTTGCAGAGAGGTGCAGAGGCCACTGAGTAGCATATCTTGAACATCAAGTGATTTAAAGCACATAATTGTCTTTTGGTCTAACCTCTTCCCTCTTAGGCTACTCTATATGACTGTTTTAGTCAATACTAAAATCAGGATAATTTAAATCCATTGTGTGTCTCGTATTTTTAAACACAGGAAGTAAACAGGAAGTGATTTTGGATGTGCGGCTGACGCGTAAACAATGCTATTTTGTCGGAGCAGACTTCCTAAAGCACTCATTAAAGTGACTCTAGATTTATTGACAGACCTGAGACGGCACCTTCCTGCTTCCCGTTTGGACCTTGGAGCTCCTCCGTTCCGATGTGACGTCCGTCAGGCTGCTCAAACTGCTGCTGGGAGACGTTCTCCTCTCCAGCCTTACTCTGATGCGTGCGGACGGAGCCGGGGGTGTGGAGGACGGGCTGCATGACGGAAGGCTGGTCACGGAGCTACGCTGTTGGCTTGAATAGAGTGGAGAGTGCGGCTCTGATTCCACTCTTCTGTTCCAGAAATACAGTTTGGTCCAGAAGTCAGAAAGATTATCTTAAACTTAATGGAAAAAATAACAACGCTGTTAAAAAGTTGAAACCAAATAATAAAGTTGTTAAGAGAAAATACAGTTGCTGTCAAATATATCCACAACTCTTTTGCCTGTATTTGCTTTTCTTTAAATTTAATACAGTTACCAGTTCAGAGTTTTAGGAAAAGGCTCGTTTATCTTAAAATCTGTTAACTGTCATCTTCACTTCATCCTCACAATCAAAGCATTTCCTCTGGACGACTGACTGCTCACCTCGGTGCCCAAGTTTCCAGGACTTCATTGTTTCCATCTCTCTGACCTTTCCACTCTTCTTTCTCCCCGGCGTGTTTGGTTGGGGTGTTTAAAGAGGAGGATGGAGCAGCAGGTGGTCTAAAATGCTGCTGCAGTGTTCGGTCGCTAATCGAAGAAAAGGAAGAGAAAAAACAACAACGCAAACACACTTAAAGTGTGGAAAAAGGGCAATTTTTATGCTTCAGATCAACAGATTGACTCTTTGCAGGGAATATTTTGTCATAAAATAGGATTCTTAAACTACAAAAGACCCACTTACTGATCCAGTGGCTGAGTTTGTTCATGCTCAACAAGCTTGTCTTTGCAAATCGAAGGTCTGAAGTAGATGTGCTTGAGAGTTTCTTCTTCATCATCATCATCATCATCATCATCATCGTCATCATCCTCATTGTCGCTTTTTCTACTACCTGAGCTCAGCTCTGGTTCTGCTGCAGTACCAGGTCCGATCCGGACAGGTTCAGGCGGACTCTGTAAGGAGAGGATGCTGGTTTTTGAAGCTCTATAGAAGCCATTTGAAAACATGCACAGAAAGAACGTTTTACTTCTCTTACTTCCAAACAGAAGTTTGCATCAAAGGCATGAATGTTTTAATTTTTGCTGCTTAGTTATTTATTCAAACTGTATTTTTTCTCCCCCAGAGTGGAACCATTATAGATGAAATGTCATTTATTTCTTTAACTCAGGAATTATGTGCAACAGTTTGAAGTGATTTTGAATGGTCTCCAATCCAAACATGGTTGAAATTATACATACTTAGTTAAATTCAAAAGTCTTTTAAAGAAGTTCCTTCACGTTTTTCATGTAGAAATTTCACTTTTCCAGAATAACCCTTCCAGATCTTGGTCATTTAACTTATTATTGCTCAGGTTGAGCTGGCTTTCTAACCCCTGACCAACTCCTGCACTTATCAAGCATTAGTATATTTCTGTAAGAAGGAACCTTTTCTGGGAAAGAAATCAAATGTTTTTAACACTCTGTTTTTATTTTTATAT
The DNA here is from genome assembly GCF_011125445.2 of Fundulus heteroclitus. Lineage (NCBI taxonomy): Eukaryota > Metazoa > Chordata > Actinopteri > Cyprinodontiformes > Fundulidae > Fundulus > Fundulus heteroclitus. The sequence continues at coordinate 7,992,991 of NC_046368.1, read as the reverse complement.
TTTTCCAGACCCAGAAAATAATGAAAGCCAATAAAGTTTAACATTATTCTCAAGACTTCAGAGGAGGATTAGAGAAAATCCACAGTAAACTTAAACTTTTGCACTAAAATCTTGAATAATTAGTCCACCATGGAATTAAATGGTTCAATAAAACCATGAACCAAAGTGAGAGGATGTGATGTTTTTAATCTAAATTATAAAAGCCACATTTATCCGATGATAAAAGATGTGTATTCAACTCATTAATTAAACATCTAGTCTATGGAGGACTAGGAGAGACACTGAAAAAGAAATTTAACCATTTTTGAATTTAACAATTAACATCGTACAATTAGAAAGTGGTTTTAATCACACATTTTTATTTGAGTTATTACAAATAGTAAACCGTACTTTTTAATCCATTATTAAATACTGCAGGTGTTTATAATCAGATTTATAAATCAGGGTTTTTAAATCTTCGTTTAGAAGTATGATTGAAAATACATTTTTAAATTGCAGTATTTAACATTGAATTTACATTTCCTCTTTAATAATTCAATTTAAAATGCACAATTAACAAAAGTATTTTCAAACTGGATTTCCCAATGATTAAAATGTTAAATTTAAACTATTTTTCAGTGACTCTCCTGGTCCTCCATACCAGTCAGTAGCTAATTCTTCTGACTTTCTGCTCTGTTCAGAGATGCAACATTCAGAGAGAGAATAAACGACGCCTTGAACCTGCGGGTGAGTCGGGCTCATTTCTGCTCCTTCAGACGGATCAGGTGAGGGGGCGTGCTTCACCTGCTCCTTCAGCTCATCCACACGCATCCCACACTGAAAGACCAGACCCTCCAGCTCCCTGAAGCAAACACAGAAAGGTAGTGAAATGAAGCGGATGCCAGGGAAGCTCGTTAAAGTTTCATGTCAACCTTTCTGTAGCCCTCCTACCCACCGTTCCGGGTCAAAGGCGCAGGTTTCCTCTCCTCTCTGCTGTAGGAGTCTGTGTTCGTCTCGAGCTAGAAGGTAGCCCCGCTCTAAAAAGTTCAGCCCCTCAGAAAGCTGAGAAAGACCCTGAAAGAGAAAAGCTCGTCCGATTAGAGAAGAAGCAACGGGTCCGATTACTCAGCAGAGGGCGGTTTGTTGTTCTTACGGTTAGTGTGTCGGAAGATGTGAGTTTATCACTCTGAAGGAGATCCTCGAAAGTTTGCAGCTGGGAAATAAAACCAAAATTCAAAATGTAAGTCCTATTGGGAAATCTTTGGTAGATCTAATAAGCGTCCATGTTCTGTTTGTCAGCTGGTTACTTGCTGGAGGAACTTCTCAGACTGATGGAAAAGGACGCTGGAGAGCTGCTGCTCCGGCTGCGGCGCCGAGGCGTCTGGCTTTTCTGTTCAACATACAGGTGGTTACAGGAAAGCTTTTCTACAGTTTTATAAAAAGGGCCAGACAAAATAAACGCTTCACCCTGATGTGTACCTTGTCCAGTAGAGCAGACCTCAGCCCTCTGAGCATGAGAAAAATCTAGATTCATCAAGTTTGAAGCGTTACGAGTGAGCCCAGAATGCACCATGTGACCGGCTTTTGGAGAGTCCGAGTACAGGTTTACCTGGAGGGAACATGGGAAAAAATAAAACACTAAAATAACTAATAACCCATGAAAATAAATCATCTGCTTCTAAACACTTAATTCTGCCACAGAATTGTTTTATTTACACATTTTATCTCCAGAAACTGAATTTTAAAGCTAAGGTTGAGCCCCTAGAGTTAATCAGCTTCACATATTAGCTGTAAATGAATAATTCTCTAATTATCCAACTGAAGCGAGTAAAAACATGGGTCTCTGATCTGTTCTCAGACCCAACATTGTGACCTGGTCTTGTTAAATGTTAAAATATGAATTAATAATTCAAACACATTCCTCTTGTGAAAATTAAACAGGTTTTCAGACTAAACTCCCGTAAGCTAAGAGTGTTTCTGGCTGCTGTTTTAAACCTAAAAGGTTTAAAATGCATCCTGAGAGAACAAGAGAGGAGGATAGTAAGAAGACAAGATGGCTGCATCGGTGAATACACTAAAAACAACTGAGGTGGGAATCTGTAAAGCAAACAAATAAAAATGAAAATCCAACCAGGGTTTCAGCTTGAATAGACAAAAATGTGTTGTGTGAGAAATGTTCAGAGGTCCAACAATGGTTTAATGAGCTCAGAGGTGCCATACAGCGGCGTTTGGGTTGAACGAGCATTTCTCCTCCACCTCTATGTGAAGAAATAATTAACTCTAAAAAAAAAACTGCTCCGCCTCTAATGTGCTCAAATCCTCTGGGCTTAGACTGTTGGTTCTTTTTGTCCGTTGGAAATACAATTTAAATTACAGGTTTAAAAACTGCAAGAATTATATCGACATACTGATTTTTATAAATCTTATTTTTTAGCTCTTGATGGTTTAAATGAGAAAGAATAATTAACCACAAGTTTAGAAAGCAACCAAGAACCCAGATTCTGCTGTAACAGACTGAAAACTTGCAATTCCTGCTGCAGGAGGAATTGCAAGGAGGATTTAATGAAAACATTAATGCTCTTAAAGTTTATCTATAAATCAGGTTTTGTAACATATATAAAGAGTTTTTAAACTGCTTAGTACGATTTAACAACATTTCAAAGGTACGCTGGTCGACTTCCTGCATTTCCAGCACCAAGAAGCTTCCCTGTATTAAAATGTGTTGAAATCAAAGACAAAGAGATCAAACAAGCTTTTAGCGTTTAAAAGGTCCTGTTGACCACAGGGTTTAGCTTTTAGATCAATTTTACATGAATGAAAATGCAGAACAAGCAGAGCTGGAATCCATTTATTAACCAATATTTCAGTCTCTGAATTTAACACATTTTGCTGCCAGAATTACATTTTCCCCCCAATCTCTAAAAAATTACTAATAGAGGGAAAGATACCACTTTCAAAGGATGTGATTCTTTACGGAGAAAGGCGAAAGTAAGGTTTATTTGTTAAGATCCTTTCGCAGACAAAACCATCACAAACCACCGAGCAGGAAAACCAGTAAAAAAACTACAAAATTAGGAGCGGATGAAGAAGAAAAATTAAATAAACATACATTAAAAATTCATCATATAACCAGTTTAAACAAGAAATGTTTTAACTGCTTTTTAAAAGAGTCCACAGATGTTAAAGTTGTTGGTAAAAAAAAAAAAAAAATCAACCAAAACGTTCACTTGTAATTTGTTATTTTCACTCAACTGCTCCAATCTTGCCTGCAAGATGAATTCTCGTGGTATTTGTGCGTTCACAAACACACCAAAATCTATCTTGTTCCGCTCCGGCTTGAGCTGTTTGTCTCTGAACCAAAAACGGTTCGGGCCAATCATGGGGCCAGGGGCGGTTCTAGTCAGGGGCCAACAGGGGCCTGTGCCCCTTTAGAACTGTTCCTGGCCCCTGTACTAAAAACATGATATTAAATTTCTTAGGATGATAAATGCTGACAAAGATACCGTGACTGACTGGTCATTTGGATCAGTTGTATTTTTTTCGTTTATGTTTTTACCCAATAATAAAATAACAAAATAATAAAAAAACAAACAAAAAAAAAAAACAATAATTAAAAATTAAGCTGTTTCACGTTAAGCTCCCGCTGTATTGAAAAAGATCAGGGGTCTGCAATCTGCAGTTCCAGACCCACAAATGGCTCTTTGGCTTACTTAATATATTAAATGATGAAATGTCCCCCCCCCCCCATTCTTTTGTTCTGTGCCCCTGTGAAAAAACACTGGCCCCACCCTGACCCCCCTGCTAAATTTTGTCTAGAACCCCCACTGCATGTGGCTGTGTTGTGGTTTAAAGCGGGGCATACCGGTCCTGTTTGGTCAGAAAGCACAATTTCTTCTTTGATGGTAGAACAGCAAGAAGAGCCTTGACCGGCTTACCTTGTTGTAGTTTCTCATGACGCCTGGTGCTTACGTTTTAATTTGATACCGTGATTGGTTAAAACCAACCTTTGGTAGGCGGGCACTAGGTATCGCTTCTCCCAATCAGCTCAGAGAGTTCTGCTGAAATTCCCTCTTTTCCCCAGACAGATTCGCCTACAGCCTAGAAGTCCATCTCAGAGAAACTGTTTCCACCATAAAAGGATAAAACTGGACTCTCTGATGACCTGCAGCGAGGTAAATTGTTCTAAACAATGGCAGCATCACACCCCAAAAGCTTTACACTAAAAAGTTTGGGACAATTAAGAGACATCATTGCTTTCATTCAATGAAAGAAAAAAAAAAAATATATATATATATATTTTGGGAAACTAAACCAAGCTTTATTGATCTGAAGTTTTTTTTTAAGTGAACTTGAAAGTGAGATCAATGATAGATCCTAAAGACAAAATTATAAACCAACGTTTTCGCAACTTTTTACCGACACCTAACCCCTGTGAAAACGTTCAAAGATGAAAAATGATATTTGAGATCCTGAGAGGAACTACCTTGGCTTCCAGACGGAAACGATCGATGGTGTTCTCTGCGTCTGCTAACTTGGTCAGCAGTCTGTTGTAGTTTTCCTGCAGAGAGAGAAACCGCAGGACCAGATGAAGAGTACGCCGACAGAGCGGGGGTCTACCTCAGTGCCGCTTTGTTCAGGATAAACAGCTTAAATTTAATTAGTTAAAAGTAAAACATTTCTACATTTAAAGTCCATAAAGGCTGAGCATAAAACGCCTTAAAAACATTCATATACACTACCACAAAGTAGTGCATTATTGGGAAGTGGAAGAAAATATATCCATAGGTTTCGACATGTTTGGTAAGACATACAAAAAAAAAAAAAAAAAAAAAAAAAAAAGAGGCACTTGTATGAATTCAACTTCCTTTCCTCTGACACTGTGGGGAAAAAAAAAAAAAAAAACTAGAGCACCGAAACTTCCTCAGAAGACGCAAAATTAGCCGATAGTGTCCACCACTGTGTAGTTCAGTCTCAGTTTAAATCCAGCTGTTCTGTTTCTGGCCTCAGATGTTTGTTGGAGAACAACCAGCATCATGGAGCCCAAAGAACCCAGAAGACGGACCAGGGAAAAGGTTCTGGTCAAGCTTAAAGCCGGGTCAGGTTCTTTGGTTCTTTAAAGGTTCTGATCAGAGGGGAATGTTGGTGGAGACATGGAAAGTATGGCCAGTAAGCAGATGAGTTGCAACGCAGAGAAAATAATTCATATTTACTATATAGCTTTTATTGAGGTTATGTATCTACTTTTCCAATTCCCTTTAATAATATAAAGAAAATACTGTACAGACTGAGTCAAACATCAAATGCTGTGAAAATACGAGTGTTACACAAACCTAGACATCTTTGATTTTCTCAATAATTCCCCGGTTTTTCAAGCTAAATTATAATAGTAATGAGAGATGGCAAAACATATGCATGCAAGAAACAAACACGGAAGAAATGATGAACAGATGAAAAAAAACGATTAATTCAATGAATGGATGGTTGGATTAAGTCAGGGGGTTTTAAACCTGAGGCACCATACGAGGAGCATTGTTTTGGTCTTTTGGCTGCAAGACTTAATTATTTGGAAATGTTCAGTAAATACGGATCAGTCCATTGAAGAACGTGTTTTATTGTATTATTCTCAAAATTTGATGTTCTTCTTTCATTTAAAATGAAAAAAAAAATAAGATTCTGGTTCTTTAATATCAACACAAAGAAGCAAATTTTACATGCTATGCATGTATCTAAATGTTCTACATTTATATATACAGGGTTTCCCGCAGCGCTATCTTGGCGCTATCACGCCAAACTCACGCTACCGCCACGCCAACATTCCAAAAAAAAAAAAAAAAAAAAAAAAAAAAAAAAAAAAAAAAAAAAAAAGTGACGTTAACACGCGCTTTCGCGCGTGCGTGAATGGCATGGAAAAAACAGATGGATACCCCCGCTCCGCAAGTCGGTCCGCGGAAAACTTGTCGTTCACCCCCCCCTCCGCGAGTCTGTCCGCGGAAAACGTGTCGTCCGACACCCCCCCCCCCCCCCCCGCTCAGCGAGTCTGTCCGCGGAAAACGTGTCGTCCAACACCCCCCCCATACCCCCCCCCCCCCCCCCCATATATATATATATATATATATAATGAACAGTTACAGTTTATTTAATGAGTAATTTTTTTACTAACAAATATATTGTTTTTCTGAAAGCTTTGTGTGGATGTATGGATTAATAGATAGATGGACGATTAATGAATGATTTATGGATGATGGATGGATAATTATTGGATGGATGGATGGATCTTTTCAACAAAAGCACATGAAACATCAGGAAACAAATCTTTTCCATGCTCTTCTTTTGCTAAATTCAACTTCCAGATAATTTCCTGCTTGTCCGTCTTCGGTTTGCCCCATAATGGAGTCTGGATCTCTGGGAAGCATTTCCCAGAAACAGCTTTTGGGATGACATGCTGGGAAATGTCTGATTTTTTTTCCTGTTCACTGTAGTGCTCATCGTTTAGCAAAGTAATGGTTTAGGGTTTGCTGTAGGTTATTAGTGGCAGTAGTAGTCAGCGGTAGTTCAGATTGTACCTCAAGCTGCTGGAGCAGAGTGTTGTCCTCCTGCTGACACCTGAACTCTGGAGGGACGGTGGAGTTGGCATCGCCGGTGGGAGTGTTGGGACCGGAGGATCCGTCAGTGTTGGTAAACAGGACTTCCTTGACGATGTCAGCGGGGGATTTATACCCCATCGGGGGCTCAGAGGACAAGGGCGTCCTCGTTAATGAGTGCTTGCTTATTGGAGGCTTGTAGCCACGTTTAGGGAACTGAACCCTGGGTTCCACCTTGGAGAAGTCGGGCCTTTGACGACTCAGAGATGCTCTTCTGGAAATGAAAAAGGAAAGATAAATAAAAACAGGATAAGAGGCGTGAATGACAACAATTACCCATAACTGCTGAAGATTCTCAGTCATCCAGGTCATGGTCATTGCAAAAAAGTTAAGAAAACAAAACAACTGGACATTTTTCTGAAGTTTGGAGACATTTCGCTTGTTTGAAGACAAATTGAACCGCAAATCGGTTCAATTTGCATGTTATATAAGCCATTACAAGGCCTCTGTTGGGCAGGTTATAAAGCTTACTACTCCACACTACTCCAGACATTTTGAAGTGAGAACTCTTTCTGGATAGGAAGCGAAACGTCTTCAAACTTCGGGAAAAAAGTTCAGTTGTTTTGTTTTTGTAACTTTTTTGGAATTACCCATAACTCACCTGAAATCCTCCATTGCTGCAGGAGTGTTTCCAGCTCCAGGAGTCCTTGGACATCTATCCTGACCTTTGCTCGGCTGTTTGGATTGTGTCGGGTCTTTCTGGGTTCTGCCGAGGGAACGTGTGCCTGAGTCCATAGCTACAGGAGCGCGCTCTGCTTTCTGCTTTCCTGATCCTTCTGTAGGAACCTTCTCCAGCTCAACTTGTTCAGGAGGCGACGCCGCTGGCTGAAGGGAACCCCTGAGCGTCGTGTCCGAACACCGAGGACTGGATTTCATGCTTGCATGACTGCAGAGAGACTCGGTCTCAGTGAAGCCCATGTCTGGAAAGGTTTCTGCTTCGATTAGTGGAGCTGCAGCCAGCTCCTCCTCGGTGAAGTGGTAAAGGTGAGGTAGAAAGGAGGCGGTGACCGCCGGCTCGGATACCAGACAGTCGGCGCTTTCAGCAGGATTTATATCAGACATGAAATATTTAGAAGACAAACCATCTGTGGCTTCCAGCTCTTCTGACCTGGGAGGGAGTTTGTTTCTTTTTCTAGTATCGTTCCTCACTTGCTCATCATCATTCTGTCTCTGCCTCCGTGTCTGATCTTCTGTCCAAGCTTGTAGCCCACCCTTCATGCCATAGCCTGTCAAAAACAAGCAGAGGGAAAGACCCGGTCAAAACGTTTCACTACGACAAGAAACGGAGACATAGTCAAACCTGGTTCAGCTTTTTTAAATCTAAATCCCAAACTTTTCTGGGCCCGTACTTCCAAAGTTCTTAATATCAACTCAAATGATTTTTAGGTAGAAGATCACGGAACATTTCAGCATCATTGATGCTTGAAATGTGGAACCTGAACGTCATTAAGCAAGAACAGAAAAATCGGGCTGAAGTAAAACTTGACATGTGGATGGATAATTATAAAGACAGACGAATGGAATCTCAACATTTAGGAGTTCAATTCCAGCCTTGTCCCCCAACCATATGATGATGGGCTCTTGGGCAACGGACTTAAGGGGTTGGTTCAGCTGGACAGTACACCATCTATTTTTGCTACTTGGTCATTTTAAAAACAACTCAAACTAAAAAAAAACTCATTCTCAGAGGGACAGAACACTGCGTTAGCTGATGATTAGATGCAACAATTTCATAACAGGTTGGTGCTAGAGTTGATGTCGTTTGTGTTTCCAGAAGGATTGGTTGAGGCTGCCTGCAGTATCGATCCGTCTCCTCCAGGTGGATAAGCGGATCATGAGTCCGCGGGAATACTTCCCCTAAAAAGCTCAGGAACAAACAATCTTCAGTGCTGCTGACAGAACTGACACTAAAATCCCACATTTTATTGTCCGTTCGTGGCAGAGCAGGAACGCGGCGGCGGGTCACAGCGGATCTGGTCGGTTGATTCGGCCGACCGGCTCCACCAACATAACGGCAAACACAAAAACTTAAAACATACTAAAAACTAATTGCCCCACAATTAAAACAAGTTTAAAATGTTAATAAACAAAACCATGGGGCCAGGACTATCACTAAAACAGAACCTCTATGACAGCATGAAGTGGGCTGAAAGAGATAGAAAAGCAAGAGATTACTAACCTGACTCTCGCCATATGGATGTCGCTCCGCCTAGCTTCACTCACATCCATCTGGGACATCTCCCATAGAGAGTCATTTCTCCAACCAATGTTATTGTTCTGCCAATCAGGACGCAGGGCTGGAGTTTCATAGATGTGACGCAGTGGAGAAGCGACCGTGACGTGAGACTGTTTTGATAGCAATGGCGGCTCGCATCGAGGAAGCAAGCGTTAACATTGATGCTGCTATTTCTTCCGTTTTGTCCAATCTACCTAATATTGTTTCATTAAAAGAACATCAGAGAACGGCTCTGAAGGCTTTTGTTGGCTGAAACCATGTTTTCGCCCTTCTCCCAACCGGATTTGGCAAGTTTTGTTTGCGGGGGCGCGCCCGTGGCGGAGTGGTTAGCGCCCCGTAGCGGTTAGCGGTTAGCGCTAACCATGTTAGGAGGCCTTTAGTCCTCAACGCGGTCGGCCCGGGATCGACTCCGACCCGCGGCGCTTTGCCGCCTGTCTTCCCCCCTCTTCCTGTCAGCTCACTGTCAATAAAACGTGTGCCACTAGAGCCGCAAACACATTTTAAAAAAAAAGTTTAGTTTTTTCCTGCGTCGCTCTCATCAGTGTCACGGGTTAGCATCGGTGTGAGTGGTTGAAATAGCACGTCGATAAAGATGACAGACAAGTGGCTTATCCAATCATATGCAAGGATTTTTGATAAGGCCCAGCCTTCAAAAAAGGCAATTCCTATGGAGAGGTCCCAGATGGATGTGAGTGGAGCTAGGCGGAGCGAAATACATCTGGCATGGGTCAGGTTAAGAGATAACGCCTTAGTTAAAAGAAGCTCGCTGTTCATGATTCATCAATAATAGAGAGGCTGTTCAAAAACGGCCTCCATGCCTAAACCCCCTGCTGACCAACATAAATTTACCAGACAATTTCTTTAGTTTTTTTTTTTTTTTTTTTTTACAAAGATTTAAAAGTGCATCGTACCAAAAGGCAAATTATGTCTTGCTTCGGGACCTTGTTGTCCAAGACCATAATGTTAAAATATTGTGTTTAATACTTCATAATGAAGTATAAGAACATTTAGTACCAGATGAATAACACTTACGGCGGTCCAGAACCTGATGATCCGTAACACCTCCACTAGGAGGCGCTTCCTCTGGGGTGCCGGGATCACTGCAACTAAGAGGCCCCCCCAGTTCCCAATCCTCCAGTGCCTCCGACAGACCAATGATGCCATCTTCATCCATCTGCTTAACAAAATCATCCTGGTTTTCATCCTCCTCTTCCTCCCAGGAATCCTCGGATGTCAGATCAGCGGCGGGGGGGCTTGGGAGGGGAGCAGGAGTCCACTGCAGGACCCCAGGTCTGGTGTTCCTTCTTCTCTCCATCCACCCCCCGTAAGGCGTCAGCTCTCAGCTCAGTCACCGTCTCAGCCAAACGCAAAGAGCTGTAGCATCGTTCTCAGCTTCTCTGGCTGGCTTTCTGCTACCAGGAACACGAGATAAAAAGTTAATTTAAGGATATTTCACTGCTATTCACAAACATACACATGATGGAAGTGAAATATGGAGGGCCAGAAAAGCAGCATGGCAATTATGTCATTAAACGCTTGAGACATCTTTTCATGATTTAATTATTTAGCTACATTATGGCAAATTTGTCCTTTAAAATACGGAAGCCTGTAAGTGCCACAATCCAAACAATATATTTCCTTATACTTCCAGTTCAAATTCCAATTGATTTCCACATGTTTAACATTTAATTAGGCATTAAATGGGGTAATGCTTTTCATTTAAATAATCACATAGATTTGATGACAGTTATTGGATTATAGCACATTTTGCCCTCCATAAAAAGTCCAACATTATCTTACAGGGAAAATGTGATTAAAGGTGAAGGTGTGCCAAAGAACTGTTTATTTAGGATATATTTTATTGCATGATCAAAATAAAAACTATACAAATTACATAGTTTATTTAAAGAAATCAAAACTAGATGGACTGGATGATGTACCCAAAAATGTATATCACGACACATTTCTTAACTTCGGTCTATACAATATAATTTACAATATCGATATGAACAAAATAAAAGCCTCAGAAAGACTGCCAAGCATACCCACAACAGATGCCTGTATGACAATTGTGTCGCCACGTTTATAAAACTTCTCCAACATAACATTTTAGAAATATATCCTTTAAAAAATTAAAAAATAATACATAAAACCCAGAACGTCAGTCAGCGACAAACACTGTAATCACAGCCTGAAATATCGGAAAGATCAAATCACCTTTATTAAAAGCAGTTTTAATGTGATATATATTGATATTGAATTACTGTCCCACCCCTACATGAAAAAAGAAAAGCACAAAAAAGGTAAATAAAAACTACATTTGTTCAACATTTACAATCTATTCCAATAAATAAAAGAAATTAGAATAAAAATATATAAAAATATTGAATAAAAATAAGAATTTGAAAGGAATAATATTCTAAAATACAAAATAAATGATGAAATCATAAAATAAAGGCAAACCAAACCAAACAGGTTTGTTAAATGAGGAAAAATGAGTAAAACACATTGAAGAGCCACACTACACCCCAACAGCATAGAAACAAGTACCAGCAGATTTTTTTGTTTGCCTTTCTATTCTCCGTCAGCATTTATCTGCATATTTGAACAGTTCTGTCGTTTCATATGACATGAAATTCTGTTTGTGTAACTTGGTGACAATTCAGTAACCTGACTCCGCCAGATAGATTTGCTCCGCATATCCATCTGGAAACCTTCCGTTGAAGTAATTTTGGGAAGGGGCGAAAATACTGGTTAGCTGATTGGCCTATGTTGGTGATAGACGGGCCAAATGAACCAATCAGATTCGTCGTCACTCTGTTACGAGCGACGACGAAAACACAACCACAAGCCAAGCTACTCTTGCTGCTGCGGGTAAAGGCTCGTTAGCTCAGCAAAGAAATACTCTGTAATTCCGATAAAACTTGCTCGATAGCCACGCTAACGCTAGTTTCATCGGCTGAAGCCGCCATGTTCTTTAGACTGACCTGTCGCGCTTCCCGTTGCGTCACACCTCAACCCGCCTCAAAGCCAACGCTGATTGGACGTTCATTTGGTGAACGGCTCCAAATTTTCTTTAACGGAGAGTAGCCAGACTGATCTGCGAGTGAAACCTTGAAAGCTCGCGAGATCAGGATGGTCTCACGAGGCTAACAATTCAGGGCAGACGTGTGAGGATGCCAAAAATGTTGCGTAGTAAGATAAAAACAATCCTTAGATTTAGTCTAATGAGTTAAAAGACCACCCCAGAACCGATGACGGCGGCTGTAGCTCATTATTCAGCTCAACCTTTTTACCTCAGATACACAGATTCTTATTTATTTCATCCTGGGAACATGTCACAGCTCGTCCCCAAACAATTTACCTGGAGCTGCATCACTCACTGTGAAAGTAATAAAAAAATGAGGTCAAGTAGATCAATCTAAAGCTGATTGTTTTCAAGCAAATAAAAACAATACAGCAAGAACTTAGGGAGCGAGAGGATATTTTTGAAGTTTTCACACAGATTTACATTTATAAACAAACACGGAATGCCATTTCTTTAAATTGGATTTCTGATTTTTTTGTTAGTATTTTTTTGCTCTACTCGTCCATCTCTCTGGGCGTTATTAGGCTGCTGCGTTTAACTCGTTGAATTCAACAGAAACGTCACATGGTGGGAAAAACTCTACACTGTTATTAACAAACCCAAGGCAGCAGCAGACTTTTCTTTTCTAAATTCAACTGTTTCTAGTTTCTTATCAACAGAAACATAAAAGCTCACCTGTTGATTTGTTCGCTCCCTGCGCTCCTGCCCTGCAGAACTGAGGATTTATCTCAGCTGCCATATGGGGGGAGAGTTAAGCTGCTCAGAGCCCCTTACAGGGGGGCTTCCCTGACACTGACAGTGATTATCAGAACGCATCTACAAAATGAGACGGGCTCGGGTTCTTGACAACACGCAGACAGCGGGACTCTACGGTCAGCCAGTGTAAGGATCCATCTTGGGTAAATGTTGAAGAACGGGAAGAATTAAGGGGTAAAGGACGAACAAAAAAAGGCAATTTAAAAGAAAAGCCGTGTCTGTCAAGGCTGCTAAAAGCAGTAACAAGACCCAGAAATCCTTCTTGAGAGGGAAATCAGACCAGTGATGTGGAGGCAAAGAACAAAAAAGCCAGATAGTCACCAGAGACAGGACTGGTGAAGCCAGCGGCCTTGTGGGCGGCTCAGATATTTGACGGATAATCTCCTTAAGATTCTCCAACTAGAGCCGAGGACACAGTGGACAGATGAAAGGACACGAAACACAGGAGGCTGGCCATTTCTATTGTTTAATTGTTAATCACTGCTATGAAACATGAAGACACTAAGTCGGATGTTTAAAAAACTAAACAGAATACACTGAATGCTCCTTAAAAGAACAATAAGTGACACCTTGTGGCTCAAACCGGTACTGCTGGCCAATCACAACAATCTAACAATCACTGGTCAGGTATAAGATGTTTTATTCTTTTTCTATTTCTGGTCCGCTTCCCTCACTGGCTTCCATGTTTGCAGGCTGCTGCTGTTTTGCCAGCATAAAATACCAAATGTTACGCTCTGCGTTGGGAACTCTCATGTGATTGGCTCTGGAACCAGGAAGTAAACACGGGCTACACTCTGAACAGAAGTAGATCCGAGCCGTCCCTCTAGGTTTGAAAGGAAAAAAATGTGACTAAGACATTGTTGATGGAGAGGACCGATTGTTTTTAGGGAATGTTGCTTCCATCCCAGGTGACAAATGAGAATGATTTAGGTTGATTTTTACAGTAAATTTCTTTAATTATTGCTCCTTTAAGTGTCCATTGTTTCTCTTAACGTTATCTTTTGAATAATGCACAGCCCTGCAGGCTTTTTATTTTGAAGCATCTAAAAAAAACTTATATTTGTGCAGTATTAAATTATCGATAAGTTTGAAAAATGCCATCCTGGGTGGTTTGTGTATGTGCAGCCTTCTTCAAAAGCCTGAAACTGACTCACTATCGAGCAGTTTTCATTGTAGCATCACTACAGAGGGAGCAGCTTTTACACCTCTATAGAGAGATCAGAAACAGACCAGGAATAACGAAGCGACAAAGTAAGGAAAGGTCTTGTGAAGACAGGGTTGTGTAGTTTTGATCTTAGTACTTACCTTAAATGAAGTAGTTACTGTTGTAAGTACACAGTACTTTTCATTAAATTTCCTTTACATTCAATCTCCTCTTTCAAAATGAAGGAATAAATGGAAGAAAGTTAAATGGCGTTATTTTAAAGAGAAATGGAAAATAAGTGCCGATGTCGAGTTTTGTGACTGGCTCGTTTGAGATTCTGGTATTTATGCTGGGAAGCACGTACCTGCAGGGGTTTGCATGGCTGCCCCTGCTGTAGGAACGCGACTTGTTCGGCGCAACATCATATCAACGACAAAACGGATTAAAATATTGCATGGAGCTTTCTTATATGCTCAATATCAACTCATTTCTCACAGTATTTTTAATGTTAATGCTAAGTTAATGTTAATATTAATATTAATGCCACAGTCGGGCTGGGCGATATGGCTTAAAAAGAAAATCTCAGATTTTACAATACCAAATCCAATTAATCGTTTTTTTCCCCTCCTTTTTGTATCACAAACAGAAATTGAAGAAATTATTTTAAATGTATATAGCCACAGTATATGCCTATAAATAAATAGACCAAAAACAATTTGGTCAAGATAAATTAAGGTTATATACACCAAGCCTCCATACTGATAATGGGTTGATCGTCCTTTTTGAGCCTTAGAAAAATAACCCCAGCACCAGCCGTGATGGGTAGATATAAACAGACGTGGCACCATCTACCAGCAATACCACAGAACTATCAGAAAGAATAATAATAAAATAAAATTAATAAATCCCTATTAACCAAAAACAAACCGTTACTAATTAAACAAACTCATCTACAGGAACTCTAGGGGCCTTATATCAGAACATCACAGAGAAATTAATTTCCCGTTCATAAACGCAACAGGGACACACCGTTAAGGTAAGAACCAATCAATCAATCAATCGATCTATTTTTAATGTTTTTACTTCAGACTGTAGAGGCTAAGAAGAGCATTGCTATTACTAATATCACAGTATAAATCAGAACGTTTACTAATCAACTCTGCAGTCACATCTGAGCGATCGGCAGGTTTACATCTGCTTCAGTGAACACCAACGTTCCAGTCTTCTCCCTCTTGGACTCATATTTTTTTGCACTTTTTTCACTGGATCTTGGATCATTCTGCATTATTTCGCTGGGAGATGCTAATAGCCGTTAGCCGCCTCGTGGTTTATCCCTGCTGCGCATGTGCAATGTCTTACTTCCGTTGTTATTGTAAATAAACACGAAAGGCTTTATTTACTGACAAACTGAGCAAATATAAAGCGTAAAATGCCAAAATAACAATACGCCAGCAGCGATAATCCTTCATAAAAACTTTGTATGCAACCAGAGAGAGCTACTGACGTACAAATTTAAAACAAAAGTCAAATAATGTGGTTATGTACCTTTAAAAGCTTTATGTCAAGCCTTTTCGTCTGGGAGTTGACCTGAATTCAAAGAGCAACTAAAAGCTGTGAAACATGCTTGTAAAACAAGATGAAAATATAACAAAAATGTTTGCTTGACTAAAGTAGGGGTCTGCAACCATTTCAACACAAAGAGCCATACAACACTATAATGTAATCAAGATTAGTGTATAATTTCTATATGAACTGTTGTATTTTTATTTTGAGGTGTGCCTCCTCTGGCTGGTAAAATGCCAAACTGCTGTTACAAAAAAAGTTAGTAATGCAGAAAACCTGTTTTTACTAATCTTCCTTGTTTTTATGTACAGTTTTAGCAAGATCCAAGCGAATCAATTTTGTTTTAGTTTAAAATCAAAATTGCAAACTGATTTGATAAAAAAAGATTTTATTAAATGAAAAATTCCATGTTAAAATCGGTTTATGATGAAAAATGGCATGTATTATCCAGACTGCTTACAAACTAAATTGAATAATGAAAAAACAACTATCTTGTTCCATTAGTCTGTGTGGAGTTTCTAACCAGATACGGAACATCACATAAAACACTACTATAAATCTGCTTTAAATTCAAATTTAGAAAATATATGTTAAAGTTCATTACAATTTACAGTGGGGGACCCAAAGAGCCTCCCCAAAGGCAACAGGTTGCAGACAACTGATCCTAAATCCAAGTGAAATAACACAAGTAGTGTTAAAACTTACCCTAGATTAGGTTGACAAATAGGTCCGTGTTAACAAAAATTAAAAATAAAATAAATAAATACAGAAGCAGAAGTTTAAAGATCAGATTTTAAAGCAGTGGTCCGTTGCCTTGAAACCGCAAAACTTAAAAAAAAAAAAAAAAAAAACTTTAAAACAGAGGAAAGACCCACCCCCTCCGTGTCACCATGGCATCCCCACCACAACAAACCACCCACCGAGAAATTAGTAACTGAAGATGACATAAATCTTACACATTTATAACAAAAAGGGCTAAAAAAAAATAAATATCTAAATGTGTGTTCCAGGATATGTTTTGAGTTAACGGGGTAGTGCAGCACAGACAACCGTTATCTAGCAGCAGCTGGACGGTTAAAAAGTTCGTTACGGTTTACAAGCGTGTGCACAAGAAGAAGTTACAATATGAAAAAACAAACAAACAAAAAAAACACGGACTCAAGCCGTTTAAGATTAATTTTAACAAAACAGCGGTACCTTGTTTTGAAGAGTGTTACACGACGCCTTCCCTCCAGGTACCGCAACAGACGCGACATTTAGAAGCTAATTATCTGTCTTTAGAGCAGCGTTAGTTCTGTTAGATGGAAGACTGGTCGCCACCAGCAGAGATTAATGACGTTATTTCGCCCCGCGTTTTGCCTTGCAGGCAATTCTCAAACTGATTTCCAACGCAAACATGCCCCCCGTCTGATTTATTGCATTGATGTGTTTCTGCAATCGAACAACTTTGACATTTTCTGATATAGAAGTTGAATTTCTGGAGTTAATCGGTAGTATTTATGCCGAACAGTCACTCCTGAGGGTTTAGGCATATAGTACAAGTCTGAGTTGTGATTGGTTACTATGTTAAAAAGGGGCGGGACATGTGTTTCGCGTATAAATTCTGGAAAGTGTAGTTAGAAGGCGAGTCCACAAGGGAACACTGTTTAGCAATAAGTTGGTCTTTATATTTGCTCGAAACAGACAATAAAAAACAACAATAAAATATATTTATCCAGAAAAAAAGAAATGTAACATACTATGTATTTTAAACCATTATCCATTTGTTTCTTTCAACAACAACAACAACAACCTACATCCCTTAGGGATGGGTTAAATGGAGATGACAAGTATTGTTAAAAAAAAAATAATTGGAATACACGAGGAATAGTTGTAGAACTCCCAAAGAAAAAGTAGTGCTAAAGGACCCAGAGAAAGCCTTCCTGCTTCTATGTACAAATGATGCCTACAATGAAAAAAATTTCATTCATGTTTTTTTTTTTTTTTTTTACTGTCTTTTAAAGTTGTGCTGATAATGCAGCGTATTGTATGGCATGTCTAGTAAAATCAATGGGGGGGGGGGGGGGGGGGGGGGGGACGGGGGGGGGGGGGGGGGGCAACGTGCAAAAGTATTCACTATTCACATTTTGCCACATTTCAAAGACAAACCTCAGCATATTTCACGTGTTCTATGTTGTTAGACAACACAAAATAGTACATAATTGTGAAGAGAAAGGAAAATGATTTACGGTTCAAATTTGTTTACAAGAAAAAAAATCTTAAATGGTAGGCATGCATTTAAATCGATTCTTCATAGGCCCATCTGTGGCTGCACTTAAGTTGCAGGTCCCTTACCAGCTTTGTACATCATGAGAATAAACTTTCTACCTATTCTTCTTTGCAAAACAGCTCAAGGCCAGTCGACTGGATGGAACATGAGTATTCAAGTGTTGCTAGATTATGAATTGGATTTAGGTTCAGACTGTGACTGGACCATTCTAACACATGAGTTTACTGTAATTCTTCATAAACCAATCCGTTGCAGCCCTGAATGTTTATGGTTGTTGCCCTGCTGAAAGGTGAACCTCCATCCAAAACCTAATTCATTTGCAGCTTATAGCAAAACATTTTCAAGCAACGCTCAGTGATGTGCAGTGTTTGTTAAATTAAAATTTCACTCTTCCACGTTAGACTAATTCATAAAATAAGTTTGGATTTTACTATATTGGTGCCAGCAAGGATATAAAATTGCTGTAAAAAAAAACCACATTCACGTTTTCTTCAATTTTGAAATTTCTAATGAGACCGTTATAGGTAAATTAACACCACTTGTCAGTAAAAACCCAAGTAATCCACCCATGTAAAAAATCAAAGCCAGTTACTCCACAGATGAAATTATTTGTGAAAAAACATTGGAATACACAAGGAACAGTTGTAGAACTCACAAAGAAAAGGAAGCACAAAATGACAGAGGAAACCAACAAACCAGTTGAAATCTGTTGGTAATCAGAAAGCCCTCCTGCTGCGATGTACAAACCAGTAATAGCTGGTTAAATATTACCTGATGGCCTATAAAAACGTTTCTCAATAACAAAGTATTGCAAAAAGTAGTTGCACTGCTAAAAGCAAAGAGAACCTTTGCAGGAAACGCTTCTCGTTACAAAACATGCTAACAGTAACAGAGCTAGGAGTTCATCCTGTAACCGTTGGTTCGAATCCCCGCTCTGACCATCTCAGACATTGTGTGCTTGGGGAAGACACTTCACCCACTGTGCCTGCTGGGAGTGGTCGGTGGTGCCAATTGTATGGAAACCCTGTTTATGTCAGTCTGCCTTGGGGCAGCTGTGGCTACAATGTACCATAATGGTTACCGCAACATTTCTAAACATCTGAATGTTCAATTCAATTCAACTGAATTTTATTTATATAGCGGCAATTAATGAAACATGTCATCTCGAGGCTCTTTACAAAGTCAAAATCAATCATATTATACAGATTGGTCAAGAATTTCCTATATAAGAGACCAGTTGATTGCATCAAAGTCCCGACAAGCAGCATTCACTCCTGGGGAACCGTAGAGCTACAGGGAGAGTCGTCTGCATTGTCCATAGCTTTGCAGCAATCCCTCATACTGAGGAAGCATGAAGCGACAGTGGAAAGAAAAACTCCCCATTAACGGGAAGGAAAACCTCCAGCAGAACTGGGCTCTTTATGAACGGTCATCTGCCTCGACCGACTGGGGTTACGGAAGACAGAGCAGAGACACAACAAGAGAGACAAAAAAGTACAGAAGCACACATTGATCTAGTAATCTGTTCTACATTAGATGATAATAGCGGGTGATCTGTCTTCCCTGGATGATGTCACAGTTAACAAAACGTCAGACCAGGTGTACCTACTATGAAGAAAAGAGAGAGAACAGAAAGTTAAAAGGTGAAATGACAATGTTGCTCAAAATGTTCTTTTGAGCAACATTGGAACGATAATCTTTGTAAAGTGCCTCGAGAAGACATGTTTCATGAAATGGCGCTATATAAATAAAATTGAATTGAATTGAATTGAATTAATCTGGAAGGAGAGAGAGCATTGTTTTGCATGAACCAGGCAGTATTATTATAAGTAGCTAAACAGCACTCAATTAGTCATAGTTTAGGACTGAATTCATTTTTCAGAATGTACCTTACCATGCTGCCTCAGCCCAAACAAGCAAAGGATTCTTTTCAAAACGGGGCAAATCTAATGTAGTGCAATAACTTTTATTAAAAGTATCCACAGTTCTGAAAGGTATTTTCAAGCTGCTTTTGTATTGCTGCTTTGCCAAATGAAGGAAATGCAACAAAAAAAGGTGTTTGTTCCATGTGATGCTTCACATCATACATACAGGTCAAATCAAACTGAAGTACAGGTAGTGCTAGTCTATAAATGGATGGGAACAGTATGATGGAGAACATCATGTTAAGCTACCAGAACAAAAACATGATGAAATACAAAACAGCCAAAATAGAACAGCACTTTTTAATGTCTGCCTTGGATGCATTAAACAATCAGCTGGTCAACAATCAGTCGGTCACTGAAAACCCAGTGACCCAACTGGAGTACGCTTTCTAATATTTGGTGAAATGCCTGAAACAGACAATTCACCAAATAGCTTTTGAGCTGCTCCATTTTGCTTATAGCTCCAACAGCTAGTGATCAAACTGGCCCCCTTGGAATCAACTCCCTCCTGTCTGAGATAGCTTCTGGATTTTCTCACAGACTGTCATGGTCGGAAAAAACACCTCCATCATTATCTCCCTGGTCCCTCAGCACCTCTGCTCTTGTGAATAAAGCACAGCAACGTCTGCAATTTCTGTGTCCGAAGAGAAAATCTCCCACTCCCATCGTCGCCACTTTCTAAAGATGAACAAAAGAGAGAGTACTGACCAGCTCCATCACCGTCTGGTTTAGGGCCTGCCATGCATCATACTGGAAATGTGTAGTGAGAGGGGAGGATAACGGAGACAATCGGCGCTTCCCTCTATCCATGACTCTGCTTGCAGACACTGCCTGACCAGGGCTCAGAAAACCATCAAAAACCCCTCCCACCCTCATCACGGTTGGTTCACCCTGCTGCTGTTGCCCGTTCTGCATTGAATGCAACCAGATTCAACAATACTTACTTGTTTGTATCCACAATAAAAAAAATAACAACTACAGTTAGAAAGGTCAGACTAAAGCCTTTAAAACTAAGAGCAGAGGGCCAGCTGGGGGCAGGTATTCCTGTCTGTTCCTGCCTGAGAAGCAGCCGTCTGAAGTCCCATGACGTCACTTCCTGCTTCCTGTGCTGTGCCTGCAATCAGGGTCTGAGTGGTTACATCTACAGCAGCTACAATTACTGGGAGTTGCTGCACCTGGGAGGAGTATTATACATCCCTCATCCACTCCTGGCTCTCCCAGTGAGTAACCGCCAGATTCTTGAAAGCCACCATGTGAGTGGACCATCCAGCGTTCCTTGTATTGAACTCCTGATCTCGAAATGTCTCGTTCCTGTTTTCTACTGGCTGCCTTGGCCCTATCATATTCTCCAGTTGGCTTCTGTATTCTGACATCAATCTCCTGTCTTGCTTACCGAAACAAGCCTGTCTGCCTCTACCCCTGTCTGATTTCTCCTGCCTCTCGTGTATGACCCAAACCTGAACCTCTGTCTCTTGTCTCCGCCCCGCTCAGAACCTCTGTCTGGTGTGTGTTCCTCATTTTACCAATTTTTTCACCCGGATCCTGAATTTCCCTCTTGCCTAGTCCTTCTAGAAAATGACAATGACCTCCCCGCTAGCATTTGTCCTACCCAGCCAGACTGACTGAGCCGTTGGAATCAAGTTTTGGAGCCAGCACAAACTCCCGGCATCTGATAAGTAATTCCAGAACGAGGTCCTGTCAGTTCCTGTTCCAGCAACACCAGTTTAATGACAATAAACATTCTTAAAGGCTTATTCTGTCTGTTGGCTGAATTATCGGGTCTCCAGATTCTGTCAGGGCCGTACACTGGGAAGCATTACGGATGCAGCATCATCCTGAGGGACAATTTTAATGCAAGTCGTGTTGGGGATGAAATACCGAAGGAGGACCACCTCCACATTCTTCCAGGTTTGCCTCAAATCAACAACTAGATGACTGAAACCTGGACATAGTTTGGTGGTGCAGCAGTTAATATTGTGAAATTACATAGGGACAAATTTAAATCAAAAGTTTTTCACACCTTTAGCCAAAATGCTTTTCAATTCTCAGGTTTCATACTCAGAATGAAGGCAGACAGCTAACTACATTTGCACAGGCGTCCCTGGTGAATTAGTTTCACTTCATGTTTCCACACCATGTCAGCTTTCTTCATTAAAATGCACAGAAAACAGAGACTAAGACAGACTGCCCGGATTGCCCCAGCGACAGGCAAACAAAAGGATGCAGCGTGAAGCTTCTAAGGAGGAGGAAAATAAACACCAGCAAAATCAACAGCTAATAAAAGTGGAAGCCACAGTCAGTTAAAAAGATAAACATCAGAGAGAAAGTCAACAGGTGGTTGAGGCTGCAGCATGAGCTTGACATTTCCAGAAGAGTCGCGTTTCACGGTGGAGGAGCGAACCGCCGCATCGGTCCATCAGCACAAGCAACAAGTCTCCGTCTGAGCCGAGGCGTCTGAGGTGGGAGCCGAGGCCAACATCTCTGATTAATGGGACTGTCAGCTGACGCCATCGCTTCTCTCCATCATCCCTCCCTCCTGGACGGCCCTCTAATATCAGGCCAAAGAGACGGCAGAGCTGGGGAAACGTCTACCAGATGTGGTCGTCGTGCAGTTAAATCAAAAAGATCATCTGTGGCAGGGAGGACTGGTCCTATAAGTGGGGCTTATATGAAGACAACAAACAAATGGTCTCAAAATAATGACTTTTTCCACATCCTGTGGAGTTGTTAATTTATTTTTTCACATCTGATGGTCCCGAAACATCCTTATCCTCAGCGGCGTACTTCGGCATTAATAGAAGCACTTCATTGCCGGGGAGACTAAACTATCAACACCCTAGGTGCTGACAATGAATGCCAGAATGTAATTTCCAAACAGTTTTATAGATCATTTTACATTTTAGGCAGTTCAGTGAGACATGTTTGTCTCTAAACGATGACAGGTCAGTATAATCTCATGCATCCAGAAAACCTTCAGGTGCTGAAAGTAGAAAAGGATTAACAAACTTCCACGTTTTCTGTTGGGATATTATGTAGAAATTTTATACAAAGCAGTGCAATCATTGTGAGAAAGGACGAACAACTCCCAGAGCTCCGGTCAACCCATCCTCTGAACCGTAGACCTACCAAGACATGGAGGTCAACCCGAACCAACAGAGCAAGACGGCATTAGTCAGACACGAAGCCACGAGCTCGATGGTAAATCTGGAGGAGCTGCAGAGATCACAGCTCAGGAGGGAGAATCTGTCAGCACAAAAGATATTTGTTTGTCCTTTCAGGTAGGAGCGGCAAGAAGAAAGTCATTGTTGAAAGAACAGCAAGGAATGAATCCCACTTGTAAGATATCACGACTCGCCAGCCATGAATATATTAATCATCCATCTTCCCATCAGCTCCGACCAGCTTCTCTGTCCCTGCTAAACAAAAGAACACCCTCAGCACAATGCTGCTACCCTCATCATTCACCGCTGGGAATACATTCAAATGCACGGCACTATTTTCTAGATTTATTTGTAAAAACAAATGTGCAAACATCATTTTCCTTCCACTTCCACTATTAAGCATAACCTTATGTTGCCTCATCACATAAAACACCCCCCAATAAAACCTTAAACGATGTTGTTTCTTAAACTGACAAAACATTGGAAACTGTCATGTGAAAGATTTCGCCGATGTTCAAATTGCACCATCTCTTGCAACTTTCTCAGTTAAAACCTATTTTTTAGTTTCATCCCTCCACAGTGAAACCGCAGGCTGCCTGTCTTTTCCCCTCTTCCGTGTTTCCTCTTTTCTCCTCCTCATCTGATGGAAGGTGTCATCTGTTTTCCTCTGAGAACACACTCATCCAGCTGATATCTGTTGTCTCCATCTCACACATATACGCAACCCCCCCCCCCCCCACACACACACACACACACACACACAGGCAGCAGCCGCCCGAACATCAAGTCTGAAAGCCTTCTGATGCATTCATTGTCCTCAAATGCCTTGAAGGCGTTTGGGAGACATTTCTCTCTTTTTTTAAGCTATTCTAACACAGCCTGTAAGAGCTGAGATAGTTTGGAGAATCCCTTTTCCATTGCAGGTTGGAGTTAATGATGCAATGTCACACAAAAGTGAAAAAAACTGAGAAATATCTGAGGAAATTTGCATGTTTTCATTTGGAGACAATGAGAATTTCACTGTAAAACTACTGTATTATTATGCAGGTTCTAGATGATTTATGGGTTTGGACATCGGTTCCGAGGCCATCCATGTTTTATTTAAAACGCCCAGGATTTTCCCAGTGTTCATGCGCTCTAAGAAGGCTCCCAGGGTCTTTAGAGGAGAAATAAGGCCGCAGCATTACAGGTCCTCCACCGTGTGTAACATGACAAGACAAGGTAAAAAAAAAATAAAAAAAAAAAGTCAAAAAGTGAAAAAGAAGATTAAAAAAACATAAAAAGGAAGATTATGGTTAAAAAGCACATTTAAAAGGTCTTAAATCCTTTCTTCTTAAACTTCACCCAAACACCAGAGCTTTCAGTACTTCTTCAGGCTTTCTGAACGTCTCTCAGAGTTAAGCTGGACTCAAAATGTAAAGAAATAACTTTAAAACTGTATCTTATATTAGTGTTATATTGACGCCTCGGCCAACACAGACTCAACTACGGGTGCTTGATCTGATTACAGCATCGCTTTGTGTCAGTTTCCATCAATCCGAAGCTGACATTTGCCAAAAGGCAGCAAAGGATGTGTTATAAAAGCACATGTGGTGTTTTTCCCTCTTCGCTGTCACCCAAATGATTGAAGAGTCTTTGATGGTAATTTCTCACAGAGCTGCGCCGTCAGAGTATGTCAGAAAGCCCAGACGTCCAGACAGCCCACGTCCTCCTCGGCGATGACATTTATATTTGTCTTTATTTGCCATCTGTTTGTTTTGACCATATTTTTCTTGTTTCATCCATTAAGCGCAAACAGACACAAGCCATCTGTATCAAACAAACACGGGACACACCTTCCTGCACACAACGCTGAGATTAATTACTCCAATTACTTCCCAAATCGGCCGAACATGAGTCTCCGGAGTGATGTAAAAAGGATGTTTAGCAGTAAAATCTAAGAGGAAGCAGAGCAACCCACAACAAATTATCTCCCTTTTTGTTTTTGCTCAAAGTCCCCCCCCCCCCTCTCTGCCTCCATCTCTTTGACTCTCATTGCTTATCTCCTAATTACTTTTCTAAAAATGGATCAAATGTGCACACCCACTCACTCTGCATGTGAGTTTGCTCTTTAAAAAAAAAAAAATTTTTAGCAATGTCATTCTGTAAATGTCTCATTACTCCCCTCACGGGTGTAATTGCTGCACCGAGCTTGGGTCCAGGAAAGCCCCACAAGGGGGGAAACTGATTAAATGTAGCTGATTAAAAAATTAAATCATCAGCTGGGAGTGCAGCCGGGGTAAAACTACGCTGTCTGGGTTGAACGGACACCCCAGACTGAGCTCATTTGATCTAAAACCATATAGACATCTTTAAACAACCCGAATCTTTGAGGGTAGACAAACTTCACAGCTTAAGTCATGCATCAAAAACAGATGAGAGTAGTTTTGTGATGAAACCCGATAAAATAGCCCACACATTCAAAGACAGGTATAGAGTCTGTAAAACTTTGGCTGTGGAGGGGTGAAATACAAAACTTTTAATTTTTTAAGTTGTTTTTCTTAAAGCCGTAAAAAAGAAGTATTGCTCTCTCCAACTTCATTTATATCTTCATGAATTTAACTCCATTTAATTGGCGTTTCAACCTTCAGGCCTTCCGCAAGACCTATGTTCATACAACAAAAGGAATAATATATTACAGCCACAGACCTGATGATGATCTTAGTCAACTACAGGAAAAAAAATGTGTGTTACAAAGTCAGATATTTTAGTTAAAAGCACTGATGGCATGAGATATGGCTGCACGATACGCGGAAAACATGCAATTGGAAAGAGATTGTGTATCTTTAGTTGCAATTAAGAAACAGCTTGCATCCACCCAAGTCAAAACAGACAAAATAAGAAACAAACATTACCTATAAATCAAAAAATGTTATTACTCACAAAAAAAAAATAGATAACATTTGGAGCAGGCCAAAAGGGCCAGTCAAACAAATAAAAGCAGGAGATCACGTGTGCAAAGATATGGCCGACGTGCATTAAGATACGGAGCCCAGGAGGGGTCATCGCAAAATGTTTTGCATGTTGAGAGAATGTGCGCTCGTTTAACTAAATTGTGCACTCGTTTTACTAAATCGTGTGCACAATTTACTATATTGTGCTCTCGTTTTACTATAGTGTGAGCTCATTTTACTAAATTGAGCTCTCATTTTAAGCATAGTAAAACGAGGGCACAATTTATTAAACGAGTGCACTATTTACTCAAACAAGTGCACGATTTACTAAAACGAGGGCACAATTTAGTGAACATGGTTATAGAACATTGTGCGCACAATCTACTTAAACGTGGCCACAATATGTAAAACGTGCACTCAATATTGTCTTGACACATGTAAACATGAGCACATTATAGTATATTCGAGATCTCGATCTACCAAAACGCACCCACAAATAATTAAAACGTGTGCTCGAATAAGTTTTATTAATTTGAGGACTCAATTAAACGAAAACGTGCTCACGTTTTATTAATTCGAGGGCTCAATTAAAGGAAACATGCTCACAAATTATCACGACCTGAAAAAATATCACTTAAAGTGAGCTCTCCCGGGCTCTGTATTAAGACGAGTGGTTCCTAAGATTTTCTGCATCTTCCCACAAAATAAACAAAGGAAGAAACCGGGGAACCCAAATACGGTTTAGTATCCTACTCAGTCAATTAAACACAGGTACAATAACACAAACAGAAAAACAGCTAATATGTCTGGTTTGAATAACTTTTTAGGCACAGTGTGTTTCATATTTCTATAATTTCTATCATAAATATCCTTGTTATGAACGTTATGAACACCTGCTGATTCGTGGCCCTAAGTGGGGTCCTGACTCCAACTCTGGGAACCACCGAGACTTGTAGCGTTGCAATGCTGCAGCAATCCAAAGTGCAGTGTACAGATGTTATTAATGTGAAAACAGAGTGTTATGGGCCCAGTAGATGAGGACAAGGTGGACAGGTAGAGAGACAGTAGTTGGGACAGAGCTGTCCAATGAGCAGCCTCTCTTTTTGTGGATAGAGGCGGTGCACCAATAATAATAATAATTTATAAAAATAATTATAAATGTAACAATTGTTGACGAGGGCCAGATCTAAACCCCCAACATTTTTTTGCCTATGTGTCTCTGCAATTTATTTTTCTTTGAGAAATAATGTTTGTATCTGGAGTTACCACACTCTTGTTTGTTATGTCTAATATACAAAAATACACAAAGCTGATGGGGCGGAAAAAAAAAAAAACGAACAAAAAAAAAGCCATTTACCGTTGTTACACCCCCTCTGTCTAGGGGTTCAGAGGAGGTAACAAAACTGTGTCCAGAGAAAAGGAGTGGCATACGAAAGGATTTATTTACAAAGGAAGAGTTTTACAATAACCAAAACACAATACTCTTAACTCAATTAATACAACCAAAGAAAATGGCAATTGGTTTTGGGGATGTTAAATGCAAAAGAAAATACATAAGGTTCAAACAGGTCGGGTTAAAGATAACTCAAACCACCCAGCGTCTGATTGGTTCGGCAGTCCTCTGCTGGTCCAATGGGGTCGCAGCTCCTCTGCAGCCTCCCGGCAGCCAATCAGGAAGGCTCCCACAGCTGAATCTGCAGAACTAATACAAGCCTGCACAATCTCAAGAGGCCATTAACAACCATAATAAAATGCCCTGATAACTGCAAAAACAAACAAACAAACAAACAAACAAACAAACAAACAAAACTGAGACATAACAACCTAATGCATTTTCCAATCCAAACCTCACAGTTGTGTGCAACTGTGAGGTCTCTCCTGAGGATCTTTGTTGGTGGGGTGGCCGCTGATGGGGAGCTTTCATCAACCTACTGGAGATATAAGGAGCTGTGAGAAGGCATTTCTTTGCCTGGTGATCACCCTGCATGGTAGCAGTTCCTGGGCGGATTGCTCGCTGTCTTTGAATCTAGTTGAAGTTGCTTCTGCGATAATAACTTCCTGGAAACTACATGGTCACTCTCTACGGCTCCTTCATCGTCAGTGGTGTCTGCCCACCCTCCAATGTTCTCTGCTCAATGCCTGCCTCTGTCTCAAAGTTTCCTCAGTCATTCTTCTTCTGGAATCATACTCACCTCAGTCCACTCATACTGCAGGATTACCTTCTTCCCTCCAGGCCCATCATCATCATCATTCAACCTATAAGTTTTATCTTTCAAGCAGCAATCTCCCTCCCTCCCTCCCTCTTCCTCCAGATGCCGAAGAACCATAAACTCAGAAAACCTCCCATACCCATTACTCCAAACTGTCCCTGTAATATATTTAAATTTCACTTTGTGTTCTAATTGATTTCTGCATGTGGGTAAAGGAAAAGAAAACTTTAAAGAACTATGACACTAGCACTTTGTGCATTGATTTAAAAATATTAAAAAAAGTCTGCTGGAGTCCACCAAACTCCTTAATTTAAGAACAATGAAATTAATAGAGCTCGCACGCTTGATATTCAAGATGTCTTTCTGCGTGGGTGCATGTGTTCTACTGTGTGTACCTTTTGTGATATTGAGAAAACAAAAACCAGACAGAAAAGTGTGTTCACTGTGGGACGCAGGTGACACATCCACGGAGATGGAGAGGAGAAAAGAACAATTACAGAGGGAGAAAAAACTGGAACAGTGCAGGCCTTAAGATTGAGCTTTTCAGTAACAAAGCTCCAGGTGAAGCTTGTCTGCAACAAAAGATTGAAAATGTGGGAAAAACACCTTATACCCCCTGTTAAGTACATTGGGGGAGCTATTATCCTGTGGGCCTGTTGTTCTACTAAAAGCGAACGTAATGGAGTGCATGGCACATTTAACTTTAAAATCCTAGGACATTTCAAATAAAAATCTGGTGGACCTGGTGGGAAAAAATGAAAATGGGTCATTGGGTCTTTTGGCAGGATAACGATCCAAAACACATCCCTACATCTGCATAAAAAGGGTTCACCAGACACAAATTAACCTTCTTCAACCTCTAGAAAGAGAGATGAGACCATGGATGAACACCCAAGACTGAAGAAGCTAAAGAGATTGAGTAAAAGAGTGATGGTCAAATGTTTTCCTCTCTGTATGCTTCATCCTCGTGAAATGTTAGAGACAGCAAAGTGCTTTGATGCTAGCAAATAACTGTAAGTTTAGTCATTTGTTGGAAGGAATTACTTCTTAAAATGGATTCCTTTTTAAATAAATCTACTTGAATTTATGGTTGGATTTTTTTCCTCAAATTTATGCAACATAAGATAATGCTACAGCAGTTGGAAAACAGTATCTTCAGTCAAAGGCTTCTTCAGATTATAAAAACAGAACGCTACAGGAGATCTTTCCTGCCCACATAAAAATTCTTGTTTTACAGTAAGTTATATTTAGGAAAAACAAAGTTTAAACAGCTAGAAATGCAACAACGTAACTTATTCAACGATATTTGATTTTATTCTTTTTATTTCATTTAAATTCTGTCTGAAATGGTACTTCTTTAATCTGTTAGCGGTTTTTAAAATTTCAGTCCACCAGAATTCAGTTTCATGACGCAGTAAAATAAGTGTCCAGAAGCTGTGCACGGTGCACCACATTAGTAGTTCATAATGCCCTGCAGCCATGTTAACAGCATGTCAGTATTAGCACGCTAAAGTTAACAGTGGTATGCTAATGTTGCACTCCTTTTGTACGCAGAAGTCTGATTATTTTGTAAAAAAAAAACTTTTTACTTGACAAGTTTACAGTGGGTAGATGAAAAATTCCAGTTGTAATATATATATATATATATATATATATATATATATATATATATATATATATATATATATATATATATTTTTTTTTTTTTTTTTTTTTTTTTTACTAAAACTGAACACACTAATGTTAGGAAGCTTAAGCTAATTGTGGCATGCTAACATTTAGATAATCTTTAGTGCTTTCACAGTATCACACAACATATTTCCAGTGTAAAGGTTTTATGTTGTGATTTCTTTTTATTTATTTATTTTTATTTCTCAAAACAATCAGACATGCTTAATTTGGCATGCCAACAGTTATGATAGCAGGCCTATTATTAGCATTAGCATGCTACCACTGACAGCAACTTGATCTGTGCTTTTACTCTTTCACAAAATACATAAGCTACTACTACAGGATCATACAGTGGTTAAGAAATTCAGTAAAACTTTGAATTTATTGAACGGCTCGAGCGTGCTAATATTAGGAAACTAACCCTAATAGTAACTGGATAACACTTAAACTAATACGCTAGCGCTAACATATGCTAATATTGTACCACAGGACTTCTACATTTCTAGTGAACTAGTGGATGAAAATTATTGGTTGAAATTTTATATTTCTTAGTTAACTTGACACAGAGATGTAATCATTTAATGCTAACATTAGAATGCTCACATTAGTTTTAACATGCTAATGGTAAAGTCCATTAGTATTAAATATTTGATTGGCCTTTCTAATTAGGAAAGTATTTTTGAGTTGAAATTTATTGTGATTTTGTGGAAAATGCCCAAACACAGTAATTGCTAAGCTAACTTCTTTCTTCCTTAGTTAGGCTTGAATATTTCAGAATTAAGAAAATGTGTGTACTGAACAGTGTTTAAAAAGGACATATTCAAAATCCGTTTTTTTAGACCTTAAATAGCTATATTTTGTTGTGTATTTGGAGTTTCTAAGAAAACAGGAAATTTGAACGTAGTCTCTCCAGGTACTGTACGGATATCTTTATATCTTTTTTGGGTCATGTTTTTTAAGCCGTTCAGTTTTCTCTATTCTTATTAGGTTTTATGTCACAGTTGCTACAGAACTGCTACACAAAGTCATGGAATTCCGGCTTACCAGTTTTGCAAATCTGTCATTTTTATTTCTCAGAGTGACATTTGTGGTCCAAACAGAAGGATGCCAAGGCTACAAGTGGATAAGTCATTGGTTGTTCATTACACCATCCCCTGGCATACTAGAAAAATGGCTGAATGAGGTGGAGAGGCATACCCTGCGACCTGGAGGGGGGCATGGTCTGAAGTGCTTCTTTAGATTTAAAGAGACCACACCAAAACGAGTTGCTCTCAAAAACACCTCAGACCAGGGTTAAAAAGTGGGGACATGAGGGTAAATTAATGAGGATTACAGACCAAATTATTGCAGTACCACTTTATATAGACCACAACTGAATGATTTCTGATGATGAGGAGAACTGAAAAATAGGTCCCCTTTGAGACATCTGGTGTCTAAGTAATGAAGAAGTTGTACATTTCGATTCATACTATAATAGATAGCAAAAATCATGAATCCATCAATTAGCGCAAGTTGTCCAGGTCGAGCCTTTTCTCTGTTGTTGAAGTATGAACACTGACCTTAACTGAAGCAGATTAGACCTGCAGTGCTTTAGATGTTGCTCTGGCTTATTTTTGACCTCCTGGATAACTAATTTATTTGCCTTTTGGAGTAATTGTGTAAGGTCGTCCTCTCTTGGTAAGGTTCACAATTGTTTTATGCTTTCTCCATTTTTGGATAATGGCTGTAAGGTAGACCACTGGAATCCCAAAGCTTTAGAAGTGACTGTGTAGCCCTTCCCAGGCCTGTAGATATAGGTTAGTTTATCCATTCTTAATTTTCTTTGGATTGTGCAATGACGTTTTCTCAAACTGATTGACCTACTTCATGTCAGACAGGTTCTATACAAGTGATTTCTTGATTTTAGTTTTCTGGTATTAATTGGAAACTGTGGCTATCATAATTCATCAAAGCTCTCAAAAAACTTTAACACTGAACCCCATTTTAACAAGTATGGCATTTCTATAGCTCCATGTAGGGTTAGGGTTTTATGAACACAATATGCAGTAATGGCTGTGCTGGAATGAAAATGAGGAAGAAAAACCTGCCAAAACCTAAAGCACGTGGATCTGGAGAACCATTCATCAAAATCTCTTTAAAACATAAGAAAAATCGGACTCCTTGGAAGAAAAGTACTAAGAAATTACCCAATATTGATTGATAATTAGGTTACTGTTGAGTATTAGAAATAAATGGTGTTTTTCTGGTATAAATTTAGGTTCTCTACTGTGCCATCATCTTTGGAAGCCTGAGTATATCAAACACAAGTTTCACTGATTACCTCAAACAAGGGTTACGCATGTTTCTTTTTTATTTATATAGGAGCATTTATGAGTGCAGCTTATATCCATCTGTATCTACATATGTCCATTTTTACATACAGTACAAACCCTGAGCCTGCAAATTCAAGCGTCAGTCAGTTTCAGCCGTACAGTTCACTCTCAGACAGAAGCAGAAATAAATGTAACATAAACGTAACATGGGACAGAGCGAGGAGAGGTTCAAACAGCTGCAGGTCTGTAGATTTTAACAGTGAGAAGAAACCAAAAGGTAAAGATTCCCTATTTTCCACCGTTAGTGCATCAGGTCTCACAGTTGGAGGTAACACGTTGAGGAAATAATGCCTTTAAGGGTTCGATTACAAAAGAGAACAAGGGCTCAGAGATCAGTCGGTGGTTCTTTTCGATTTGTGCCATCGAATCAGCAAGAAGGTTAAATGTTGTTCAGTCATTCTCTCTCTGGGTGCCGACATCATCGTCCTCTCTCCTCCTGCTCACAGCTATAGGGCCACGTTAAACTCAGTCACCAGGAAGTCCACGTGGTCCCTCTCTTTGGTCTTGAAGGCCTCGGCGATGAGGCGAGCGGCGTCCCTGTGCTCTCGGCCCCTCAGGGAAACCCCGTTTACCTCCAGGATGATCTGACCCACCTTCAGCTGGCCGCAGTTATGGGCCGAGCCGCCCCTCTGCAACAGAAAGAGGGAATCGAGAAGAGGGTCAGATAGCCAGGCAGAGAGAAAATCCATAGACGAGCGGTTAAAACTTAACCTGACTCAAGCCAGACGCATGTCGCTCCGCCTAGCTCCACTCACATACATCTGGGACACCGCCATAGGAATTGCCTTTTTTGAAGGCTGGGCCTTATCAAAATTTTTTGCATATGATTGGATAAGCCACTTGTCTGTCATCTTTATCGACGTGCTATTTCAACCACTCACACCGAAGCTAACCCGTGACGCTGATGAGAGCGACGCAGGAAAAAAAAACATTTTTTTTTTTAATGTGTTTGCGGCTCTAGTGGCACGCTTTTTTTTTTTTGATCAAGGTCTTTTTATTATTTTTTTCTTCTTTTTCTTTACATACACCACACACACACATACACATAAAAAAAAAAACTGACGAAATATACAACAAAAATCCCTCCCCACCCTCCCCTCCTATACCGGGTCTACTACCCCAACAAGAATACACCTTTTATTCATACATCAGCCGATCCAAAGCACAGGTTTGCAACACAAAACCAATATTTGACCTTTACACAAAGTTATCTGCCGAAATATTCCCGACATAGGATATAAATGGCTGCCAGACGTCAAAGAATTTGTTTACAGATCCCCTAACAGTATATCTGATCTTCTCTAAATGAATGTAAGACATAACTTCTCTTAACCAATGTCCATATCTTGGAGGATGTGGATCCTTCCATCGAAGAAGAATAAGTCTTCTAGCCAGTAGAGAGCTAACACAGTCCTCTGATGTTTGCTGAAGGAGGTCTCTGCTGGAACCACCCCAAAGAGAGAGATAAGTGGTGATGGACAGACAGTTTGTCCAAATATTCCTGAAAAAGTGTTGAAGATGCCTTGCCAATATCTGTGTAACTTTGGACAAGACCAGAATGTGTGTAAAAGTGTGGCTGGAGATTGTTTACAACGATCACACGTCGGATCCAAGTCCCTTTTGAATTTACACAATCTGTCCTTAGACCAGTGTAAACGATGTACTACCTTGAATTGAACTATAACATGTTTCAGACATATTGAGGACGAATAGATTTTATTGACAGTGAGCTGACAGGAAGAGGGGGAAAGACAGGCGGCAAAGCGCCGCAGGTCGGAGTCGATCCTGGGCCGACCGCGTTGAGGACTAAAGGCCTCCTAATATGGTTCGCGCTAACCGCTAACCGCTCCGGGGCGCTAACCTCTCTGCCGTGGACGCGCCCCGGAAAACAAAACTTGCCAAATCCGGTTGGGAGAAGGGCGAAAACATGGTTTCCACCAACAAAAGCCTTCAGAGCCGTTCTCTGATGTTCTTTTAATGAAACAATATTAGGTAGATTGGACAACACGGAAGAAATAGCAGCATCAATGCTAACGCTTGCTTCCTCGATGCGAGCCGCCATTGCTGTCTGAATCAAAACAGTCTCACGTCATGGTTGCGTCTCCACTACGTCACATCTATGAAATTCCAGCCCTGCGTCCTGATTGGCCAGACCATAAAATTGGTTGGAGAAATCACTTTCAATGGGCGATGTCCCAGATGTATGTGAGTGGAGCTAGGCGATGCGACATACGTCTGGCATGAGTCAGGTTAGTTAAAACTGCCCCCGGGGAAAACTTACACCGTCTTAAAAAAAAGCACCCGAGTTCTGTCACGTTACGATCACAAACACTGAAAATGTAATTTCAGTGTTTTGTTGGCATTTTTTTATTTATACAAAAGTATGTCATAACTGTAGAGTGAAAGTGAACGATTGCTTGTTGTGCCGAGAACTGGACGACTTGATGGAAGCGTGATTTCTGCTTTCTAGTGGAACATCCTGGTGTTGTCACCTTACGCTGAAGCACACTCGGGTTATGCAGCAGGACAAGGACGCAAGCATTTCCAGATTTATATACATCAGCGGCTGTTTCTTGTCTATTCTTCAATTTCTTTACATCAGGGCACACTTTGTTGCTTTTTAAGATCTTTTAGCCTACTTCATGCTGTTAGGCAGCTTCTGTTAAATAAAAAAAATGTTGCACATCAGACAGGGATGAGGGCTGAATGTGGCTAATGAACCAGAACCCAGCTTTCACATAATGTGGTTAAATGCAAGTAATTCATTATTGTTTTGTGTTTGTCCATTGATCAAATAAATAATAAAAACACAGCTTTTTGTATCTACTCAGACTGTCTTTGTCTGAGTTTTGATGATCTGAAACATTTTTGAGTCATAAAAGACGTTTTTAGGGGTGTAAATAGTTTTTCAGAACATTGTAGCTTCACCGATTTTTTCATGAACTCTGACCAGTGTCCCTGTTGAAGGAAACCACCCACACCATGATGCTGCCGCCACCATGTTTTACAGAGGGGAAGGTGCGTTTGGGGTGATGTGCAATGTCAGCTTTCTGCCACTTGTAAGTTAGAAGGACTGTGAAATACATCAACTAGCTCGTTACCAAATTGACAGCAATTAAGAAAAACAGGTTCTGCTTCAGTATCCAACATATTTTAAATAAAATAGCTCTTGAAGTCTGCATCTGTACTGGTGGAATAAGACTGAAGATGTACCAGCTTTTATGCAGCAGATGAAATCACAAGAATGGGTAAACAGAGTGGATATTCCAGTATTTATGCAGCTGAAGGTTTCTCAGACAGAATCTAAAATAGGAAAACAGATTTTTTATTTTTTAAATGTTTGTGTCTTCTGATTTTTTCTTTTCTAAAGCAGGACTTGAAACATTTCCATTGCCTCATGTGGTTGTTTTTGTGGCTAAAGCAAACCATTGTGGTATACGGTGTACTTCCATTTTATTTTTATCCCTGGTAAAGATGAGCAAAGAGCTTTAAAAGGTATTAATCTTTTGTTGGGGCATCATAAACGCTGAAGATTGCTGAAATATCCGGCCTTTAATTTTAGTCCATTTATGAAATAAACGTCTTTTGTTAATATCTTTTTACAAAATAACCATTGCAAGAGCATTATTTGTTAAAAAAAAAAGAAAAAAGAAAAGAAAATGTAATAGGCTTTTTAAAAGCATGCTTGTGCTTTATTGGACTGTTTCAAGGAATTTTCTATTGACTTCCTGTTTTCTTGGCATAAAAATATGACATGACGCTTGCTTAGCTGGTTTTCAAAATGGGAAAGCCAAGAGAACACACCATTTAGGCAAGGCAGATATATGCTGACCTTCAGGAGTCAGGAAATGGCTACAAAGAAAACAGTAGTGTGTGTGTGTGTGTGTGTGTGTGTGTGTGGGGGGGGGGTACTTTTACACTGCCAGTGTTCATCAAGCGAAATGATGGTGTGCAGAATGTGTATTTATTGTGCTTGACAAGTAATATCCTACCAAATTTTTCCTAAAAGTGGAATTTTAAGATACTGCATACATTTATATTGTAAATAAACACTGACATATTGGTCAGAGCAATAAATAATAAGGGGCTCTTTCCTCAGTGCACCAGAGAAGCTCTGCATGACTAAGACATATTTATCTCACTTTATTAACTGCTGGATGTGAAAAAAAGCATAAAATTTGGATTTGGAAAAAAGAAATCTATTTTACTCACCTGTTAGTTATTTCTAAATTATAAAAATAGTTTCGCTTGCAGTTGTCTTTCTTGAGACAAAATTACCAGCAGGTTTAATTAGGTAGGAAAAATCTCTTGCTAACTTTGTCACAGTGTTGATCTTTCAGAAGTTTTTACACAAATGAACCTAAAAGTGTGTTTTTTCCCCCCTTAAAATTTGCTTATGCCTTCATTTAATTCAGTCAAATTCCATAAGTGCATCCTGTTAATTTAACTTAAATCAGTAAAAAAAAATAGTTATTTGGTTACTCTTATGGGTAAAATTCATTATATGGGCTAATTTCCCTGAGTTCATGCATGATGCCTGATTTAAAAATAGGCCAAGAGCATCAATGGCGTACTTGGGTGGCAATGCAACTTTAAGTAGCCACTATTCCATGTGTAGCAGACTGAAATCAAGTCCACATGTTCTGTTTATTTCATTTTGAAGTACCTTTTTGTGTGTTTTCCGACCCTTTTGTTTTCTAGAATGCTTACTGACTTTAAACAGAGAGAAATGTAGGACAACAGCTTTAAAGGAGAACTGACGAAGAAGAAGGAAAGAAATACAAAAAAAAAAACAACAAAAAGAAGAAGATCCCGTTAATAAAAGTTACAAATTAATGAGGACGGATGCATCTTCTGGTTCCAAGGGTGCAACACGTGACTTTTTTGGTTTTGTGGATTAGATGGATGTGCAAGTTGCTGATAGGATGAGTTAAATCTAAATCTTCACTTTTCTGGACTTAAATATTACTGATCTACTGTACATTAATACAGGCATGAGAGTAATTTGAAAGGGGCCTCATGAATAAACATGTAAATCAAACCAATAAACAGTCATAAAAAACCTTTTTAGGTCACATTAGTGAAATAAACATTAATTGCAGAATAAGTAAATGGGTTCTAATTAAAATAGCTTTTAATGGAAGTGGGATATTATAATTCTCTTTACGTTCTCGCTAATGTACGATTTTTAGGCTTCTTTCGTTTTTAAATTTCTTATATTTAAATAAAAAGCCTCAGAGGATGCAGCTGAAGAACCTAAAAGTAACAATCTTGACACATTATTTTCTAATACCAATATTAGAGTTAACATTATTCATTAGCTAGAGGTTGGTTCATCACCAATTGACAGAATACGGTACTTTTGTTTCAATGTTTAGCGGAGCAGAAACCTTTTACCTCAGAGACACGTCCACAGATTTGTCTCAAGGCAATCATCGGCGGCCATATTGAGAAGACAAGACTAATGACAACCAGCGTTTGCGGGGGACGTTGGTGGGGACAGATAATGTTCAGCCGGCCGGCCACCAGCAACACTTTTTTCCTCCATCCTCAGATGTCGAGATTGAGGCTACCTGAGAAGAGCGCCCTGGAGGACATGAGAGATGGGAAATACAGAAGCCAGGGAATTGCTATATTACCTCTCCCGTGTGCTTACTTTCACTGCTGCAGAGAGGGTGTATTGTCTGGGGCTTTGATGCGATCATCCGCCCTACCGGATGGAGCCGAGGCCAAGTGGGAAGCATTGGAAAAAAAAAACAACTAAGAAAACCTCAATTTATTTTTTTTTTTTGTGGCTCCCTTCAGGCAAGTTTGAAATAGTGGCGTTCTGAGGATGCTGAAGATGTTCGTCTTATATTATTAGGTAATAAAAAGCAGCTCCGGTGTGAAACGAGGGCTGTTTTTAAGCATGCCATAAGAACGGTCCCAGACCATGATTGTCCCAAAATAACAGTTCTTACAACAACAGTTCTTACTGGAGCACATGACCTAATATAACAATTAGACACTTGATTTAAAATATGTAGTGCTTATCAAGTTGTGTAATGTTGCACAATATAAAGTGTTTGAGAAATTAAACTTTGTGCCACTGGATTAATTTATGCAATTGAGTTGCCTTGTTATTTTTTTTAGTAAAGATTACAAATTATAATCCCTCTTGGACAAACTGCGCTATTTATATTGTTTTGAGATCTAAGTATTGTCTTAACAATAAAACATGTTCTGTAAATGCAGAAAAATTACTGAGTGCTTCATTTTTCCATTCTGCCTTGCAAAAGTATAAACTCGTTAAACATTTACAACAATTCTTGTGCAGACAAATATATGAGAGGAAGATTTAGTGGAAGGAAAAAGTTCACGGGCAACAGAGATAACCAGAGGTGATTAAAATGCTGATTAAAAGTGATTTATGGAGCTTCTGACTTCATTTTCCGTCAGAATCTCCCACCTGGCCTCAGTGCTGAAAGTACGTATACCTGCTTTAAAACTATAAACTTTAAATTAGCCAGAACTGTGCCCAATAACTACTATTCTCCACCTCTTTCCACCAAATGATTAAAAAAATATGCACCAATAGATGAAATTATACATTTACAAATCTAAGCTAAGGAGCAGAACTCTAAAGATGAACACATTCAACAAGTAATGATTCAACAAATTGGGTCTTGCAACCATAACTAAGAAGAAGGCAATACCAGGCATATTAAAGGCCTATTCCTATTTATGAAAAGCAAAATTTCACAAAACACAAAATATATTTTGATCTGAGTCTTATGCATTTATTTTTCGACCGCCCTCCGGATACAGTGATTATTTATTACTTGAATAGATTAGTATGACATCATGGGTTCCAAAACCTTCTTTAATTGTTGGAAAATTGATGCACTATTGGTTTTATTATATCTAAGATGACTAAAATCAGTACATTACCCAAGCCAACTTTATTTACAAAGCACTTTAAAGACAGCAGGCACTGACCAAGTGCTGGAACAAAAAATAAAATTATTGAAACGAATTAATAAATTGTTAGAATGTGAAACAAATTAAACGATTGAAATTTTTAAGAACACTAGGGGAAAAAAATTAAGCAACAACTTCTGAATTAACAACGTCTGCCAGTTCAAAAGTCGAAGAGAAGAGAGCAGATGTGAAAATGTCTACTGTCTAATGTGCAAAAACTGATCTCCTCTGAGCTTCAGCCGTGTCCTCTGTGCCTCTTGCAACAGCTGGTCAGCTGATCTGAGCGGCAAAAAAAATTAAAAATTTAAACAAAGAGCTGAACGATATACTCTAAAATGGACAGGCAACGGGTGCAGAGAGGATGAAACGCTCTCTCTGTGTTCCAGTTACGAGGCGTGCAGCAGCGTTGGGCAGCGACTGAAGGCGCGATAAGCATGATTTACTCACTCCAAGGCACAAAGATTTACCCTAAACTAGCCGCCTTCTAACACAGGCATGGGTTACTGCTCTGAAGTCGTCTTTTGACAACATTGCTTTTCATTTAGGACATTTACCTCAGGTAAAAAAAGTCAGTTTTCCCTGCTGCACAGAGCCGCCCATCCAGCCGAAGATCACCGTCGCTTTTTAAATGCAAACCATTATTGCTTTCTGTCCACCACCAGTAAACAATTACATCAATAAGAATGGGAAAAAAAAGGCAACTTTTATTACGAAATCTGAATTTGAATAGGAAAAACTATCTTTGGTTGTTTCAGTGGTAGGAAAAGAACTCCTTGTCCCCGACCTCTGCCATTATCCACTGCAATGAGACGCATATTTTTCATCATTAGTCTCCCAGTGCAGTGAGTCAGAGCTCCATCTTTGAGGTATAATTGTTGTTTATGACTTTAAACTTGGAGACGGGCTGAATTAAGCTGAGGTTCTTATCTGCGAGGCAATATTAGGAAACGCTCAGAAGCTGCCTGTAAAAAGGTTTATTTCACCGTTTGTGATAAGGAAAAATTATTCAAAGCTGAGCCTTGTGAAGTTTTGTCTATGTCAGGGAAAGGGCTGAGCACATAAATAAACGCTTTCTATAAACCAATGAGGGCTTTTATGGGACGCTGTACCGCTCCAAGTGTGTGCTTCCGCTATTTATTCAGCAGCCGGTGCGTCTCTGTCTCAGGCTGAGCCCAGAAAGGAGACAAAGCCGATCTCAGGTAGGACTGGCCCAGCAGATCAGGAAGTTTCAGAGGGAGACGAGTCCAAGACTTCTGCACCACGAGCTTTTGCCACAACGAGCCTCCAACCACCTCCACTGCCAGCGCAGCCCAGACCCAAAAGACGCGTCCATCTTGGAACACCAGTCCTGTTCTGGCAACGCATCTCCTCACCTTATTATCTCCAATCTCCCTTTTTTTTACATCCTGTCCTCCAGAAGCCCATTTTATTCTCAATGCACTGATTTCCAAACCTTTTATCCTTCCCTGGGCAATCAGCCGAGTCCCCCCCCCCCCCCCCCACACCCCATCCCTCATTTTTTTTTATTTCAATCAGCGTCTCAGAGGAGCGTGAGGCTCAGAGACAGGTCTGAATGGACCCTGTAGCTGCTCAGATCCTTTTCTGAAAATGATCAGCGCCGCGAATAATCCGAGCTTTGCTGACTCGCCAATTACTGTGGAAACTAGATGGATGCGGCGGCGGATGCAGAGGTACTCAGCTTTCGTTTCAGACTAAACATCCAGTGTTTTGAGTTCTACTCTGAATACACAGGAGATGCTTTTGCTTTATTCGGCGCAGACAGGCTGCAGACGTATTTTCTCACATGTCTCACATGTAACTTCCTCCTTATTTAGTCCCATTGTTGATCCAACGGTGGAACACATTTGACCTGCGCCATGACGCGCTCTCGGCACTCATTGGCCCGCCGGTGTAAAAAGCCTAAAAATTAATTACGTTTTTACTGCAGGAGCAAAATCTTTATGCTGAAAACTGTTGAAGAATCTCACCTTTAATTTGCTTACATTGATTCATAAGTGGAAAAACCTCCCAAGCTAAGATATTTTTTAACAAGTATTGCAATTTATACTTTACTTAACAAATTGAGTATTGTTTTTTTTTTTACTCTGAATCAGTCATCCCTGACTTCTTGTGCGCCTTAAGTACAAAAACAGGAAGCTATTCTTGGGAAAGACATGTAAATAAAGATATGGGTTCCTCTTCATAAATGGCTACAATCACAAAGCTGCTGGCCTAAACTTGCTCATATCTGCAGTCAGAGCAGTAATTAACGGCCCCTCGATCTACACATAGTGAGGAGTTTGACAAAGAAGGGAAAATTGGTGCTCAGGCTCACAAAGTCGCCATTACAACTATTTTACATGCTAAAGTGTTGCTCGGGTGGATTCCCAGGAACAAGGTTTTTCTGTCCTACCATCACAAACACGAAGATGCAGAGTTAACGGACTCAACGGGGACTTTAAGTGGAATCGTCTGCTTTGGGTCTTTCAGCAACAAACCCTCCAGGTGGCTGTGGCATGAAATAAATTAGGAATATACACGGTGAGGCGCCTGAAGCCCACGGCTAAGGTCGGCGGAGGAGGTGTGATGCTGTGGGCACGTATCTCTTCCATAGTTTCTGGAAACGCTTGTGGACGTTTAGCAATCTGATCTTGTTCTGATCATTCAAAGCTGATCAGAAGCACTAAGAGCTACAGGGTTCTTACAGTGTGGAAGCTGTTGGTTTTTGCAAGTTTCCCTGCTTAAATCAAAAAAAGAAATAAAATCATTAATTCCAACAAGCCACCTACACCACCACCAAAACATTCACAGCAATAAACGAGTCAGTTTCAGATTAATAGAAGCATCAATGCTACTAATTTACGTTGTTATGAGCACTGTCTGGTTAAATATGAGCAAAACTATAAATTTAAAACAAGTTTCTGAGGGACGCAGGTAGGGATGGGGACTGAATTCGGTGCTTTTCGAGACACCGATCGAATCCCGTCGGTACTGCCGGGTACCGATTCATGTAGAAATAAACGGTACCTGAACGCATCACTGTGGCACTGAGGGAGTGGAAAAGTGCCCGATTTTTCATGCTGAACATGAACACAGCAATGCATGCACCAGAGTGTGATGATCAGCAGCCCCTGGTCCAGGAAACAAAGCATGCCGGATAGAAAGTGGTTGAAAAGTGGCTCCACTTGCCAAAATGTGCTGCAGATTAGGCTGACTGCCATATTTGTGAGGCCGGCAGTGGGAATACTTTCAATCTGAGGAAAACCTGGTCACTGCTGCCAATTTAGCAAATTTTTC
Organism: Fundulus heteroclitus; assembly: GCF_011125445.2. Lineage (NCBI taxonomy): Eukaryota > Metazoa > Chordata > Actinopteri > Cyprinodontiformes > Fundulidae > Fundulus > Fundulus heteroclitus. Next base: position 7,950,786 of record NC_046368.1, on the reverse strand, counting down.
ACTATATTTTGTGACTTTTCAGATTCATCCAGAGACCTTTTGTCAAAAAGACAACTAGCGAAAAATCTAGCGACTTCCTTCTGTTTTCGGTGACTTCTGTGAAAGTAATCGTTCTGCAGTTATTGCGGTGAGCCACTTCTCTTAGTGCCGCCCTGAAGCTTTTTTCTCTCTTATTGTGTCTCTGCTCTGTCTTCTCTAACATAGAAAGTACTCCTGGGTCAATGTGAGCTTCTGTGCTTTCTGTGTCTCTGCTCTGTCTTCTCTAAGCCCCAGTGGGTGGAGGCAGATGAGCGTTCACACTGAGCCTGGTTCTGGTTCTGCTGGAGGTTCTCCTCCCTGTTAAAGGGGAGTTTTCCTCTCCACTGTCGCTTCATGCATGCTCAGTATGAGGGATTGCTGCAAAGCCATCAACAATGCAGACGACTGTCCACTGTGGCTCTACGCTCTTTCAGGAGGAGTGAATGCTGCTTGGAGAGACTTGATGCAACCTGCTGGGTTTCCTTAGAGAGGAAACTTTCTCACCAACCTGGAGGATCTGATGGAATTTGACTTTGTAAAGTGCCTTGAGATGACATGTATCATGAATTGGCGCTATATAAATAAAATTGAATTGAATTGAAACTCGCCTGCAGTCAGGGCAAAGAGCAGAGAGGAGATTTACAAGGCGGGATAAAATATTATGTTTTTAATACAGATTTTCTTTCTTCTCTGAAGCTGTTGCACTAAAATAATTCCCTGAATTTTATTCACACAGCTTCAGCCCCATATTCACCTCGTTCACTCTGATAACTCTGATGTTTTATGTGCTATGGAGTCAGACAATTCATAAATTATTTAATAAGGTTAGTTTCTAGATCCAAATAAGATTATATATTGAGAAATGAATATGTTAAATTGAAAGATTTAGAGATGTTATTATTAAACTAACATTTATGACCTCATAAGCACACAAAAGTACTGAAAATAGGTACAGCTAAGTACCGGTATCAGTTCAAATGTGAAAGGTACCTGTCCATAGACTCTGGCTTGGTTGAGCAATTAAGTCTTCAAATATATTAGGGAAGACACTGGGCTGTAAGGGCTAGATTAGTGGGAACTATTAGAGATTACAAGTCCTTTTTTTTCAAGTCCAGTCTCAAGTCTGAAGAACAAGAGTTATTTGCCAATGGAATGACTATTTTGACCCCTAATATAGGATAATTAGACATCCTGCACTTGAAATAAGAAGATGGAGTTGAGTTGTTCCTATTTTAAGGTCAAAAATCTTGTTCCATTGGCAAATCATCTTATTTACCTGCTCAAATCAAGGGCAAATACATAAATTTTAAGAATATTTTACTTATTTTAAGTTCTGTTTTTGCAGTGCAGCGTGCTGTCAAGTTTGGCAAAGGCCTGTTAATGGGGCCTTAATTGGATTCAGGAGAGGTGGAACAGGGATTCGCATCAATCTGCAGGACAGAACCGGACTTGGAGACCCCCCCCCCCCCCCCACCCATCTGAAACATTTGGCCAAATGGTTCCACAGACATAAAAGCAACCTTCTTCCATGACCGTCTCATTCTGCAAACTCAAATCCTACAGTGAGAAATCACACTGCTGAATTCATCTTGAGGCTTTTTGCACATCTTTGCCAGCAACGACAATAAATATAGAAAGTGCTGCAAAAATGTAAATAGACAGGTGCTACATTCTGCTGATTCCCTCTGGAAAGTTCAGCTTCTCCACATAATGCCTTTAAGCACATCAAATCCCCCTGGAGCAGCGGGCGCTTGTCGCCGCTGCTGAAAAACAAAGCTGATTTCTGCCGGGCGGATTATTCCAACTCTCCGAGGAGGATCGGCGTCTTGTTCTCCCCGACTCACCTGGATTGTGACGATCCGCGGCAGCGGCTGGCGAGTGTTCGCTCCGCCCTCGATGGCGATACCGAGGGTGCTGGCACTCTTTGGCACCCTCACTAGCGTGGAGGTGGGCTCCAGAAGGCCCGGCTAAGGCAAGAGAAAGAGGGAATTATCATTACACATGAGCATCACTTATTAAGAATGATTGCACTTTGCCCTTCATGTTTTATTTCTGCATATTTTTCTGCACGTTGTTTGTTTTCTCTGCCCATGAATGTATTTTTCTGTTAAGGCCACAACCCTTTATTTCTTAACAGACTCACTGTCAAAAACAGATCGATGAATGTGCATTCAACATGTCAAAGGCCAAAAGCATTGTCAGGAATTTTATTTAGACAACCTTGTAATGCTCATTCTGGCTCATTTAAATGTTATTTGTTTTTCAGTGAATGATGTGAAGCATGTTACTGGGGTTTAATGTCCTGGTTGTGGACTTTTAATGTGCTCCTGGTCCTGTGACAATCACATCAAAGTCAAACATCTTTATTCGTCAAATTATCACATGTGTAGCATTGTAAAGTGGGACATTTTACTTTCTTAGGTTGTACATTTGCTTTTACTGTACAGTCTAGGTTTTATCTACATGTTTCCATTTTTATCTGTGATTTTGCTGAATTTCCCCACCGAGGGACAATAAACTATATTTATTCTTCTTGTAAAATCAAACAGTTTACCCACAGAAGCAAGGTGTGAATGGTTGGAGCTGCAGAAGCAACCCCGGCTTGAAAATGCAACATGTCTGCCGCTCATATAAAGGTTGTGACAACAGCAATTTTTTCCCACTATTGGCTGGAGCGATACTGGGCTGCAGAAATCCTAACAGAGGTTAATCACTGATGAGAGCGAACACATTATTGATGCGCGGCAAGCCTGTGTGTATCATATGAAAATATGTAACATATAAATAAACATTTTTGTGTTTAAATAAATTAATGAGGAGCAACCTTGACCTGACGGGAATTGACAGATTCTTTAACTCCAGTGAAAACTTCAGCTTCGCTCTATTTGTGCGTCCGTTCGTGTTTTTCCTCAGCAGTGTTTCTCCTCCAGCACGGCTGATCGCATTATTGCATTACCTCCGCAGAAATGCTGTCAGCGGCATCAGGAGCCCATTAATCATCTTTTCATTTGAGTCAGGTGTGTGGCAGCAGAGATTAGGGAAACATCTAAAACAATCTGTCAGATTGTTAAATAAATATTCCTTAGCGTTCAGGATGACAGGCCTTTTAAAAAGTTTCCCGGGAGCCCACAGCATGACAGGTATGCCACTGTAGTTTTAACAGTAGCCATGAAGTGTTCCTGTTCTTACTCTGACCTCTCAGTATGGTGCGCTCACTGAGTGGAAAAAGATCAGATTTCTTTTACATTGCCTGTCTGGAAGAGGAACAAGCCCTCAGCATCACAGGTCCTCCACTATGCAGAACATCAGGAACGATGTGGTTTAAACACTTTCATCCTCTAACAATAAACTCAGCTGCAGTTTTTATTGGAGAGAAGCGTCACCTTAGTCTGAACAGGCCAATGTTTCCAGTTAAATTCCCTGAAAATGTAATAAACTCCACGTTTGTGATCGTGACGGTAGGACAGAAAAGGCTCATTTCCTTGCAGGCGGGTGTTTGGGAGTCTCGGTGACCGTAAGACGCCCCTCTTTGTGAGCTTTGGAGCTTTTACCGCCTTTATTATCCAGCTCACAGGGTGCCGCTAAGCGAAGATGGCCTCTGTGTCACATCGCATTCATACCCCAGAGACACAGGAAGCTGTGGATTAACAATCGGAAGTTTTTTACTATAATTATCAACATTTTAAAAATGCTTAAATTAATTTTTTTTATGGCCGCCTCCAGGGGTTAGAATAACTGATCATTGCTCCAATTACTACAATCCCTCTCCATCTATTTGGGTCGGAGCACCCAGCCTCCCCCGGTCTCTCTTCTTTAGGAGATTTATCAACAATACATATATTAAAATATTGCTTATTGCACTGGCCGCTGCCAAAAAACAATTCTCATGAACTGGAAATCAAGTTCAAATACCTGCTATTATCCTGAAAAAATTTAATAATGGAATAATCTTTTTCTGCATGGTTCTCCTTTATTACATTCTTTACACCATAATATACACCCAAGTATTTAATAATATTAACTCATTTTAATTGTGATTTTGTTGCTTAATTGTTTTTTTTGTCAACTATGTTAAAACCCTTGTTAGCTTAGTTGTGCTATCCAGTTCTTATTTGAATTGGAATGTGTATAAATTTTTGTATATGTGCATTTGTTTGGTATGTAAAGAATGATAAAACTCTCCCTTGGGTAATAAAGATTTAAAAAAAAATGCTGCAAAATGTAATAAAACCAATCACAATATGCGGCGGTTCCTCTTTTTCAAAAATTATAATGTATTAATGTGCCGAATCATGAAATAAAGGATCACAAACCAGTCTTTGTGTTCATCCTAATCAATATACATTTAATAGCTGTCATGTTATGGATCTTAAACATTTAAATCTTTGAAATTCTGCTCAATAAATGCCAAACTTTTGGTCATTCGGTTGCTTATTTAGCTTCATTGCCACATCATGACCATTAACAGCTTTTACAATGCATGGACTATCAGAACAATGGCAACCTGTGCTGCAAAAACAAACGGTTTAATGCAGGTTGAACAGGACTAAGAAATCTCGAAGTATGTGTAATGTTAGACGTTCCCCTCCTCGCAGGATTTGCTCTCTTGCAGAACAAACCAAAGATGGTTTGTTTGGTCAAATTCTTGTTGACAAATCGCCCTAATCGCGATCACATCTTCAGGACCACGGACAGCGAAGCCTTTAAGTACCCAGCGACCTGGAAAATAAGTTTAGGAGTTTCTGATTTGTCATGTTTTACAGCTGTTAGTGGAAATTTATCCACTTTACAGATAATGAAAGGGTCGTTCACCAACCTCTTCGGCAGATTCAGAGATCCTGACACGTTTGTTCAGGAAGGCCACCATGTACTTCTTGAGAGAGAAAATGTAAAACTCCTCTCAGCTGAGTGGTTGTGAATATGAATGTGCCACATTATTATATATATATATATATTTTTTTTTAATGAGGAACCGGTGCATTTTGTAATAAATAACACCACAAAATATGATAATGTTATAACTGTAATGCAGCAGAAACTATTACAAAATGTGGTCTTGGATTGTATTACATTTTACAGCTACTGCAACAAAATGTGGTTTTAGTGTTTTATTTCATTTGAATTACATTTTTAAGTCTGAATTTATGACATTATTACATAATGCGGTGATACACTCCCTAAATTATTATTATTTTTTTAAATTGAAGGTTAGCTTTTTCACCATTCAGAGAAAGAGTTTTTCACAATTCCTTATATAGGAAATTTTTGACCAATCTGTATAATCTGACCCAATCTGTATAATATGATTGAACTTGACTTTGTAAAGTGCCTTGAGATGACATGTTTCATGATTTGGCGCTATATAAATAAAATTGAATTGAATTGAATTGAATTCACTGCAATAAATGATGGGACTGAGTTTTGATTTTTTTTAATAATGCATCTTTATCTGGGTGTCAATAAATGTATCTGAGCATTAATATGACATAACTACAGACATTTTAAATGTGTCCCTGAAGTCACTCTTTGTAGATTTGTCACCACAAATGACATTTTCCGCATCCTCTGACTAAATCGGCCGCCGTTTATCTGTTGATAATGTAATAATGAAGACAGAGGGATGATAAATTACTGATCACTACATAAACACCCAGCTGCAGGTCGCTATCCTGCTGCTCTTTTATTTATCAAATGGACAGAAAACCCCAAGAACATACTTCAGCTTTTCACAAGTGGTCAAATCAAAGTGCTAATCAAAGCCGTGTTTGTGTTTTTATATCTATGAGACTGAAATAAACAGGAGCAAACCACTACAACGCTAAGAAAACACCGCCTAAATAATCAAAGCTTGCCTCTTTTCAACAACCTCCTACTGACACTTGTGGAGAAGAAGGTAAATATGTTGCTCCTTGGGAGAATAAAAGCTTTTTATGATGCACGGTCCATTTAATCTTCAATTTCCCTGAAAAGTAATTCCCTCTGGGAAAGCAAACGAACAGCCGAAAAGCCCTTTGGTCATAAAAAAAAAAAAAAAACACTCCCATCCTTACTTGTTACTTTTGACATCAATCAACGAGGAACAGAGAGCGATTTGAGTTTCATTACGTTACAGCGCAGAAAGTCAGCTGGTAAATGATGGATCGTCGTGTGACTGAATGAATGGGATGAGTGAGAAATGAAGAAATAAGTGAGACGTGTATGAACAAACAGGAGGAGGAGAGAAAAGATCACAGTTAGGGTTAAATTCAGGATCAGGAGAAGGATTAAACGTCAGACCAGCCGATTTATCAGCTTGTTGGTTTTCACACACAAACCCTTACCATAAAACAGGTGAAATTATTGATTTACAGTGAAAAGATTTTCAAATGTCTGAATCTTCTTGCTTTCTGATAAAGACATTTTGCAAAAAAAACCCAAAGAAAAATAAGTTTTAGTTTTAATTTCTTTGATTTGTGTTCCTACAATTGCCACAATGTCAAAAACAAAACTATATAACCTTCGCTTTTTGAATCCAATTATTAACAAACATTTTGTTAAACCCAAAAGTGCCAGTACTACGATGTTCCTGTACGCACAAAAATTTAAAATGAAGTGAAAACCCTGCAGAAGATAGTGAAGCCGTCACTGATGATTTTCTGGACTGCTGCCATCATTTAAACAGAACCAGACAGCACAGCGTTCAACCTCAAGCTGAACTTATTGATTTTTTTTTAGCATTTTTAACACTAATCTGCTGAAGATCCCCGTTAAATTATTCTTGTTTTGTTTATTAAACATAAATTACAAAACCAAATTGCCCCGATCAGAAGTCATGAATAAATGCTGCCATCATCACGACTAGTTATGGTTAAATTTACCTGAATTTGCATCAGAGTGAACATTTGGACCAAAATGGAGAGAAGCTAAGGTGAAAACAAGAAATCTGCAGACGCACAAGAAATATCAGGCAGAAATCCAACAAATTTCTTTTGATCGATGAATATTAATTAAAACACTGAAAAATCTGTTTATTTTCCATTTCATGTCGATCAGTGGTGTCCAAATATCATAAAGTTAAAATTCATCATATAAAAATTAGTTGGGTATATTTTGTACCTGTTCAACAATGAAAAATATGCAATATTTAAATCAAACACATTTTTTTTAAGGACAGGGATGTGTAAAACACAGTAGACCCAAAACTTAAGAATGGGTTAGCTATATTTAAAAAAGAGGGAATTCGGCTCGATTGAAATAAATAAAATATATAAAAGAAGAACTTGATTTTGGTCCCATTCTTTCAAGCCGCACAAAAATTAATCAAATATAATTAAAAACAGCAAATATAGATTTGTGTAAACCCAGACTGGATAGCTCTAGTCCTATTCACTTCATTTTCCATTGTAAGAAGATTTGAATTTGTAGTTAATAATTTTAACGAACAATGATAACTAAAAATATTCCTCTCCCTCTGCATTAAACGCCTGTGCAGGCCAAATTCGTCTTGCTCTTAAATTGGGGGGCTGCACAAAAACAGTCCAGGGCCCGCATTTGGACACCACTGGTGGAAATGCATGTAAACTCTGCACCTCCAGCACATTTTCTTGCTTTTCTGTGTTATTGTCCTACGAATAAAAATCTGAATCGGCAGCTCGGCCCTCTAAGAAAATCAGAAACTAGAATCGGTCAATAAATGTCTGATCGGTGCATTTCTGAAAAACGATTGTTCGTCCAAGATGATATATAAAAAAATGGCCACAGTTGTCATTTTCTAAAAAAAAAAACTGGGGGGCAACAAGTCTTCTCCTAAATTATCATCAGTTTTCAAAAAAATTCATTTAAAATGAGTCTCACAAAGACAAAACAACCCAAACTGCTCAACTAAATATGCCTCCCATTCCCCCCGAGCAGATTTCTCCTTCATCCTTTCCATGTTTGGGTCAGAGCTGGTCTGAAGCACCATCTCACCGGTTTGGAGGTGTTGTCACCTCCTCCTCCTCCTGCTCCTCCTCCTCCATCCTGGGTCTCGCGGGGGAGGCGTGTGCCTGAGGAATGGGGGCTACTGTCTTTGCTGACGTGTCCCGACTCAGCTATGTCCACACCGCTGTCCTCGCTGAGGGTTTGTCCGCTGTCAGACAGCTGAGACAGGGCGCCGCCTGATGGGAAGCAGGGCGACACAACGTTAACGGACATTTGGCCCCCTAAACCATCACTCTGTCATTAAAGGCATTAAATAAACACATCAAACGTGACTAATTTCCTGAATTTATGAGGTATTGATAGAAAGAAAGATGCATTATTCAGTTTTCCCCTCGTAGCTGTTTATATCAGCTTAGGCATTAGCCACTATGAGATTCTCGCAGTGTGATAGAATTGACCAAAAAATAAATAAATACAGTTTCTCTGTATTTTAAACAAAATTTGGAAACAAAAATTATCTAACAGCTTTAATTCAAAACATAAAAGCAACAATTATTCAGACTACTGTACAAATAATCCCACATATTGACTATTACTGCTGAAATAATGTGATAAACCTGAATAGACACAAACTAAATCAGCTATTTGTTGATTTAGGTGCAGAAAATAAATTATTAATTGTATCTTTTTTTGCTGTTCTGCTCGTCACAGTTTAAAAAAAAAAGTATAAAATGCTCTTAGTAGCTGGTTGGCGAGTTGGGGTGTTTGTTCAGGTAGAGCCTCGGCTACTGGAACAAACAAGCTGCCTGACGGCATCCATCCATCGTGTATATTTGCTTCTCCTAGCAAAGTTTACAGTGGGAGTGGTTGGGGGGGTGGGGGGGGGGGGGGCACCCTGGACATCATAGACACCTAGGGGCAGTTTAACCTAACTCGTGTTTTTTGGACTGTGCGAGGATGCTGGAGTACCCGGAACCCCCCCCCCCCCCCCCCCCCCCCCACGCATCAACAAGGAGAACATGCAGACTTCATGCAGAAAGACCCCCAGGCTGGGATTCAAACCCAGGACTTTCTCCCAGCAAGGCAGCAGCACTACCAACACATCCCCGTGCATCAACCTCTTAAAAATGTAAAACTTAAAACTTTTCGCATCATTATTTTGCACTGCCAACGTTGCTGAACTTTTACAATCCATTTACATTTAAAAGCACACAACTGAACGTTTACTGCATTTTTTGTATCATTATTATTTTGCACTGCCAACATTGAACTTTTCAAATTAATGCCTTTTTTTTTGCAGCAGTATCTTTGCACTATAAACATGGTTGAACATTCTTCTGCACACTTTTTTTAAAAACTGTTTCTCTTTCTTATCACTGCTGCATTCTATATTGTCATGTTATTTTATTTCTATTGCAATCTCATTACATTGTCGTAAACTGTATGTACTCTGTGCATACAAAACAACTGTAAAGTTTGTCTGAGTCTATAAATAAAATAAAAAAAACTGAGGTAGTGCAACACTAATTCCAAACTAACGGGCAGAATCAACTTTTCTTATAATAATCCTATAATCTAGCTCCAAAACGTGTCATTTAGAGCCGTTTTTCTGCGGTCGTGTTGAACGTGGAGCTGAGTTGTTCTTTACCTCGAGCTTGGGGCAGCGGCCGCACCTCGTTGACGTCGGGTTCTGCGTTGGGCCGGTGGACCTCCACTGTGACAAACCGCTGTTTGGAGGCAGGAGACGGGCCTAGGCAGGCTCTGGATAGGGAGACCGGCTTAGAGGGGAGAGAGGGAGGCGGTGGAGGGGCGGGAAGCGGAGGCGGCGGCGGGGGAGAAGGGGAAGGGGCAGCAGGTTTGGGGCCTCTGCTGGGGGACTGCACCCTGGGGAAGGGGCCAATGTTATGCTGGGAGACGGTGGCCAGCTGAGCGGAGGTTATTTTCTCCTTCTTGGGCTGCGATGACGGGTTTTTCTTTTTGACGGCGGCGTAGTCCGGGGAAGGGTCCCACTTGTGGCGCAGCGAAGATGAGGCGGTCGTGTTCGCCGGCTCCTTGCCGTGGCCGTGAGAGCTCGGCGCTGTGAAGTACAACCCCGAGTGGGAGGACTCGGACGAGGGACGCTTGATGAGAACTTCTCGTCTACCTGGACGCCTCTGCACCCCTGGAGGGGGCGGAGGCTTGAAGGAAGGGGGCGGCTCCCCTGTGGCGGACTGAACGTCATCCTGAAGTGAGAGGATATTTCCATCATGGCTGTAGCTAACACCCGACACGCAGCGATACAAAACCACATCCGCACGGAGCTGGAAACTCAAAGAAACCGGGTCGCTCTGTCTCTGCCAGAGGCCCAGACCTTCATTAAGATACATTTATTCTGTAACACGGACAGCAGCTTTTTACAGTATTTATACTGATCTTCCATTCCAAAATGGCAGACTATCAAAGATCCAAACATTTCGTACCTTTCCCGCCTCTAAAGAGACGTACATCCTGCACAATTAAACTCAAATGTAATCAATCTGCTGGAAGCAAATTAATGCAAAATAAAATAATCTGATCTCTTGTCCCTCTTCAGGACTTCCTGTCAGATCCAGACCATGCTTTTAATGCTGGATGTCCATCTGTAGCTCAACATTAGGCTGAATAATCCAATCTGTCTTCATCTTTTGGGTCAAACCTCACACATATTTTTAAGATACTCATAATTTGACAGGAACCGTGGCTCCATCAATTCCCAGATCATGACTCTGCCACCACCATTTTTCCAATGACCACTGTTATTTTTTTGTTGTTGTTGTGCCAAACGAAGCTTTTGGAAAAGTTTAACAACATTTAAAGTGGGTTTCATGAGACCCAGCCTGATTTTGTGATACTTTAGCCTGGCTCGGTTGTTTTCCTGGAATAAAATGGCTTCTATCAACCCCTAACTGATACCTTTGTCCAATGAGATTGCTCTGATCCTTTCTGGGATTTAAAGGACCAAGTATCAAAATCTCCTACTATCAAGTAGGGTAATCTGATTTGCTAAGACCAATATAGGTTAAAACTATGACAGTTTTTTATTTTTTTTATTTGAATTGTGCAGGATGTCACGCGGAAGGTGGAAAAGGTGGTCGGCAACGATTCATCACGCTCTTCGTTTATATTTAATCTCGTAAATCTTGAATTTGTTCAGGAATCAGAGCCACTAATGAGCCCCGAACGTGCTGTCCGTGCCTCAGTTCCTGTTTCATATTCTCAAAGCTGTGTTAGGAAGTCCTTTAACGCCTCCCTCTGCATCATCAGCCGTCATGGTTGCCTTGAAGGTGCGTCCTGCCCGGTGGGATCCGGCTGATTTCCTGTATTATTATTTTTTTACGACTGTGAGTGAATAAACACAAACTGAACAGTGGGACGAACTCTGAGACATGAGGGCACAAAACGTGACAAAAAAATAATCAAATCATGATAAAAAGGGTGATGTATGAGCTGAGTAACAGGTAGTGGATTCAGGCCATGAAATAAGATTTTTCTGACCTCACAGTGCATCAGCGAGCCGCTTTCAGTAAGAAAAAGAACAAGAAGGCCTAAAGTGTCGTTCACTCCCACTTTCCCTCCTTCCAATCTCACATGTCTCCCACTCGGTCCACTCCAGCCTTCGAAACCTGAAGCCACGTCTCGACCGCCTCCATTCCTTCTCCCCATCTTCCCCATCTCACTCTCACCGTTCCCTGACACACTTATCTTTTATTTTTCTGGCTAAATCCAGCAGGGCCGTGTCTGCGGCGCTCACCAGAGAGACGTCGGTCAGCAGCGTGTTCAGGCTCTCCGGAGGATCCACCTCGTTGCTCTCCGCCACGCTGTCGTTCTGCAGGAGGCAGGAGAAGGAGAGGAAAAGGACAGCATGAACATTCGGCTTAAGCTTGCAGCATTTTTTATTTTTTGTTTGTTTTGTTTAAATCCCAAAACAAGTCCCAAATTTCTCAGATGTTCCACATCTCTTACACTGCAAAAACGGAACTAAAAATAAGTAAAATGTTCTTAAAATGAGTGTATTAGTCCTGGATTTGAGCAGGTAAATAAGATGATTTGCCAATGGAATGAGATTTTTGCCCTTAAAATAGGAACAACTCATCTCCATCATCTTATTTCAAGTGCATGATGTCTAATTATTTTATTTTAGGGGTTGAAATACTCATTTCATTGGCAGAAAATCTTATTTACCTACTTAAATCAAGGACAAATACACTAACTTTAAGAATATTTTACTTATTCTTAGATCCATTTTTGCAGTGTAGGAGAAAAGGGATATCATTCCTGCTCACAGTGCAAGCAGAGAGGACATGCACACAGAAGCACACCCACATAGAGACCCTCACAGCCTTCATGTCTTCTTCCACAAACAAAAACGCACACTGTGAAATCGATAAAAAGCCATTGGCTGAGCTCAGAGCTGGGTCTGAAGGACCGGACCCACTGACGTGGCAGACAAGAGGGAGACGGGAGGCGAATCTGAGGCGGATCCGTGAGCGTTTTCTGCACAGGGGGACCGTGTTCAGAGGAACGCTGCCCTTCATTTAACTCCGCCGCTAAACGAAAACAAAAGCCCCATCCATTCAGCCTGATTACCCCTCGCTGCTGCCGCATGTGGAGCACTTACGTCCGACCCATTTATCACAAGAGTCAATCGACTTTCCGCATGCGGCGATGCTTCTCTGCGCCGTGAGCAGGGCGAAGCGCGCCGCCATGCCTGCGCAGCACACCCAGCACGTCTATGATATACGGTTTAATGATTCGGTGCAAATTCGGCACGTTGCGAGCGGTTAATTTCCTGCAGCGTCACGGGCAGCGACAGATGCATCTCAGTAAGTAGGAGCATCATTCACAATTCTATCCGTTTCAGTAATTTATGACATTAAATAAGCCCAATTAACAGGACATTAAATGCAGAAATGTCACTTTATGGGTTGCACTATGATGGGAAATCCTGCTGAGTTGGCAGCTGTTCAGCAGACATTCACAGAAGGAAGAAGAGCCACAAAAACCATAGCAAAAAAAATAAAATAAAATAAAAAAAAGCAGCAGCATGCTCACAGATTGCTGCATCCTAGCATATAATTGGAAGGTTTAGTGGAAGGAAAAAAGTCATAGAATCAACATGTTGCCCCCATGCCCCGTCTTTGTCTTTAGCCCGTCCTGAACCCAAGACGGCATCAGATGCGTCTCACATGATGTGAGGAAGAGAAAACTCATTGGTCCAAAGTCTTCCTCTCTGGTTAAAGCAAATTATGCATTTTATTGGGAGAGACATCTGAGCCAGGAATGAACACAAGCTGAAGGTGACCACCAAAGCAACCTGGACCTCCAGAACATCTCATCAGAACCAAAGACTGGTCTCATCCGGGCCACGCTGCACTGATGAAGCACCGACCAGTACTGCAGATACACTATTGTAGACTTTTGTTATGAAAAAGCTCTTATTGTGAAAAGATTGTTGATTTATAATAAGTTTAAAAAATATAAATATAATAGTGAGGATTGTAACTTTTCTTTGCAATTTTCCACGAGAGCATTAGTAAACATCAATATATTAAAAATTGTGAATAAAGTGTGTAAAGTTCACGCAGTGTTTTTATGTCCCTGGTGTCCTGAAGAAGTCTATTATAAAAAGAACCATCTTGTTCCTTTATATCACTGTTTGTGTTTGGGCTCATGCAGGTCGGGGCCAGAAAAAGACGGCAAAGAAGTCGTAAACACTTCTTTATCGACCTTTTCATCATTATCACAATAAACAGCATAAAATATATAGAGGGAAGTCGCTGTCGAGCAGTCCAGCTGTGAGGTACATGGACAGACTCCTCAGCAGGTCCACATTCATGAGCTCAAAATATAAACTTTTATTTGCTGGACAGAAATAAAAGCTTGACTTAGATCGCCCCGTCTAATGAATCCACCATTAATGATTTGCAACCTCTAGAATTGAATTACTAAAATAAGTTATTCAAGAATACTTTACATTGTTAGGTCGCCCCTGTCTCTTTCCTCTCAGCCCCCCCCCCCCCCCCCCCCCCCCCCCCCGAGACCACCGTCGTCCTAGAAGGGGAAACATTCTGCAGTCTGATCTGATACAGCTGGATCATTCTGCGATTTTTATGAGGAGGAGAAAATTACCGGCACCTTAAAATGCATAAAGCCCCAAATAGGCTGGATTTTGTTGCGTTTGGGGGCTTTGGGATGAAAAATCTCCGGCAGACAGCGACACGAGCGTTCATTGGTATGCACCCTGATTATATAGATACCTGGAAATGCAGCGTTTTTATTCATCAAAGCCGCCCCGGCCCTCTAATCTGCTTCGTGCAGCGGCAGTACCAATCACCCACGGGTCCAAAAACAGAAACAAACAGATGAACGGGAGGAACCCCCGACCACCACAGCGACAGGAACCATAACAGTCTGTATGGTAATGCTGCGCCTCAGAGGAGGACAGGCCATGAAACGGCTAAATCCAGCCGCCGACCCCTTTTGTCCATGTGTGCGATCACCGGCCTCCACCCAACCAAAATATTCCCCCCGCAGGTGTGTGTTTACCACAAGCTGATGCATCGGAGTTTGAGCTCACATGTAAAGGAAGCTAAAAGCTTTCCAGCAAACAAAAAGGCCCAAATAATTTAGAGAAACATGCATTAGAACATTAGCAAACGGAGAGCTGTTGTTTCCAGATCAGCTTAGCGGCAGCTTTCAGCAGGTGGAGGACCACAAATTCAACACTTTCATCTGCATTTTGAGAGATTTACTCTCTAAACACAAGAAGGCAGGTTTCTACTCGTTTAAAAAACAAACTATATTTCATCATGGAACAGAGATCTTCACAAATATCTTTTTTTTTTAGCAAATCCAAGTCACTTCTCTAAAGACTGAAATGATCATTCTTACATCAGCAGCCATCTAGACTCCTTGAAACAAAGTTACTCTGGCTTACGGATTTAAATCCTTATCCCTAAAACTAGTTTTGCACATTAACATTTAACTTCTTTAACTATACATATCTAAAAACTAAACCTGCATGAATCTCACATTCTGCAAACTTTTCCTTCTTCAGAGCAAGAGTTTGGTCTGTACATTAAACTGAGCTAAAGTGGCCTTTGATCCCACAGAAGATGTTCCTTATATTGTCACAACAGGCACTGATTCTGACCTTTTTTCCCTGCAAATTAATCCCTCAGTAACCTTTTTATCTTATTCCTCAGCGGTACTAACTTTAAAAAGCGATCCTATGTGTTGAACTGAAAGTGCACCAATCAGGAGATGCTTTAAAAAAAAACTAACGGTGAAGACCAGACGTAACGATTCCTCCAGCGCAGGAAAGGTTTCCTGAAGTGATGCTAAAAACTAAGATGTGTCTGGAGTGATGAGGTTTCTGGCTCACAAAGCAACAACTTCTAACCGGCTCAAACCTCGTCCACCTACTTTACAGCTAGAGATTTAAAAGCTGAAGGACAGTCAGTTGAATTAATTTCAAAATTAGTTTATTACTCTACTTTACTAATCTTTATTCATTTATTAGCGACCCAGGAGTGACGGGTGGGTCATTGATTTGCATCTGAACTAGAGCGCTCCTAGGACGATGGGCCTCCATGTTCTTAGAAAACAGCAGAGCTCCAACTGCAGGTTGCTGAAGTGTGAGCCGCCGGAACTGACAAAACGTTCTCAGAAAACCTGAGAAAAGTACGGTTGGCTCTGATTTAAGCCTGTTTGCTGTTGCTTTATTAATCCCTCAGGAAAGTTTAATGTCATCCATAAATTACATTTAGTTTTCATATGCATATTATGAGTTGTTGTACAAGCTGATGCCTGTGGGCAGGAAGGATGTTCTGTAGCCATCTGCATTACAGCAAATAGATAGGTGCGTGTGTCGATGCAGGTAAATTAATGCATGTTTGACTGACAGATGATTTACAGTTTTTATGCATATTAAAATCGACAACAAGCTGTGATAGACCAAATGAGGACAAAATCTATAAAAAAAACTTGCTGTGTTTTTACTCCCTCTCGATTACTACACATCTGTAACCTTGGGTTAAGGGCTGCTTCCAGCATAAAGTATTTCCTCTCTCTGTGGTTTAAACGAAAGCCTTGATTGCAGAATCTACGATAAACTTGACTGTAGTGTGCAGCAAGGCTCCTCTTCCAGTGGAAGAGGAGAAGCAGAGCGGAGATGGTAACCCGACTTCTAGACTTGGACTCGAGTCACACAAAACAAACATTTCAGAGTCGACCGAAGTTCTAAAAGTAAATTAAATACATTTATATCATGCTTTACTATAAATTTATGTAGCACTCTACCCTTTTCTAATGCAGAGGGGTAGAGTGCTTCCTCCGGGTTGGGGAGGATGTGCTGCCCCTAGTGGAGGAGTTTAAGTATCTTGGGGTCTTGTTCACGAATAAGGGTAATATAGAGCAGGAGATCGACAGGCGGATAAGCGGAAGAAGCTTTACCTGTCATACCGAGCAGTGAAAGCACTGATCACCCAATCACTCTCACTAATACACCAAGAAAGAGTCACTGATCACAGGCCAATCAGAATGCGTGCTTAGAACATGTGACCAGGAAAGACGCAGACAGTAGGAAAGGACTCACCTGGGATTTTAGCTATTTTAATAATTTATTTGGGAAAGCATGCAGTTGGAACAATGTAGCTTAGTTTTTAGCAAAAAATGTCATCACGGTTCAATCTGTCCGTCGGATCGGACGGTTTGTTTGGTTTCAGTCTCATCCACCAAACACTTTTCTCTCTTTACGCTTTACTTTACACAACATGCACCCCTCTCCCCAAGAGCTCCAGCCTCTGCTCCACCGGAAACAATATAGTTTATTGTGCAGCTCTGTTTATTTCATTGTCTTATTTAGGGTTTACTGTAAAGAAAAATAAACAAATGTGATAATCAGGGATTTCTGTTGTTGGCTGTGAAACTTAGTCAAGAGTAAATGGTATAAAACTGAGGGTTGGGGACTGGCAGCCATCAGGCATTTAAAAGAAAGCCCCTGAAAAACTCCTAAGAGTAATAAAAAAAAGTCTCCAAGACTTGAAAATGGGAACGATGCTGCTCAAAATCCAGCCTTTATTCCCATGTGAGGTCCTTGCTTGTGACATCAACTATTTCTGTTGCATATTTTTAGACCCCTCAGACAAGAGCAGGGGGTGAAATATTAGCGAACTGACCTATTTAAAAAAGGTGTGAAGGCTTAAAGGTATAAATGATTAAGAGCACAGCCTCTGTGAGGGTGATCCATTTGGTTTATGTCAACTCTGTCAGAAGAACCCGGGAGTAACCTTTAAGTTACAAAATCCAGCCTTTCAACTTGGTCTGAATTTTATAAACAGTGGTAAAAAAAAAAAATTAGGGGGGAAAAAAACAGAAATATGGAAAGCAGGAGCCGGGCGTGTTTTTTCACAAACCTGATATGCTTTGCTGAAGCAACTAGAACAAGTTGGCAGGAAAAATTGTTCCCTCTGTACACTGGCTGCAGTGTAAGATATATTAAGATCATTTGGTTAGTGGCACAAACGCAGCGATGGAATGGATCTAAGGTAATGACTGCTGTCAAAGTTGTTTTTTGGTAATAAAACGCCTGGCTGAACTTGGCAGGGATGGAAAATGATTAATGAAACCCAGAAGAAATGGAACAAGAAAGCAACAGTCCTTCTCTGATAAAAAAAAACATGGGGGGGGGGGGGGATTTTATGAGCTGGACCCTGCTACTTTTGCTACTTTCCCCAAAACCCCCTTCTACTCTTCAGTGTGGAAGTTGTTGCTGAGTGATGAAGTCTCGAAGTTGAAGAAGCCATGTTCTGTGTAAGTGAGGTTTTTAAAAATAAAGTCATAGGATGCGAATCCATATACTGCTGTGGTAGCACGAAAGAGAGAGTAACACTCCAGCAGACAACAGGAAGGCTGAGAGTTTTGATGTTTTTGCTCCGTTTGAAAAGGAAAATGTTGGATTTGGGATCATTGGCAGCCTCTAAAATGTCAGAGTGAATGTACAGGTCTATTTTTTGAGGAACACAGACTAAAAAAATGCAGTTTCTGTAATGCTAGCTGCATACCTGAGCTATTTGGATGCCCTAAAAAAGTTTAAAATGTCAAATTTTTAATCTTTATCTTTGTTATAAAAGAATAGTCTCTAAAACATAGTATGATTTTACCTCTACTCTTGAAATAACACCAACAACAAACATAATAACAATAATAATAAGAATAAAAAACATAAATGATAACATAATGGTCATAATGTTATAATATATATATATATATATATATATATATATATATATATATATATATATATATATATATATATATATATATATATATATATATATATATGACCCACCCACCAGAACTGCCGCTCACTGGATGTTTTTTCTTTTTCGGACCATTCTCTGTAAACCCTAGAGAGGGTTGTGCGTGAAAATCCCAGTAGATTAGCAGTTTCTGAAATACTCAGACCAGCCCTTCTGGCACCAACAATCATGCCACGTTTAAAGTCACTCAAATCACCTTTCTTCCCCATACTGATGCCCGGTTTGAACTGCAGGAGATTCTCTTGACCATGACTACATGCCTAAATGCACTGAGTTGCCGCCATGTGATTGGCTGCTTAGAAGTTAAGTGTTAACGAGCAGTTGGACAGGTGTACCTAATAAAGTGGCCGGTGAGTGTGTGTGTGTGTGTGTATGTATATATATATATATATATATATATATATATATATATATATATATATATATATATATATATATATATATATATATATAATATATATATATAGAGAGAGAGAGAGAGAGAGAGAGAGAGAGAGAGAGAGAGAGAGAGAGAGAGAGAGGTTGTAGAGTTGTAGCTATCTCCTTTAAAGAGCCTATGAACCCCACCACACTTCTGTAAACAATGACAGCAAAAAGAAATGTAAGAGGGATAAAATGCACAGCAAACAAATCCACTGCAAAAGCACAAAATAAGATGAAAGCCAGTGTGTTGGTGCTTCTGTTTTGTGTCGTCTCGCTTCAGGGATGCTAAATCATGTTGTTCGGGTGTTTATTCTGCATTTGTGCATTTGTGGTGGAAGCCATTCATCACTTTCAGCAGCAGATCCTACCTCCATCATGTCTATCAGCCACAGCAGCCTCTCCTACAGAGGGAGGAGAGGAGGAGGAGGGGGTGGTTAAAAGCAAGCGGCTGGGGGTAATATTCAGGTTGGGCAAATAAAAACCTCTAAAATGTCAGCGGAAATTATCATAACAGTGTTTTTCCGAAACAGACATTCAGCAATATTGGAAATACTGATAATCTGTAGCTTTGTGAAGCAAATCAAAGATGACAGAAAAAGAACAATAAGCTAAACAGAAATGTTATTCTGATGGAACCAGAATAACAAAAAGGCAATGTTCAAACATGGTTAAACGTTTCCTTCACTTTCAGAGGTGAGTTATCTTTATTAAAGTGGACCAAAAATGGAAAAAGTTCTGCCTTCAAAGCCCCCACAAATCCCCGCTTCTACTGTTTAAAAGGTATTTTAATGAAATGCCAGAGAAAGTGCTGGAGTAAGCATCGTTTTTTTTTTCTGCCTGAACGGAGCAAAGAGCATATTACTGACATTACTACACAGTTCTTGCCTTAAGAAGGCTGATGACACCACTTTAAACTGTCTACTACTTGTAAGGGTGTCCAAAATATCTACAAATAGGTGCGTCAGCATTTCCGCCAACTTAATGCAGAAAGTTGTCATCTTTGGTCCCAAACGTCCAAGGTTAAAGATCGACATGCATCTATATTTAAAGACAACAGAGCCGTTAAGGACTCAGACCTAGAAATTAATATCCAAAGCCTATTAATGAATCAGCCAAGAATAGCCAGAAAAAAAAAGTTTTCCTGTCTGAACAGGAGCCAGATCATTGAACCGGAGTCTTTATCAGTCCTAATAAAAAAATAAATAAAAAAAATAAATCAGGTAGCTGAAGCTTAGGGGAATTTTACACCAATAGTTTGTTTACTTTGGTCAGAATCAATTGATTCGTTTGTTAATATGTAACTTTTTCCAATGGTTCGGTTTCTTTTGACTCTGAAAAAACCCCAATCGAACCAAAACATGTAAACACAAACCCGGTGAGACAGTACAGTAAATACAAATACAGGAATATTGTTCTCTGTCCCAACTGGTCAAGAACATAGATCATTCAATTGATTCTCATTGTTGTTTTTTTCATCCGGTTCTATTTTAGGCAAAATTCTCTGAGTAGTACTTCAGAAGATGTCCTGAAAGTAGTTTAGAAATTAAAAGACGCACAGCCTTTGTTTGTTAGTTGCTTTACTCGACCGCATCCCACAATGCAACACCAACCTGGCTACAGGAAGGCGTTTGGCTCAAGCTCGGAGCGTAACCCTGGTAGATGTGTCAAGTTGAGGTCAGATCACGTTCAAACCATAAACGAACCGCTCTACAGTTCGTTTGGAGCCAAATGGTTTTGGTACGGTTGTTTTGGTCCGCACCCTAGCGCGACAGCTGTGTTCACATCTGCACAACCGTACTGCGTCAACGGGCGAAACACCAGTGTTGTTATCGATGGAATAAACATCTCAGGATTTAAAACACACTCATTCTGACCAACACCAGGACTCACCAGTAAAACCATCATACAACCAGAGGTTTGTTAGTTTTTGATAAAAACGTTTCAGGGAGTACAGTGGAGGTCGGGAATTACAACACAGTAAACTCTACGTGTCCACGGTCATTTGCCCGCCACTGGATTTTTAAGTTTAGTCTGTCTGGTCCAAATTCCTTTATGCGAATAAAGGAGCTTCGGACTGCTGTGCCGATTTCGGACAGCCTTTAACTCCGACGTCATTACGTGACGGAAATGCTCAAGGATGATTCTAGTCAAATACGGACCTACAGCCTTCCGAAAATAAACTACAAAGTGCGCTCTCTTCTCTCCGGACATTTTCATTAATTTCCATGAGGTGGGTGGTGCTTATATGGATCCTTAGCACCTGTAAGGGACTTTGCAGCTCCCTAAAGGAGCTATGAGAGGAAGCATAAGGCTACTTTTCCTACCTCCTTCCTTCCTGATAGCACTCATCATTGCGACCGCGGACGCACTTCCGCTTTGGCTAAAGAGTCCTTACCCAGCACACCACTTTGGATGCAGCCACACACACACTCATTTGTCCAGCGTCCGCACCATTGAAACATTAAACATTAAAATTAGGCCTACAGACAAAAACAGAACCCCAGAGGAGCCAGACTGCTAAATTTTTGAGAGAACAGATGTGATAATTGCTTTTTATTTCGTACTTTACGTTTACTCTGCCCATGGATTTTTCCTGCATTTCTGATGAAGGCGGCACATGAGCGCCCCCTGCTGACAAGCAGATGTGCACGCTGAGACTACACCAGCATTGCACCTGTCCAATATCTGAGATTATAACAAGGTACATGGCTTACTAAAATAAGTAAATTACAGTAATAATTTCTTTTAGATTACTTAGTTTAGATACAACTGATTTAATGACAAAGACAAAAATCTGTTTTATGAGCTGTATAATATGTTTCATGTCAGATTTACAAGAACTGAAACGCATGTACATCTTTCAGAGTTCAGATTTTGTTGCAATAAATTATTTACATTTCGTGCAATGAGTTAATGATGCAATGATTTAGGACAATCATGTGGTGCTGTCCGGCCTCACTTCTGTCAGTCTGCTGCAGGGCAGCTGTGGCTACAATGCAGCTCACCACCGTCAGGGTGTGAATGGGTGAAGAACTGTAAAGCGCTTTTGGGGTTGTCAGAACTGATAAAGCACTATACAAGTGCAAGCCATTTCTATTGCTGTAGTCCTCAGGGATGCGCTCATAAAACAAGAAACGTATGAACAGAGTCGCTTTTCAAAAACAGAGGTAGAACAAGAAGGCTGGCCAGGAACCAGCAGAAGCCGTGCGCTGCAAAGGACTCTAGCTGCAGCTGGCAAGGGCAGCGTAGCAGCAGCTCTCCAGGAAAAAAACAGGTAGCGCTCAAAAACCAACCAAATGGGTTGAAAACAGCCCTTATGATCTCAGATAAGCAGATCCCAAAAACACAGCCCCACTAACAGCTGACATGCAGCAGGAGTAACAAAGACGCACACCGCCACCTGCCCACCTATGAAGGCGTCGGCCAGTGGTGCGCTCCCATCAGTGCCTGGAGCCCACAGAGTGGGACCACCAGATTTGCAAAATGGTACAAAACAACTAGTTTTTTTTTATAGTTCAGCTTGGATTTTATTTTCTGCGCTGCATATATTTGCTGTGTGCGCTGAGTCCAGATGGTGTAGACGATTGGTCTTCTGGACCCACTGTCCTACTAGTTTTAGCTGCACCTCTGCTCCAGCACTCCTGATTGAATAATGCCGTTACTTCCTCAGCAGCCATCAAGGACTGCAGAGGCCTCGTCATCACCAGTTTATTTAAGACAGGTATGTGGATGCAGGGAAACACCTAGAACATGCAGGACAGTGGGTCCTGAACTGACTAGAACCACTGCACTGTCAAAGGAAATGATGTAGAATATTCCCTAATAGCCTGAGATTTACAGAAACTTCTCTAAAACGGCAGCTTTTGCCCTAAAAAAGGTCAAAGATGGGTTCATAAGGTCATCTTTGTATTATTCTAAAAATGTATTTTACATGTATTCTATGGTCTTAAAAGGTTTATTTTAAAATTACGTTGTTGATGAGTGGTGCTACACAGATAAACGATGATGTCCTCCTGGGTCTGTTTTTTGCCAAAACTGTGTTATCTTTGGTATTTTCACAGCTCCGGCGAATCAAATGCGAACAAATAGTGTCAAGCTGCTGGTGACAAAAAAAACCAAAAGACCTCATTTAAAATAGATTCTGCTGAGTTTTTTGTTATGCATGAACAGCACTGCCTCATTGGATTCAGCAGTAGTTTATCGCCTGAATGATTCACAGGTAAGCGGTAAGTAGTTTAAACAAATGAAGAAAACTTTGAGGCACTGGAAACCTTCTGAACTGCAATAAAAAGTAGTTAAAAGCCGGCCACAGCCCAAAGAAACACTGAAAACTATGGATCTAGATCAATAGGCGACAGGTAAATAGGTCAGGTGTAAAAGCAGGTGTACCCTTGCAGAGCTGAGCGTTGTGTTGGTCATGAAACTGGCCGACGACGACGTCAGCGTGTCCGGATACGACACCATGGACAGGCAGTCCGGCTGCACGTTTGTGGCCCCCGCTGTCCCCTGTCTTGCCTTGAGGGCCTGGATCTCCCGCCGCAGCACCAGCCCGTCGAAGCGCTCCAGGTCCTGCGGGGTGACCAAGCCTCGCACTTCCGACAGAAGGGAGAACTGAGGAAGAAGACAGAAGTGGACACGTAAAGCAGCGAGCCTGAATCGATGTTTCCAGCCCAGAACACGACGACGGTGGAAATCACAAACCCACAGTTTTAAATCTCAACAGAAGCCCAGGAAGCTTCAGATCTAACATGAGGAGCGCAGACTGCTGCCGAGCTGATATCGATTCCCACATCCCGCTCTCTGACTTACCTTCGCATGCGTGTTGAGCAGCTCGAACAGCGCCATGACCAGCTGCTCTATGCCGATGTGTCCGTCCCGGTACTCCTCCACGTAGTAGCTCATGGTCTGACGCTCGGCCTCGGTGAGCAGCTGCCGCGCCTGCTCCTCCAGCATGGCACGGGATTGGTTGACCAGACTGGACAGGGTCACCTGCGAGCCGGCCACCCCCTTATAAAACCCGGGCTACGATCAGTAGAAGAAAACACAGAAGAAGAAAAAACGTTTATGGTGAGACTTTTCTTGACCTGTTTGCATTTTTTTTTAAGTCCTTCTTGATGGTGTAGGGACGTAGAAAACCAGAACTGGGATTAGAAATAATTTAAGTGGATAGAGGTCATTGCAAAAGTGATTTAAAAAACGAATAGTTAGTCATTGGGTTTAGTAGATGTTAAATAAAAAAATCAGCTACTTTAAGAAGATTGCATCAACTCATCATTGATCTAAATTTCTAGGGATGCCAGACATAACGACAATTTTTTTTTTAAATTAAACCTTTATTTATACAGGAAATATCATTGAGACGCCTTTCTCATTTACAAGAGGGACTTTGAGCACATATTTAAATATGCGTACATAACAATAATACTTGTTTCCATTAAAGAAGACATTCTTTATCTAGGTTAAATTGCTTACCCTATAAACAACTTTGAATATTAAAACATGAAGTGCGTGCACAGGTTTTAATGTATTTTTGGGATTTATTTCTCAAATCCACCAGGTCACAATTATACATGTGGGCTTGAATGCATACATAAACAATTCTTTGCAAGATGCAATGTGATCAAACACTTCTTTGATATCCATCAGCAAAATGTGCACCAGTCTGGATGGATATCGGACCAAGCTTCTAGGAAGACTTGGTAGAAATAGTTGTTTTTCGATTCCTGGCAAACACACGGCTTTTAAAAAGTAGAGATGTACCAAGAAACCCACCGATGAGCGCAAGTTAAAGTGGCGTGTTTGCCGTCTAAAGAGGGGATATACATTCATCTATATTTGTGAAATATATTCATGCAACAGCACTACGAATAAGAGTCTATACATTGCTTCAATAAACAAAAGTAACATAGCTATACTTTCCAATGTACATCGTTCATGTCCTGTTTTCAGTCATTTCCTGAGGAATATGACGTTGCACTGCAAAAAGTAAGCAAAATGTTCTTGAAATGAGTATATTTTACTTGATTTGAGCAGGTAAATGAGACTATTTGCCAATGGAATAAGATTTTTGCACTTGAAATAAGAACAATTCATCTACATTGTCTCATTTCAAGTGCAGGATGTCTAATTATGTTATTTTAGGAGTAAAAATACTCATTCCATTGGCAGATAGTCTTACTTAGTGGCTCAAATCAAGGAAATTATACTAATTTCAAGAAAATTTTGCTTACTTTTTGTTCCCTTTTTGCAGTGTGTCATCTGCAAACAAGGCGAATTTTGGCATGACGCAAAGATAAAGAAAAAAGAAGAATAATGACAAAAAGGACAAAACGAGAGGAGATAAACCGGGTCAAAAACCCTCTAGACGGAAACTAAAGCAGGAATAAAAAGTAACAAAACCCAAAAGATAACAAATGGAGCAATCTTACACTGAGACAGTACTCCTATCCAAAATGTATAATCTTCCTCTTTCACCTTCCTGTTCTTCACCCCTCATTCATTATCAGTAATTCCCGGTTGTGCTCACACCGCAGAAGCTGGGACGTTCACACATGTGGGTAGGACGTTTTTTTTTTTTTTTTTTTTCTTGTTACAGCTGTCAGCATTGTGCCAGATGGCTTCCCTGTCATCCAGAAACTTCTGAGCTGTCAATATCACTTCACAGCTCCATATCTGCTCCCTTTTTCTCCCTCGTCTGTCTGCATCTTTTCTTTTTTTTTTTTCTCTCCCTTTTCCGTTATCTCCAATGCCTGCAAGAAGCCATTCTTTAATTAACTCCTTAATCAAAGACACCACTTCAAAGTCGGAGCTTCGGGGTCTGCGCCTCAATCTGTTTGTGGCGATGAAAACAAAAGGAGGAAACGGGCCCGGTGCATGACTCCCCTCCCTCCCACATCCTCTCTCCTTTCCACCTCGGCTTGAAACTCTCGCTCTCGCCCAACTGTCGGCATTATCAGCTGTGGCTGTTGCAGAGTCCCCGTTTGAGCGGAGCCAAAAAAATTTGACATGCCCAAGGTGAATTGAGCCGCCGCGCTGCCTGAATCCTAATAACTGGAGTGCTTACCTCGAGAATTCCTCTAAAGCATCCGCGCTACGGTTATTTAACTCAAGGGCGCAGTGGAGCGAAGCGACGGGACCACACGCGGCATGTGAGCGGCCTATTGCTGTCAGATTACAGAGCAGATTGACACTTGAGGGAGCTAAAAAAAATAATAATAAAAATCGGCGTCACTCAACCGGAGTAGGCCACCTGGAGTTAGCTGCTAATAGGATCTGGGACACTTTTACTATAAGAATGCAGTTCTCCTGTGAACGGACATCCTGTTTACATGATTTGATGCTCAACCAACTCCACCAGCACCCTCTTTTTATATTTTAGGCTGACAGATTTCAAATAAGTCATCATTATCCAATCCACTTTATTTATACAGCACATTTATGAACAGAAAAAAGTTTCCAATGTGCTGTACATAACAAAACAAAAAAACTAAAAAAAGGACACAGAGGACCACACAACAACGCAGTGTTAAAGGCCAAAGAATAAAAGTGTATCTTAAGATGAAACTTAAAACACTCCACTGTGGAGGCTGGTTGTAAATGAAGGGGCAAAGTATTCCACAGTCTGGAGCTAACTACAGAAAAGGCTCTGTCCCCTCTGGTTTTAATTCTCGTCTTAGGCACTATTGGCTGAAGATGGCCCTCAGACCTCAGAGCACGTGCCGGGAGAATAAATATGGAGGAGGTCGGTGATGTATTGAGGAGCCATCCCATTCAAGGCTCTAAACACAAACAATAAAACCTTAAAATCAATTCTAAACTTGATTCTAATCATTATAGCAAACCAACAATGCCTCTGAGCATACAAGGCAAGGGATGTCACAGTATGAAAGCTGTGTGATACAATTATTATCATGATTATATGTCTCTGCAGTGAAGCATCTGAATCCTCTTTGTTGGTATTAATGAACCTCAGCTGTCATGACTTTTAAACCTTATATACCATATACATATATATATATATATATATATATATATATATATATATATATATATATATATATATATATATATATATATATCTGCCTCTGTCATCCACCCACTGCTGGACGTCTCATCTGATCTCATCCTTTGTGACTTTCAGAGCCACTTTCTCTGCCCGTTCTGGTGGTTCCTCGGTCCATGTCGCCTGTTCTGGTCTTTATCTACCTCCATCCTCTGGTCTCCTGCTCATCCCTGCCTGCACCATTCAGCCATTATTCATCTAAGTCTGGTCCTGCTTGCCTGCCTCAGTTGCCACGACTCATCCCCTTCAATAAACCTTTTAAAAAACGTAACTCTGTGTCCGGCTGAATATCAGGTTCACCAGCATCATCTGTTATGTCAGCGCTTTGTCGGACACAGTTGATCCGAGGATCCTGGTTGTTTAACAGAAAAACTGGCACATTGCTAGTTTGGTTCAGGTCTCACTTGGCAGACCGGAACTACTTGGTGTATTTTGCCAATTATAAGTCGGAGTGAATGAATATTGAACATGGGGTTCCTCAAGGCTACGTCCTCTGGCAACTTTTATTCAGTGTCGGTATTCACCAACTACCCAAGCTTATGAAGCACTACAGCACCTATAAAGGAGCTATAAGTGAAATATAATGTTTTTAGATAGAACAAAAAAAATTGTGAAGAACTAAATATACCTTGTTAGATGGACTATAGTATGATGTCAAACACCATCTCTCTGTGTTGTTTACACAGCCGGGCCGGTCGGCCATTTACGTACGCCATGTAATCCCGCCCCATAAAATATCACCACAGCGTTCGCCTGAAGATGATCAGGACCCATTATTACCAAAAAAACAACAAATAAATAAAAATTTAAAACTGGACTCGTGTTTCCAAGGTGGAGAGCATTTCGAGAGCAGAAGCGGGTCCAGTTGGACTCGGAGCTAGCTTTTCTCCTCCGGACAGTTGAGTAGCAGCATTAAGTCAAATGTTTGTTTTTGTTGGTGTTCCAGTCTTGTTAGATTTGTGTTTTAATGTTAATTTGATTCAATGTAATGCTACAATTGTGGCATGTGGGTTAATTGCTGGAGTTTGACCAGGAATGGGCCAGGTGTTACTATTGTGTGAGGTGAGTAGCAGGTAGCCCAGCTAACACAGTTAGCATTGATTAATGCAGCCCAGGGCCTTCTCTTTCTGACAAAAAATGTAAAATTGAAACAGAAAACTGGCCTGGTGCTTAGATTTTGGAGGTAGGGAGAGGCGTGGCTTACCACACACCTTGTTTTGGTCTATACACAGTGCTCAACAGCGCACCTAGTGGTGAAATATAATTTATTGCTCCTTTAACTACATAGATGCTGAGGAGATAACTTATTGCATTGCTGTGAAAATGTTTTTTTTTAGGGGGGAAAACTACTTTTTTAATTTTGAACTTGATGTTAACTGAGGCGAGTGATGTCAGCAGCAATGCTTTAGATGTGCTTCTGGATTAATTTTTGACTTTCTGGCTGAGACATTGATGGACTCTTAGCGCCATTTTTGATGGTCTGCCCCTTTTGTTTTGTAATATCAACAGATGCATGTTTGCATGTTTTAATAAAATGTTGTAATAAAGGAAAATGCCTATAATAAAACAAAAAACAAAAAATCTCTGCTCTTGCTCGTTTTTTGATTCCCTGATCAGTACCAATGAAGAAACGGCCCGGTTACAGCAAAACAAATGAGTTGCATCTTCAGCTAATTTTCATTTGCAGATCATTTCACATGACAACTAACAAGGTTAGATAAATCGCATGACTGATAAGTTACAGTGTGTCACAGTGTCTGCAGTCTGCAGCAACAACACTCAATGCACCTCAGTTTGACACAGGCCTCTGCTGTGTTTGCAAATCAGCCAAGTTCTTTCATGCATCACAAAATAAGATATTAGAAACCAAAATCGGTGACGGTTTGACGCTCAAAGAAGGCTGGTTGATGGATGGAAAGTGGCAGGGAGCAACATGACCTTTAAATAACCTCAATTCACAACTCTTTTTATTCAACAGTGAATGATAGCAGACTTTTTAAATGTGCTCTTTTTTCAAGATTAGCAGGTATGAGGATTCAAACGAGTAAATGTTATTTGGCATGTCCAGCCACAGGACTTTATCCAATTAATAGAACACTCCATTTGAGTCAAATCATTTTTTTAAATGGCAGAGAGCAGCAGAATGAGGACAACAATTACAGATTGATGAATACAGTGAAAGGAAAGGAATTAAATTAGTTCTTCTGACTGACTGTAAATGGTTTTAAACAATGTGTTACATGGATTTCGTACCTGTTGGACTGTTTCATATTTTTTTCACAATAGAACCATGTATCCAAGGCAAATTTCACCCAAGGGAGACTAAGAAAGATACTTTGACTTTGAGTAGACGTTTACTAAAATCAGAAGTACTACATAACTATGCTAATTCATCTATTTCTGCATCTCAATCTTGAATAAAGTTGTTTTATTTCTATACAAATGCTGCACACCATGATTACAAACAAATGCATCTTCAAATTGAAACCACGTGTTGTTGAGTTATGGGTCGGAGTAATTTTTGGGCAAATGCTCAGTCTTTACTAAGGAATTTATAGCTTAGATAAACAACTTTTAAAAAAAGACTACCAGTTACATAGGTCTCTGCTTCAACCTTCACTATAGGCTCATGACTCCTCCTGAATGCAGAAGAACCTTATTATTTCTCATTTCAATATGACAAAGGTGTGCAAGAGAGAAGCTTCAAGTGTTTACTGGAACATATGAACAAATAAAATGTTATTTCTAAACTTGTCTTGTGAAATAAAAGTTCTATGTAATGAGCTCAACGTCTTTACTGATTAAATAATGAGACACTGTAAGAACATCTGATTGTATCAGGAAGAAATCCTCCCCCCTCTGGTCAGTGCCAAGGCTAAACTCAGGGGGGGAGGATTGCACCACAAACTCCCCGGTGTGAACAACTCTGCCCTACAAGTCATCCTAAAGAGATTACATCTGCAGTCTCATCAGGACTCAGGTGTCCAAGTACTCAAGTTAGAATGTGTCTCGGAGAACGGGCGTCCATGTGCTGAAAAACAGCAGCGCACCGGCGGCAGGTCGCTGAAGGCGAGATGCCAGAATTGCCAAAGAATCTACAGGACTGTCTCAGAAAATTAGAATATTGTGATAAAGTTCTTTATTTTCTGTAATGCAATTAAAAAACATGAAATGTCATACATTCTGAATTCATTACAAATCAACTGAAATATCGCAAGCCTTTTAATGTTTTAATATCGCTGATTATAGCTTACAGCTTAAGAAACCCAAATATCCCATCTCAAAATATCAGAATATCGTGAAAAAGTATACTAGTAGGCTATTCAACTAATCACTTGAATCGTCTAATTAACTGGAAACACTGCAGGGTTTCCTGAGCCTTGAAAAACACTCAGCTTGGTTCAGTAAACTAAATCACAAGTATGGTAGTGGTTAAGAGACGACATAAGATTCTCACAGTAACTGGTGTACTGACCATGGCATTACTGTCCTTGATTGGCCTGCCAATTCCCCTGACCTGAACCCCATAGAGAATTTGTGGGCTATTGTGAAGACGAAGCTGAAAGACACCAGAGCCAACAATGCAAATGAGCTAAAGGCCGCTATTGAAGCATCCTGGGCATCCATAACACCTCAGCAATGCCACAGGCTGATTGCCTCCATGCCACGCCGCATTGATGCAGTAATCTGTGCAAAAGGATTCCCAACCAAGTACTGAGTGCATTAATGGACATTTTCAAATGTTTGATTTTGTTTTGCCGTTATAATTTTTTTTTTTACTTGGTCTGAGGAAATATTCTAATTTTTTTGAGATAGGATTTTTCTGTTTTCTTCAGCTGTACGCCATAATCAGCAATATTAAAACAATAAAAGGCTTGCGATATTTTAGTTGATTTGCAATGAATCCAGAATGTATGACATTTCATGTTTTTTAATTGCATTACAGAAAATAAAGAACTTTATCACAATATTCAAATTTTCTGAGACAGTCCTGTAAATGTGTTAAAATCTGAAATAAGACGACGGTAAAAAATCCCCTAAATGGAATATTGACCAACTTTCTCCTCATTAATTGCTCTAAAGCATTCCGCTGTCCCTCAAACGACATTAATTTGCTCCAGATCAGCTCCCAAATGGATTCAGGGGAAGAAAAAAAGAAAAAAAAAGAAAAGCTAATGATAGAAAATTGCTGTTTGACCTATACATAATTAATTAGCTTATCTGTCTGCTGTGGTCTTTAGGTTGCGATAGGGATGGGGGGGCGAGGGGGTGTTGTAACCGCTGACAGAACTGACAAAGACAGAAACCTCATTGCTTGTTTAAGCAGTGCACTCCCCAGCAGATAGCTCTAAGAGCAACGGGGATGCTGGGGCTGTGGGAGGTTGGCGGTAGGGCTTGACTCCAACACGGGGAGCCTGACACACACGGGAGAGCCGCAGAGCCTTGAGTTATCACCTCCCTGCTTTCTGCTAAGCCCCAAAGCCCTCTCGCTATACATCTTCCCCTCTTAATGCCCCCGAGACTCGCTACATCACGCTAGCGCAGACAAGCCTCTTCAACGACACGCGGCTCTTCCTGAGACTCTTCATGAAAGTTGCTGCATTTCATTTTTGTTTTTTCCTCTCGTCCTGCGTTTCTAAGAGAGGACTTTATGCCCTCACGCGACCTTCTTCTGGATGTTTCTACAGCCGGCCGACGGCGACGCAAGCTTTTAGCGGCCTTACAGCAGCGAAGAGTGCAGCTCCAGAAGATCAAAGGAAACGTGAGGACGTCAAAACCTTCACGCCACGACACGGAGAGCTGGAAGCAGCGAATAGATGCAGTCAGCGTCGGTGTTCTGCCGTGTCTTTAAGGTTCTGGTGGCGATCCAGTTTCGCTCCTTCCCATCAATCAAGGAAAAGCTTTTCTGTATGGATCTGGGTTTGTGTAGGAGGGCCTTGTCATCCGGGAAGATGAATAGCTCTTCCCTAAACAGATGCCCACAAAGTTTTAAATGCAGGCTTTCTTCTCTCTCCTGCATTTTCAATTACTACTTTTCGAATATATATAACAATGATATGATTTCCTTCTTTGTTGCCAAGTGTTTAACATCGCATAACAGGGATAGTGATTCTTATTTCTAAGATGGGTGAAGCATTAAAAACTCCCAAAACGTCAGACTGCAAGGCAAGGCAAGGCAAGGCAAATTTATTTGTACAGTACATTTCAGTACAGAGACAACGCAGAGTGCTTTACATGATTCAAATAGAGGAAAATAAGACAGAATAAAACCAAGTTGGAATAAATTGTAGAAACAAAATAAAACATGGGAAAATAGAAACTAAAAGCAAATATTAAAAATAGTTGGACTACAAAGTTGAACTAATGATGTTGCAGTCATGCCATGCTTTTAGGCCCATACTTTTCATCATGATATCAAACTTTCCACCGTAGGGAAAAGATTGGCCCTGGAAACTTTGCCTTTAACCCATCCTACAGACTTCTCTGCTTGCAGACCCTCTTTTTTCTTTAATTTTTATTATTTTAAAGGTCATCTGCGATGTCGATCGTTGGCCGTTCGGGTATAAATACCTGTTTTCTTTTTTTTTTGTGAAACAAAAATAAAGCTAATCAGTTAATCAATCAATTAAAACAAGGATGACGTTTGTTTTTCCATATAGGACCAGTATGTTTTCAATAGTTTTTTTGTACCCTCATCATTTAAAAAAAACTACAACATCATGGATTTGCTGAACTCATCTTTGTCAGGTATTCAAATTTGTTCTCAAACATTAAACTGTGACTAAAATACTTTTTTCATAGAACCGTATGTCACATTAGCAGGAAAACACAGAGCTCAACATAAAAGGATAGGTTAAACGTAAGGTCATATAAGAAAAAATGAAATGCGGTGAAAGGTATACAGCCCGTAGATCTAAACACAATCGCAAACTTCCTTTAAACCTTCAGTTTACGAGGTGCTCACACACCCAGCATCCGCCTGTTCTCCCTTACAGGGGTGCTAGATGACCTCCCCTCTCTGTTGGACCTAAACTGTCCATCAGAGTCCCCGTAATAAAAAGTGAGCTCTCCTTCTCACCTTCCTCTTCGCTGCCGTCAGCTACTGTCGCTTCCAACTTTCCTGCAATTTCGACATTCCCGCACGTTCTTTTTTGCAAAGTCACAGCCAAAGTCAAACAGGAAAGGAAGCGGTAGTAGTGCTGAGCTAATCAGTGACAGCTTTAGGGTATAAGGCAACAAGATATTTGCTTAGATTTTAAATTTTGCCATGCAGTAGTGACCTCCGAAACATGATGTTGAGAGTAAAAGGGTAAAATATGGATTATATTACCTCAGTTTTTAATGTTAAATCCAAAGTGGTCCTATTACTGTAACCCTAAAGTGCTGTTTCAACAGGCTCATTATTGAACAGTTTAGCACCAATTAAAAGATACACCTGGGAGTCCACAGAGCAAAGTCTGTGAATGATTTCATTAGCATTGTACTTTGTGAAAAACGGTACAGATTTACAAAAAGGAAGAACAACTATGTTTGCTTTCATGGAATTTGTAGAAAAATTACCAATGAGTGTAGGTCTATTCCTCAGTCTCATTTCATAGCAGTTTCATACTGATAAACAGTGTCTTGGCGTCAGGTGTCAAAGGTTTCCAGCCTTAATCTTAAACCTGTCCAAAATGCTTGGACACCCCCCCTTTAAAGCATGAAAAGGAAGACGTTTTATTTGGTTGATGCTAACATCAGCAAGCGAGCTAATATTAACATGTTAGCTAAATGTACCGAACATTAGCTATGTTTTCATGGACGAAAGTAATCAGAATATAGGGCCAATCGGAATAAAAATGCGTTACTTAAACAAGCTAATCGGAATATTGTGAGCGACTTAAACTCAATCGGAATGAAATCGTAATCCGAATGAGAGGGGTGGTTTATGCCGAATGATAATCCGATCGACACGTATGTAAAAGCTTGTCAGGATAAAGTTATTCCAAATGTGGCAAACTGACCCGAGTGCGCCCGACGTTAACGTCGCATGTTTCTACGTTGTTTGGCGGTGGAAATTCGTCGAGAAGCAAAACTGTCACTACAACCTTTCTACTCGAAACATTAAAAGAGCTTAAAATTGTTATTTATTCAGTAACGACTCAACTGTAATTAGAACCTCGCGCAAGTCCAGACTGGGTGCTAGGATGACAAACAAACTCGTATAATGCTGCTTTGTTTGCTATTTTTGGTTGTTCAGCAAAGACTGACGTTCTTCTTCTGTGGTTTTCAGGGAAATTTATTGCTGCCCATGTCAGAGTGTTTCCGAATAAAGCCAGGTGCATATACACACACATTATGATCAGATTAATTCATTGTGTGCCCATATAAATATAAATGGTACAATGTGATTCTTTTTTGGTTTTTAACCCGAATACATTTTAATCTGATCGTGAAATTTTCTGCATGTAAACATAGCTAATGTTATCCTAGGAGCAACTTTTACAGTAAGATTTGCCAATACAATAACATTAGTTTTCTCTTCAACAATAACACATTAGCTTATATTAAATAATTATATCCACTGGTAATAGTAAATTATTAGAACAGAAGCTAAAATGTTATCAAATGTAGCAAACCGGTTAAAAATAGCATATTGGCAATATGGATCAGAAGATTATTTTCTTTTTGTTTATAACAGAGAAGGAACAACCCACAATCCCTTATATAAATTATCAACAAAAACACAGAGAAACTCAAATATTTGCTCATTCTACTTTGTAAACAGAAGAAAATCATTTTGCTTGGGCTGAAGCTAACTACATAGAAGAAAGGTTGGCTTCTGAAAGATATTAACGCTACTGAGAGCAAATCGGGTAAGGAGGCAATGGTATCCATAGTTACATTCATTTCTGAATGCTAATGCTTCATCAGTGACTGAAATCATGGTCTTTCTGTACCTGACCACATTCTCCACCTGCAGCAGAAAACGAGACCTAAAAATAGTCAGACGTGCTCTCTGTGATTTCAACTTCAAAGCTGATAAAACTGCAGGTCAATTTGAAATAGATCAAGCATGCCTTGTTTGAACGAACTGAAGGAAAACATCTCTTTTCTCTCTCTCTAAAAAAAAAAACAAGAATAAGGCAGCAAATTGGGTTGGCAAAGCTGCAGCTAAATGAACTACAAGACTCCTGGAACAATGTTCACCGCACAGAAAAGTTCAAAGTAGAGACGTTGGACCATAAAGCACAGCATGAAGTTTCAAACGAAGACAAAAAACAAAACTAAAATATCAACACAGACAACTTGTAGCAACTGCTAAGTAGTGTTTTGGTAGAGTGGTGATGACATTTGTTTTGCAGGCAGAGTATTCATCCATGCACCCATCCTGAAACCTCACCTCTTAATGTGTCCAATAAACACAGCACTATTCTGGCTGATAAACTTGCTGAATCACACTATTATCAAATCTTTTGCTGTTGCATTTATGATTTTCACATTTCCTTATCGTGCAACCAGCAAACTATGAGCAACTTCTATGAGCAAACCGTTTTATTTCTTTGTCATTCCATAATAGCGTCGTCAATCACCTGCCCTCCCATCACCACCCTCTGCAGTCTGCAACAAAAGCAGCACAGCGATCCCAACAGAGTGCGCTCCAAAAAAGGCAGACGTTTAAAACCGACGTGAGCTGCAGACATTGTTCAGTGCGGAGGAGAGATGAAAGCATTTTCTGGGGGGAAAAAAAATTAGCTCGCTGCTGCCTGTCATGTGACTTTATGCAGCAAATTACAGTAGCAGAGCTGACATTGTAGGGTTTACTCCAGCGTTGAGCAAGAATAAAAGTGATCTGGGGCCGAACGTGTCTGCAAGCTTTTAAATTCAGGCTCAAACAGCCAGTGAGAGAGACTCCAATCCTTTATTTACAGTAGTTCGCTTAAACAGTACAGAGAGAGATAAAAAGCTCACCTTTCCTGCTGCAGATGCTCCTTGGTCCACAGAGAAGCTACAGAGAAACACATAAAGAGCAGCATTTTATTTTATTTTATCACAAAGGGACACAAGAGTAAACACCACAGCAGTAAACCTACGCAAACTCTTATAAAATTGTTTTCTGTTCTGGTGCGCTCAACAAAAATAATATTTATTTATTTTTTATCAGCCTTTCCAAACAGAATAATATTTTTTTAATAATTTTTTTTTTTTTACTCTTTTATCCTTTAAAATTTGTTCAGATAAACTCAAGTTAAAATTAAAGTATATCAGAAACAAATGAGCTGTTTTATTCTAAAATTCTTCTTTTTTTCTGTAATTACACTTGAAAATATTTTAAATAAAATTACAAAATGGAATGTAGAAAAAACAGCTACAATTTCTATTTCACTACAGAAAATACTTTGCTCTTGTGATATTATTTTTATTTTCAAAATTTGTTATCCTAACGATTCAATATTATTTTTCACTTTTGAGCTTAGTTTCATATTTTATTTTATTGCAGCTTCAAAATGTGATGATGATGATTATCTTTGTAAGTGAATTAGTTCTATAATTTTAATTAATTAAAGTCAATTTCATGCATAGTTTCTGATCAAACTGATGAAATGAACTCAAAGTAAATGATGCAGGCATTGTATATGTAAAATAACATTTTATAACATATTAACTGTATTATTTACTATGAAATATCAACTACATTACGGGAATTCTGAAACATTTAGATTTCTGATTTACAAGATTCTGGGTTTCAATTAAACGTAATCAATTAAAACTCATAAAAATATACACACACACACACGGTAAGCATGTAATGAATCAATACAAGTTAAATCTTCGTAACAAAATGAGTGATGTAAATAAAACTTAGCGCTTTATTTCTACGTTACTGAGTACAACAGGGATGAGGAGTGAAGAAACCTGAGTTGAAAAGCTTGCAGAAAGAAGAAGATAAAAGCAAAAAAAAAACAACAAAAAAACAAAAGACAATTAGGATAACACATAATCTAAGATGCTCTCTCTTTGGGGGACTATTTCATGAAAAAGTAATAAACAGTCATTTATTTTGGGGCCGTGAAGATCTCTAACAATCTCAACGGGTAACCCATAAACATTGATTCGTCCAATTATTAGTGCTGAAAACTGGAGCATAATTTTTAGCTCCTTTTCATGTTTCCATTATTGGAATATTTTTACGACCTCGTTCATTTTCTGCAAGACGTTTGGCATCTATTCAGAGCCTGCTTATTCTGCTGAGAGTGTTTTTGAAATCAATTAGCTGTTTCTGATGTATCATTTTGCTTAAACTGTCAAGTAAAGAAGTACAAATACTTCGTTACTGTACTTAAGTACACGTTTTAGGTATCTATACTTTACTCCATTACTTATTTTTCCTTGTACTTCTTACTTCTACTCATTACATTTTC
Organism: Fundulus heteroclitus; assembly: GCF_011125445.2. Lineage (NCBI taxonomy): Eukaryota > Metazoa > Chordata > Actinopteri > Cyprinodontiformes > Fundulidae > Fundulus > Fundulus heteroclitus. Next base: position 7,913,641 of record NC_046368.1, on the reverse strand, counting down.
ACACAAGTTTCTGTACTTTCTATTCCTTACATTTTTAAAACAAACGTTACTCGTTACTCCATCAGTTTAAAATTTATAAATATTTATTTCACGTAATGTGCGCCATCCAATGCAGATCGTTGGCGCCATCCACACCTAGTGAGAACTAGTGTAATTGGATGAGTCATATAACGCAAACACTCATTGGTTAGCTATTCTATAGCTATTCTCTTTCTTTCTATCTTTCTCTCTTTCTTTCTTTCTTTCTTTCTTTCTTTCTTTCTTTCTTTTCTGTCTTCTCTATCTCTCTCTCCCTCCACACACAAACTAGAATGTTTTTGCACCAAAGGGTATAGTTTACCTTAGGTATTTGATGGAACTCACACATTTATGTTCTGGCAGTTCTGCAGGCTTGAACCTCTGTTTGGAATTGAATTCCAATAAAGTTTGAGAGAGAACATGCTCCTTGAGGGACTTTGTCTTTGACTAATGGGTTAATGATTATGTTGTGTCTTGGGCCACATGTAGAACTAATCAATGTTTAAATTAAGCTTTCAATTCATATAGTGACATTTTTTTAAAGGTTACTTTATACTTTTATACTTTAAGTAGTTTTTGGAGCACATACTTTTTCACTTTTACTTGAGTAAAGAGGTCAAGTTGATACTTCAACTTTTACCAGAGTGTTTTTAAACTGCAGTCTCTATACTTCTACTTAAGTAACAAATGTGTGTACTTTTGACGTCACTGCTGACTGATTAGAGCTTTTAAACGTCCAGTCCGACAATCCCGCGTCTTCAAGGCGGGAAGCTCACCTCGCCACGCTGCTGTTGGCCGAGCTCTCCGCGATCTGCGAGCTGGCGATCCACTTGGTCTCGCCCACCACCGTCCTGGCGTGCGGCAGGCGCCCGACGTCCTTCACCGTCATCATGAGGTGGCGCGAGGACTTGAGGACGCGCACGGCCTCGTCGTGCGGGATGCTCAGGAAGCTGTGGCCGTTCACCTCCAGGATCTGGTCGCCGACCTGCGGGGAAGGAGTGGAGAAGAGAGGCGTGGTGGGAGGGGCTGAGCAAGGCGGCGAGGGCGGAGCGGGCAGAGACTGCGGCATGCACAGGTTCAGTGGTAAGAGGTCAGAGAGAGGTGGAGGTGTGTGAAAACATTTCATGAATCAGAGTCAGGCAGTTGCAGCAGCTCCAGCTGGGGCTCGGTTTGATCACTTAACAATATTAATTAGGATTAAAAGTGTGCTCTGCCCCCCCATCCACCCCCCGACTGGTTCAGGAACTCCTTCATATGCAACTGAAATGGCTTTCAGAGGTAATTTAACCTTGGATCAAAGCGTTAAGGCTGCAGAGAGAGTAATAACGCTCATACTAAAAAAACACCTTGAACTGCACCTTCAGTTTCCAGTAATGAGACTGTTCTGTTCTGTAGCTTCCTGTGAAGTGAAACAGGGACTCTTATCTGCGCTGAAGGAAAATGGCTCCTATGGTTCCTATATTAGGTAGAACTAATCTCAAAGTCTTTAGTCACAAATTGCATCCAGCGAGCAACGGGTGCGATTTCGCCAACGAAGGTAGTGGAAGGTCTCTGTAATTTCCTACATATCTCGATCTTTAAATGACAATTACTCCAAAGCAGTTAGTCAATGTAGCTTAAATCAAGTTAATATGCAAAAAAAGTAGATTTCCAGCTAACGTCTGAATCATAAAAGTATAAAAAAAAGAGAAAGAAAACGATGGCTTTAAGCCGATTAGGAATCCGTCTGAAAAGCTGTCAGTACCGTGGGTGGAGTGGAGAAAAACAACAACAGAGGAGTAAATATTTTACCAGCAGATTCTATTTAAAGTGTTTTATTAATGGGAATGTTTTGTAGATCAGGAGAAGACTTTTAAAAGTAACCCTTCAGGTAGAAACTTAGAGTTGGACGCAGTTATCGTCACAGAATTGCCATTGAGTTTAAGGTTGGCGGTGGCGAACGGCAGTTTTGTTAGCATCGAAAACTGCCGGGAACTGATGTTAACCTAGGGCTGGACGATAATTCAATAACAATATATATCGATTGATAGATGTATATCGATGATAGAAAAAAAAAGGGTTCATTAAAAGTTCAATACAATAAAAGTTTTCCTTCTTTATGCATCCTAGCCTATCATGTAGGTTAATATTAAAGTCATTACATCCTCCCAACCAATCACAATGCAGACCCAGGAACCAAGCCCCACCCCCTTCAACGAGTTCAGAGAGCACGCATTCTTTTTAATTTTTAAAAACTTGTAGTTTTGGTAAAAAGTTGGTTGAATAAAGGGTTTAGTTTGAATTCAGTGTGGTTGTGTTCTGTATCTAAACATATTCGCTAAACAACAGCATAAAATGGCCAGGGCTGCACTTAAAATATATGTTTTGAATTTGTTGATAATTATCGATCGATATGATTTCTATTTTATCAATATTCTTTTTTCTATATCGTCCAGCCCTCTGTTAGGTTAGTTTTTTCCGTGTTTTGCGCCATGACTCTTCAGGCCAAGTGGAGACTTTCACGTTACTGTGAGCCATGCCAAGCAAGTCGTCGCCTCTAGTCTTTGTGAATACTTTCTGTAACCTCATGCTCACATTTTAACAACGATTTGTCAACGCTGATGATGACTAAAAAGGTTTAAACCAAACTAACTCATTTTTATTTGATTTGATCTAATGGAATTAGAGTTTTTTTAAGCCTCATTCCATTAAAATGTGTGACAGCAAATGAAATATGACAGGAAATATTCAACCAAGGTTAAATTGACAACAAGTCAAGCTGATTTATATCACATTGTGAGATTTTAATTTACAGTTAAAATTACAATGAGCTTGCCTGTGATTGGATGAAACTAAGGTCCATTGTAAACGTTTTCAGACAGAAACTGTGGTGTTTGCACTGTTCTGGTTGTTTGAGTACAAAAATTTTTTATTGGAAATGCTTGTAAAGCAATGATGTTTTAACATCTGTACCACAAAATCCTGAGATTAACCAGTGGGAATGGCAGCTTGGAAAGGGTTAATTCACAGCTTCTTTTGGGGGTGTCTAAGGTAAATTTCCATATTAAAACTTTGATACTCAGATTAATTCAGTTTAAAATCCTGAGTCAATGGTATCAATGGTAAAATGGTCCTTTTTTTGATTTTCAATGACCCTGAAACTCTAAAAACCCAAATAGTGATGACAAAAACATTGATCTCAAGTTGTAATGTGACATTTAAACATAAATTAATGAAGACTAGCAATTAAATTTTTAGAAATTTTGATTTTTAACCATTTAGAGAATAGCATAAGTAATTATGTCTGGAATCTCAAGCACCATTCCATAATTAATTTGACCTTTTCCGTACTAATCCAAACCTGTAAAAATATAATTAGATAATTCCCCATGTATTTGAAAACTGTGCAGAAATGCTACATGCAAATAACCCTGCTTTCCTTGCTTTATGACCGCAGCTCAATGTTAGGGTCGGTTTAAAAGGAAAGCTTTTGTATATTTATCTTCAAACACATTTTAAACCGTTCCTCTCACCCGACAAGATGTTCAGATTAGAAACGATGTGAACTCGCCTGCAAATATTCCCCCGTCATCCCAGTTTTAGTGAGAATTCCTGATTTAAAAAAAAAAAAAAAAGCAGCATCTCTAAAAGAACACCAGAAACACATTACCGACAGCTTATTTGGTTTTCAGTAAATAAACACCCGCAAACTGAACCTCCTGCTCCCTTTTTGTTCTCTGGCTGTAGATGTGGTGGAGTGAGAGAAGCGGAGATTCTGCATTGCTGCTCAGTCTGATCGGAGCGCGGCGTGCATGCACGGGTTGCAGGAAGAGAGGCAATTGCATTTGTCACTAAAATATTCAGCGGTCGAATGAGCCCGTGATATAAATTCATATTTTGGGACCACAAAAACACCCTGAGCTGGAGGAGGGGAACGAGCTGCTTTGGTTGTAAATAAGGCCTGCTGTCGCCGTCAGGGTTGAGAGGCATCAGACGAGCCAACTCGCCTGTTTCCTCAGCAAAATCCAAACTTGTACAACACAGCACAAGAAATACACCAGTTCCTACTACAAATATGTCATTGCTCAGGCTTATTTAGAGAGGCAATCAATTACCATCAGTGTTTGCTGCATAAAGGAAAAAACACAAAGTTGTGCTTCTGAATTCAAGCTGGTGAAGAAAAGCGCTTTGACTTTGTTTACAAGCCGTTTAGTCAAGCTGCTTTCAGTTAAAGATGACATAAAAATATGTTATAAATCTGCTTAATCCCACATATTTACTGTCCAGTTCTGGATATACATTTTAAAATTAAAAGCAGAAGATATGCAAATAACTCATCCTCTGCTTTTGCTGGGCTACATGGTAAACGCTCTGCTTGGAGACGTTTCCAAAAAAAATAAAAAATACCTCGTAAAGTCTTCAGATATCAAGGCTCCAGGGTGCATCAGCTGCCAGTTTGTCACGCATCATAAAAACATGTTAAGTAAAACTACAGTGAAGCTCAAAGTCATTCAGTAGTTATTAAATTTGCACATCTTTCTCCTGACTTGAGGTGGGCCAGGTTCTCTTTTAAAGGCCTCTAAAATATCAGGACATTTTATAGAGGACTCTGTTTGAGAACTGAAAACGGGTCGTTGCTGGAACTTTCAGGAGGATAATGGACCAGAACATGTCAAATCGACACAGAAATGAATCATCAGACACAAAATCATCTGTCTTCCACTATCATCTCACTACTCAAACCCCAACTCGACAAAAAAAACCCGGGAGTGAGCCCTGGAGAGGACTCAAACTGAGGGTTGGATTTGTGGAAGATTACGCGACAGCAATGAGGGATACATCTATTTTAAGGCGTTTAACACATCGTCATCAGCTGTGATGTGAGTCAGACCAGACCGCCTCACCGTCGGCGCAGAAGCCTTAATGCTCTCCGGTTATGAACGGAGAAAAATCCTCAAACCAGAGTGAAAAGTGCTTGCAGACACCTGCACAACAACTCCTTAGAGCCCAGCAGATGCTTGTGGAAAAGCACTCGGCAGCAGGCTGTGGTGCGGGCGGCAGATTTCGGTGACCGTCCTGATAAACCGCAGCTGCTTCCCAGCAGGACCGCGCGGGAGGACACGCTGACATGTCGCAGTGAGGAGAAGAACAGGTGTAAATAATTCAATTATTAATTCAGTTTCTGCTTTTGCAGCCTGCTGGCTGGACGAGATATTGTCCTCGCTTCCAGGGAGGCTTGCTAAGAGAGTCCTCTACATCGAGAGCTTAAAACGGGACTGCGATGGTAAAAGTCTATTATCTGGCATGCTGATAGGGGGGGGTTATATGCTCCAGGGCCTGGAGTCAAACTAAGGGCGCCCCTTTTTACAGCAAAGGTAAAAACCCGGGTACAGCCAACTTTAATTCAAAGCTTTTACATGTACAGGGACAATAAGGAGGAAATCTTCTTTTCCCAACGAGGACGATGTAATGCGGAGGAGGATTAGTGGCTTACAGGAAGCTGTGGGATTTTAGCATCACAAACCGCTTCCTTTCTTACTGCCTCAGACATGTCAGCTAAAAAAATAATGCCTATGTAGCTTGAAACAGAAACGGATTACCAGAAAAACTAATTCATGTTAAGTTTTGAAGATTAGGAATTGAATTCAATTTAGAGTCAAATACCAGATGTGGCTGAAAATGTGAAGAAGAAAAAAACATCGACAGGGTTGAACAATTTGACGATGAAGTCGGCATGGACCAGTTACCTCTACCAACGTTTTTAAAAAAGCTAAGGTTTTAATTAAATAGCAACGTACATCAATTCATTGTATGTAAATGGCTGGCAGAGAAAGCACCAGTTTTTCCAGGCTGTAGCAAGTTTAATTGAAGCGCTGACCTTCCCCCACCTGTTGCTGCACACTGCCAGCTATCTCAAAGAACTAAAGATACTAAATTATTCCCTTGCTTACAAGAAAGACATATTTGGCTGTTTGGAAAAAAAAGTCCTGGTGTAAAGTTTAATGTTGTGGAAATTAAAGGCGCACCAGAGAGCACTTTAATGGTGACACTATTTAAAAGCGTTAGCAGTCTTCTAGCTTCATGCATCTTAGACTGTTTTCACACCAGAGGAGTTAAGCCATGGTCAAGACAAACTCTGGTTTGATTCCCTCCCTCGTTGTAGTTTGTCTGATGGGAATACAGCAATCTCACTATAGGGTGTGTAACAAAACATATAAAAAAAACGTCAAACAACACCAGTGGAACTAATTGATAATGCAGCATGGATCTCCCTAATTGATAATGATGTAAAAAAGTAAAACCTTTTCCTTTTTAAAAATAGAGCAAAGACACTTTTCAAAAGAAAATGCTTACTTCCCGCTGCCTGCACAACTTCTAATTAATATAACATGCTAATATACGGCCTGACAACCCAAACCCTATTGTAAGCTATCGTAGCTAACATGCTAATGCTAATTAGCACATTGGACATAGATTTAAAAATGCACGATTTGTATGGACCTTTCCCCTGAAAGATGAACATGGAGTAATTTAGGAGAAACTAATATTAGAACTGACAATTAAACGTAAAGTTCATATCAGGAGCTTAGCGGCGTAAAATGTGAGTTGATATTTTTGATCAAAATAACTTTTTTTAATTTAATATTACTTGTGACAACCTGTTATATTTATTTTTAAAATTGTTTATAATGTGTGTATTCCCCCTTTATTTCCCATTTGGCTATTTAAAAAAAAAGTTAATTATAGCTTGAAAACATCCTTTGAGGTGGAAATACTTTCTTGTTGCATTTGCATGATCAACGTAATCTGTATGCATCCTGAGCCGGAAATTGTCGAAGCACACATTTTTTTATTTAATCTGTTATTCTTTATTTTATTGGAGATGTCTATTTCGAGCTGGGGTTGGCATACTGGTTGCCCCCCATCTCGGTGCCTGCACGTTGGGGTTTTCCCCGATGAACGAGAGGGTGGCCTCCCTCCGCATTCGTGTGGGGGGACGGGTTCTGACTGTTGTTTGCGCTTATGCGCCAAACAGCAGTTCAGATTACCCACCCTTTTTGGAGTCCTTGGAAGGGGTACTGGAGAGTGCCCCTCCTGGGGACTCCCTCGTTTTGCTGGGGGACTTCAACGCTCACGTGGGCAATGACAGTGGGACCTGAAGGGGCATGGTTGGGAGGAATGGCCCACCTGATCTGAACTCGAGTGGTGTTTTGTTGTTGGACTTCTGTGCTCGTCATGGATTGTCCATCACAAACACCATGTTCAAGCATAAGGTTGTCCATATGTGCTCTTGGCACCAGGACACCCTAGGTCGCAGTTCAATGATCGACTTTGTTGTCGTTTCATCTGACCTGCGGCCGTATGTCTTGGACACTCGGGTGAAGAGAGGGGCGGAGCTCTCCACCGACCACTACCTGGTGGTGAGTTGGCTCCGATGGCGGGGGAGGAAGCCGGTCCGACCGGGCAGGCCCAAACGTACTGTGAGGGTTTGCTGGGAACGTCTGGCAGAGTCCCCTGTGAGGCGGAGCTTTAAGTCCCACCTCCGGGAGAACTTTAAACACGTCCCGAGGGAGGCGGGGGACATTGAGTCTGAATGGACCATGTTCCACGCCTCTATTGTTGAGGCGGCTAGTTGGAGCTGTGGCCGCAAGGTTGTCGGTGCATGTCGCGGCGGCAACCCTCGAACCCGCTGGTGGACACCAGCGGTGAGGGAAGCCGTCAAGCTGAAGAAGGAGTCCTACCGGGCTTTTTTGGCCTGTGGGACTCCGGAAGCAGCTGATGTGTACCGGCAGTCGAAGCGGCAGGCGGCTCGGCTGGTCGCCGAGGCAAAAACTCGGGCGTGGGAAGAGTTCGGAGAGGCCATGGAGAAAGACTTCCGTACGGCTTCGAAGCGATTCTGGTCCACTATCCGGCGTCTCAGGAGGGGGAAGCAGTGCAGTACCAACACTGTTTACAGTGGGGGTGGTGTGCTGCTGACCTCGACTCGGGACGTCGTGCGTCGGTGGGCGGAATACTTCGAAGACCTCCTTAATCCCACCAACACGTCTTCCATTGAGGAAGCAGAGCCTGAGGACTCTGGGTCGGGTTCTCCCATCTCTGGGGCTGAGGTTGCCGAGGTTGTTAAAAAGCTCCTCGGTGGCAAGGCCCCGGGGGTGGATGAGATTCGCCCTGAGTACCTTAAGGCTCTGGATGTTGTGGGGCTGTGTTGGTTAACGCGGCTCTGCAACATTGCGTGGACATCGGGGGCAGTTCCTCTGGATTGGCAGACTGGGGTGGTGGTCCCCCTATTTAAAAAGGGGGACCGGAGGGTGTGTTCCAACTACAGGGGAATAACACTCTTAAGCCTCCCTGGTAAGGTCTATTCAGGGGTTCTGGAAAGGAGGGTCCGTCGGATAGTCGAATCTCGGATTCAGGAAGAGCAGTGTGGTTTTCGTCCTGGCCGTGGAACACTGGACCAGCTCTATACCCTCAGCAGGATTCTTGAGGGGGCATGGGAGTTTGCCCAACCAGTCTACATGTGTTTTGTGGATCTGGAGAAGGCATTCGACCGTGTCCCCCGGGGGATCCTGTGGGGGGTACTCCGGGAGTATGGAGTACCGGACCCTTTAATAAGGGCTGTCAGGTCTCTGTACGACCGGTGTCAGAGTCTGGTCCGCATTGCCGGCAGTAAGTCGGACTCGTTTCCGGTGAGAGTTGGACTCCGCCAAGGTTGCCCTTTGTCACCGATTCTGTTCATAACTTTTATGGACAGAATTTCTAGGCGCAGCCAAGGTGTTGAGGGGATCCGTTTTGGTGGCCTTAGGATTGCGTCTCTGCTATTCGCGGATGACGTGGTCCTATTGGCTTCATCAGGACGTGATCTACAGCTCTCACTGGAGCGGTTCGCAGCCGAGTGCGAAGCAGCCGGGATGAAGATCAGTGCCTCCAAATCCGAGACCATGGTCTTGAACCGGAAAAGGGTAGAGTGCCTTCTCCGGGTTGGGGAGGATGTGCTGCCCCTAGTGGAGGAGTTCAAGTATCTTGGGGTCTTGTTCACGAATGAGGGGAGGATGGAGCGGGAGATCGACAGGCGGATTGGTGCAGCGTCTGCTGTGAAGCGGGCGCTGTACCGATCCGTTGTGGTGAAGAGAGAGCTGAGCCAAAAGGCGAAGCTCTCGATTTACCGGTCGATCTACGTTCCTACCCTCATCTATGGTCACGAGCTTTGGGTCGTGACCGAAAGAACGAGATCCCGGATACAAGCGGCTGAAATGAGTTTTCTCCGTAGTGTGTCTGGGCTCTCCCTTAGAGATAGGGTGAGGAGCTCAGTCATCCGGGGAGGACTCAGAGTAGAGCCGCTGCTCCTCCACGTCGAGAGGAGCCAGTTGAGGTGGCTCGGGCATCTGGTCAGGATGCCTCCTGGACGCCTCCCTGGTGAGGTGTTCCGGGCACGTCCCACCGGGAGGAGGCCCAGGGGAAGACCCAGGACACGCTGGAGGGACTATGTCTCCCGGCTGGCCTGGGAACGCCTTGGGATTCCTCCTGAGGAGCTGGCCCAAGTGGCTGGGGAGAGGGACGTCTGGGCCTCCCTACTGAAGCTGCTACCCCCGCGACCCGACCCCGGATAAGCGGAAGAAGACGGACGGACGGACGGATGTCTATTTCATTAAATGATTAAAGGATCAGCAAAAAGTTATGAATGAAAATCAACTAATTCACCGCTGGGTTATGCATTGATTTTTCCCAACTCAATGAGCAATAATCACGATGATGCTCCTGACCAACAAAAATCACACAACTTTATTATTTTTAATTCTCAATATTTTATCTGTAATTTTCAGAGACATGAGGGGAAAAAAAAGATGAAAATGTACAAGACTATTGGAAATGTTGATTCTCTTTGCTTTACTTTCTTTTCAGTCTCCTTGAGCCCTGTGGGGTTAAAATCACTAATGCAATTATATTATAATTAACTTAATCAACCTTCTCCTATTAATTGATCACTGACCTTTTTAAATTATAGGTTTTGAAAAGTGATTGTATGACTAAATAATTAGTGTTTCTGCATTAAAGTATTACATGTTGCCGTGGCAGAGCAGATTATCCGTATTCAGTCATGTCCAACCTCCTGATAGTTCAGGCTTTTCCCTTTGAAAGGACAAATAAAACATGCTTTGATTAATCATGCCAGCTTATTTGCACCTGCTGTATTTTGTAAATGAGCACAACTGTAATTCTGACTCTAATTACACGCTGTTTTAGTTTTATAACCGTCATTAAAACCACTCCATTAAGTACAGGGGAACAAATTAGATAACGCCAATTCGCCGTATTAATCTTCCAGTAAATGTCTTCATTGTGAAAATGGCTCAGGATATTACGCTGACTCACATTCATTTCCTGAGGACTTATGCTCACCTCAACCCTAAATATCACCTTCTTTGCGCTCAGATCAATCTCAATCCGGAAGTCACCTAACCTTTATTTTTGTTCTTTAATTTTAAATTGAAGGAATATCGTCACGCTGTGCTCGTGTAGGGAATTTAGGTTCAAACAGACCCGTGTGGATGAAGGTGAGTCAGTGGCTGCTGCCGTCATTTATAGCTGCTGCCGCTGATTTTTCCTTTTCTGCTCCTTCTCTCTCGTCTCATTAATCTGCCGCTGCATGCTCCCCTCCTCCTCCGCATTCTCCTCTTCCTCGTACTTCTTTATGAGAGCAGACGGGGCCCTGCCCTGACTTATAAACACTTCATTTTTTTGCGATCAATTCCCGTGTTAACACCTGAAGGAGGAGCGGCTGCACTCTTGCATTGTGGGCAATTAAACGACAAGCGCCGGCGCCCGTTGTTTACGCTTCAACTCCGACTCAATGTCACCATTTAATAACAACGCGTTCTTCAGGAAAGAGAGGGAAAGAAATCAGGGGGGCAGATTCTGATTGATTGCAGGGCGATGCTACACGGGGCTCGGCAGCAACTTTTCCCGTTCTAGTAACGACTGTCTCTTTAAAAACAAACAAATCACTAAGAGTAATAGTCCGAGATGAAGTAGCGTCTTGGCTGACAAGAACTACATTGCTATGTTTGTGTTTCAAACTGAGGAAGTGTTCCAGTGCAGCTACCGAATTAATTTGAACTATTACATTTTGAAAAGTCTTTCAATGCCAAATGACACGTTGAAAGAAAACTAGATTACTAAAGGCTGGTTCACACAGCAGAGTTTCTAGCTCGATCTCCCCTTTCCGAGACACACGGATTATCGGCGTGTCTCTTAAGAGACATTCATGTCGTGTGTTAGGAGTGATCTGGTCCACTCGGTAGAACGTCGGGAGTAGCCTCGTGAGACCATCCTGATCTCGCGAGCTTTCAAGGTTTCACTCGCAGATCAGTCTGGCTACTCTCCGTTAAAGAAAATTTGGAGCCGTTCACCAAACGAACGTCCAATCAGCGTTGGCTTTTAGGTGGGTTGAGGTGTGACGCAACGAGAAGCGAGACAGTTCAGTCTGAAGGACATGGCGGCTTCAGTCGATGAAACTAGCGTTAGCGTGGCTATCGAGCAAGTTTTATCGGAATTACAGAGTATTTCTTCACTGAAAGAAGAGCAAAACACTGCTCTGGAGGCTTTTCTCAGAGGAAAAGATGTTTTTGCTCTTCTCCCGACTGGTTTCGGCAAGAGCTTGTGGTTGTGTTTTCGTCGTCGCTGTTAGTACGTCATATGCTTCGTTGATCTGATTGGTTCATTTGGCCCGTCTATCACCAACATAGGCCAATCAGCTAACCAGTATTTTCGCCCCTTCCCAAAATTACTTCAACGGAAGGTTTGCAGATGGATATGCGGAGCAAATCTATCTGGCAGAGTCAGGTTATGTCGGGACCGCTCCGACCTCAAAACGGCGATATTCAACATGTCGGATTGTCTTGCCTCGATATCCCAGCGCGTGTGTGGTGTCCCCTGAGGACAAACGAGCACGCAGCCCGTTGACTGTCACATGTCGTCAATCGGGAAGCGAGGTGAAAATAGAGAAAATAAACTTGCCTCTATTTCATAGTGGAACAAGCGTAGAGAGGCCCGGTCGTGCTGTCGCCCCTTCTTTAACCAGCAAATTTTCTTTTTTTTGTTTTTTCTCTGTTAAAATGAGTCCACAAACTATTGCCATTGCTCTCCCTGGTCGTACATCTATTTACTCTGAACTCACGTTTGATCTTGAGAGGATTCACTCCAACGCTCTATTTGCTAAAACCAGAGGCCACAGAGACGGTTTCTTCCCAGGTTGTCACTTTGATGAACGCTCAACAGTACCCAGATCCATACCATTCATATTTGCACCAATCCAACCTTGTCTTCCTCTTTTGTAAAAACAAAATGTGCATAGACATATTTACAAAAATATTTTTACTTCCCTTTTTATATAGTTGTATTTAAAACATCTTCATTGAGAGTAAATCGGAACCAACGTCCATTTCCCTGCTTGCGCGCACAAATTTGCCGAATAAATTTCACAGCCACATTACAAAAGTGCATTTTAACCTTTCAAGCGACACAAGAAATTATTAATTAATAGAAAAGTGAGACTTCCAGCTGCTTCCATTCACTAATACTTTCTTTTACACACAGTTCTCTAACATGAAGAATCGAGCTGACTATGCACATCATAGTAGAGATGCTGGTCAGAACTGGAGCTGAAATTACGACATGCTCCCAGAAGATTCAGTTTTTAATTAGAAATTTGATCATGTGTGTTCATTCATCATTGTGAGGAGTTACCTGACCCGAACATGACTAAAAATCTGCTACACAGCTATACAACCCAATTATATTATTATTTTTCTTTTTAAAATGATTAATCCATGTTTAATTTGTTTCATTTCCAAAAACCTCACAGTTTTAATATAAGTAACTGGATATAAAAAATTTAAAAGTTTGTCTGAAAAAGTCCCTTAATGTGATATTTGTTGTCAATCAGTGCTATAAAAACGACTCATATTAAAACATTTCACATTTACAATCCTTAAAACCCTTTAAATCTGTGGAAATGTGGTTAAATTCAAAACAATGTATACATTGTCCCCACCCAACTGAGCAGGACACAACTTTAAATGACTTTAAATATTTGCAGTTTGGACTTCTTATGTCAGAAAGAGTTGAGGTCAGACCTGCTCATTTATCAGAGACCTCGATAGTTCTTTTGTTTTGAATTTTTTTTTTTTTTAAATAGACAAAGCACAAGACTTTTTTGCTTCCTCTCAGTGCTGCATTACTAAATATGATCTGTGTAAAAGAAATACACATTTTAAAGTCACCCTGTGCGCCTTACTGTAAAATTTAGTCCATAAAAAAACGGTTGCAAATTGTGACTAAATGCTCTCAGGCTGGAGCTTTAATTAATATCAGAGCAATTAAAGCCAGTTGTATTGCTTCACGCCACAGAGCAGCAGCATCTTTGTATTACAGCACATTAACCAGCTGGCAGTTTAATCTACAAGCTCCACAGCACATTCTCCCATAAAACAAATGGGTAAAGTTATATAGCCTATTGTAAAATTTAAAGAATGACAAAAAAAAACAGCATTAAAGGGAATTAACCCAGGAAACATCTGAATCCAGGTTTCATTTCCTCTCAATTCTGCTGCCTGACAATGAAGCTGTTTGGTCCCATTCGATGACAAATTGAAATGTAAATTAAAGTGCCCCACTTGGCGAGAGGTAAGAGATGAATCAGCTGACAATAATTGCTGTCAACAAACTGGGTCCCAGCTCCTCCCTCAGCTCCTTATTCTCTCACCTGTTCTGAGCTAACGCTGTGATCACAGAACCAGAAATCATCAAATGAGGCCTCTTCCTTTAATGAGCAAAATCTTTGAAGATAGAGAAGCTACGCAACACTGATCGTGACATCTATATCATATTTCAAGGACGGTCGTTCTTGATACTTAGGTATAAATGGCCTTGGACTTCTCTTACGCAACTAAGAAGTATTTAAAAAGTATTCACACCCTTTACATTTTTCCATTTTTGCAGGTTTTCTCTCTTGTGATAAAACCTGTTTGAGGCTGCAGAAGACTTGGCACCGGGTTGGAGGTTCACCAATAACCCTAAACATAAAGCCAGAGCTACAATGATTTAGATCAAGGAACATTCATGTGCATTAATGGCCTAGTCAAAGTCCACACCTAAAGCCAACAGCAAAATTATGGCTGGACTTGACAGATGTGCTCCATGTAATATGAGAGAGCGTGAACATTTTTCCACTTTCCAGTCATGCACTACTTTTTCTTGGTTTTTCATGGCTGTGACGTGACAGAATGTAAAATGTTGAAAGAGGTATGAAAACATTTGTAAACCCCTGCATGGGCTCCACTCCATGTGGAATATAGGTGAACTGAGGCCTTTAAAAGTATTCACCCATTTACCCCCTCAGAGAGATCAGTGAAAAACACAAAACACTTTGCAGACATGTTTTCATCCAATTATCATGAGAATTTTGAGCAAACTTTAAAAATTTCAACAACAAAAAAAGAGAGAAAAACAGAAAATGTGAATTAGGATTTTTTTTTAAACTGGTTTGGAGCAAATTAACCGGACTGCGTATTGGGTAATTTCATCAGAAGTTGAAGTTACACATGACTGTAACAAACAGGAAGTAGCATTTGCAAACCAGCATGGACAACACATATGAGAAAAAACAGAGGTTTTCAGGAATGTGTTGCTATCGGGGAAGTTGTAGTTGCTCTGTTTTGTCAACTAGTATTGCCAATGTTGCATGCTGTCCGGAGATGCAGCGAAATAATTGCATTGCTATGTGTTATAGAAAGATCTGGGAAGACGGCAACAGCGGAAACGGCTGATCAGTAAGGTAAACATTCAGAAATTATTCAGAAAAAGTGTTTCCGTCTCTCATTTTCAGCATTATTTCTTTTTCCAAAAAGCCAAAAATCACCTTAAGTGAGAGTGAAAACAAGGTGTTTTTTTTTACGATATTGAGGATATTATTGAAAATTTGGCTGTTTCTGTAAACCTTTTGTAATACAATACTTTGAAATGTGCATTAAAAACATTAATGGACACATAAAAACATTAATGGACACACTGCTTGTGATTGTTTTCTCGGGATTTTGTCTTAAAGCACTACACCAAGGAAAAGGTTTAGAACAAAGCGTATTCAGGTTTTCAGGTGGCCTAGTCAAAGTCCAGACCAAAACGCAATTAAGAATCTGTGGCAAGACATGAAAATTGATGCTTACAGACATGCTATATTTAATATGATGGTGCTTGAGCTATTCTGCAAAAAAAAAAAAAAAAAAGGACTGGATCAAAAATATCACAGATTATTACAATTACATGCACTTTAAACTGTTTGAGATCTTCAAGGAGTGTGCAGTTAAAAGGAAAGAGGTTCAAGATAAGAAAGGGCAAAGAGACACAACATACCTACAAACAATATTTATTTTGGTAAGAATTAAATCAGAGTTACATCAAAGCGTTCATGAATAAAAAGCATCCAAACAGAATAATCACGAGGAAAGCTAAAAAGCACAGTATGTGAACCCTGCAGAGAACTATTCTTGTAGAAATCAGATTAATAAAAAAAAGAAGCTGTCAGCCAAATTTTTTAGCACTGCTGTAATGTCACCTTGGAAACAGTTCAACTTTGAAAGGAAAATATTATGCTTTGGTTTTATATGTGGGAGCCTGTGGCATTGGAAGTAGCATGTAATGACAAAAAAAGCACGAGATAAATCCACCAAATATCAGCCGTTTTGCATGAAAATGTCATGCAGTCATACAGTCATACTAAAATACGCCGGCATATTTAGGGTGAGAGATTTCTCAGGTTTGGATCTATGGCATTTAAGCTTAAATGGAGTGAGCTTAAATGTCACTCTTCCTGTAAATCAGTGGTATGTCGCTTTGAAAACTATTTCTAAAATTTGTGAGGTGTTTGAAGATAAAGTGGGCCATAAAAATATAAGATATGAAATGATAAAACAGTTATTTTTTAAATTAGGATTCATAAATACTGCAGCCTATGTACTATATGTACCCAGCTCAATGAGACGCTGACCAGTTTCTTTCAGTGCCAGCAAAAGAGGAATGTTGTAGATTCTTTTATTTTTAAAGCAGTTATTATTATTCTCTGTGTAATCCTTACACTTTCATGTTATTGTCACATCTTTTAATGTGGCAAAATACATACCAATGTATGTTATCCATTAAAGCCGCGAGTAGTGGTTGTGCAACTCTGAACTCCATGGGTAGAGGAGAAAACCACAATATCACTAGAAAGCCAGTATATAAAAATTTACTTTCTATTCTGAGAATAAAGTCAGAATTCTGACTTTAATCTCAGAATTCTGAGAAAAAAGTCAGAATTCTGATAATAAAGTCAGAATTGAATAGACTTTCAATGACTTTTTTCCCTTTTTTCTATTTTTTTAAAGGCCCTAATCCTCTTCTGTACCATACAAACGAGCATTTGAATATCAAATTCTTTTCCAGTCGTTTTTTAAAAGATGCGATCACATGGAAATAGTTGTTGAAAGACTTAAGAGAGCTACTCTGCTCTTCACCCTTCTGCAAAACTCCCCCCGCACATCTTTAACCCTGGTTTCTAAATCATGAGACTCCAAGGTACCGGGAGCTGTTGGTTTCGACAGATTAATACTTGTTGGGACCGCGGCGGTCACTTTTTTGGGGGGGGGAAGCTTTTTTTAAGAGTTATGTGAGAAGTTCTTGATCAATTTTAGCCTGAGTTTGTTTTTTTCCCCCACGAGGCGAGTGTGTTGTGGCTTTGAGCTACGAGCTGTTTGGGAGAAAATGCACTCTGCTTGGTAATCATGACTCAGTGAGGAACTAAACCACAGAGCTGTAAGTTGTGGATCCACAGAGATGGGACTGGCCAGAGGGATGCATAAAGAAGCAGATTTAACACACCCAAGGTTTAGTTTGTTAAATTATCCCACTGCAGGTTTCGCCTGTTATTGAGAAGTGACATTTTTAAAGTGCGATCACGCTCTTAGTTCTGGGAAGTGGCATTTCCCATCCTGAAGATTTCATTTCAGTTTATTTATATAGTGCCGATTCACAAGATATGGCACTTGTAAAAAAAATAATAAAAAAAAATCAGTACAATCCAATCAGACAGATTTTAAATCAATTACATACAATTCAAATTGATCCTATTTAGCAAATGTTACAGTTAAGTTAATTGTTCCAATGTCTGAACAGGTTTACTGCCTAAAAAAAGTAATTGACTTGCAGCGTTCACTCCTCCTGTGAACATTGTGTCGTTGACTTTGCAGCAATCCCTCAGACAGAGCATGCACAGAGCGACAGTGGAGAGAAAAACTCTCCTTTAACAGGAAGAAACCTCCAACAGAACCAGGCTCAGTGTGAACGATCATCTGCTGCAACTATCATCGGGGGAGAAAGTAAGAGGGAATGAGGTGTTTTTTTTTATTTATTTTTTACTTTTTAAGAGGACAGGCTGGTTTACCAGCAAAACATTGAGGTGTGTTGATCTCTAACTTGGATACTTAACCTACTTTGAAGCTGAAAATCAAAAACTAAACCCAAAGTTACCATGTTGAGACTAATCCTGCTTGGTTGGTTATTCCTAGGGTGTCGGAAAAGAGAAAAAAAACTCCAAACGCGCTTAAATGTGAAAGAAAACTTAGTTTTTAAATAATCCCACTTAGTTGCACACGTCTTTAGTCTGAGTTAAAATTTTATAACAGCAAACAGGCTTAAATCAGAGGCATTCTGACGTTAAACCAGTTTTTCTGAAAGGCGAAAGTCTGGTTTCCTCCCTTTTAAGCCTGACCCAAATAACAGAGTTTTCACAGGCATATACTATTTATAATAACTGTACAGTATTTTTTTTCTTGTATTGTAAATGTGCCCCTGCTGTACTGTCTCTTATTATTTTTTACGCTTTGTGTGAACCTGCATGCTTACATTTGCCCTTTATTGTCCCCCACTGCGGGACAATAAAGGATATTTCTATTCTATTCCTTTGTTTTTGCTTCTGCATATTTCGTTCAGTCATTCCCTTCTAAAATAATCTTAAATGCATTTTAACGAAGTGGACCCTCACTCTCACTTTAGCTTTAATTCAATCCCTTTTGAACAACACATTACTGGTAGCACAGCTTTTCCTTCTTTTAAAAGGCTAAAATCATTTTACCCATACCTTTTTGTTCCCTGGCACGCTCTGCTAGAGTGCTCCATCATGCCATCTCTTAATTGTGCTGAATCTCTCCTCTTTAACCAGTGCCCCCTCTGCATTTTAACCCTCATTCTCTAAATATATATCTTTATTCTCTCATATTTTATCTTTTGGCCTGTCCCGGCTCCATTACGGAGTTTAACTGCAGTCATCCACCTTCAGGTTTCCTCTCGGAAAGAAGTTTTCGAAGGTGTACATTTATGCACATTTCTTCTGTGCTTGCTTTAGACAGTCCTAAATGAATAGAAGGCTTTTGAAAAGGTTAATCAGAGAGCCAGGAAGACCGCCCTAATGATGCAGCTCTGGCAGCAGTGAAGCAGAGTCCAGTCTGAGTGAAGTATGTCTGAATCAGGCCGACAGATTCCCAACGTGCATACTAATACCTCACACACTACGGCTGCAGCCTTTCACCAAACTAAGGAGCAGAGATGGCCGTTTTATCACTGTATGTTTTTTGGTAGCATTTATTGTGATAGTGATAAAAGAGATAATAAAAATTATATTAAGTTCCTTTGCAGTCTTTGTCAGCAGTAGATTGTCTGGGACTGGACCGTCAGTGCAGTCAAAGCCAACGATCACTGCTGCCAAAACACAAATAATGCTCTTAAAAAACAAAAAACAAATCAGAAAACAACTTACTGAGTATTGAATAAGCTACTTCAGGACACTACTTACACTAAGGGATGTAATTTTATTTCTAAAGTGCATGCATTCGCTGCATATAATCATATTTTTCTTTGAATATTGACATTTATTGCTGCACTCGGGGAACTTAAAGTGGGAATATAGGAAAAGCAACAATCACAACAACAAAAAATTGTTTATCCTTCTCACAATTAATGAAAATAAGCATGATGATTAAAATAAAATACTGAGAGGTGGTAAATTTGGGACCATAAGTTGACTCTGCTTCTGAATATGACCCTTTTAGCTCCATAAGTTGATCTTTTGAGGTTTTGATCTCCAACATGCTTACTCAAACATTTTAGGAGTGAGAGTTAACGCGCCATGGCTTGGGTGATAATGACTTATACGTGTGCATCAATTCTGACTAATTAGTTTAGTCTCGTTGGGTAAGAAATATAACCTTTCTGCAGCAGTTAAATCAGGCTCAGGGAAATCGATGCTCCTAATCAGCCCCTAACTGTGGCTGCTGACCTTTTAGCCTAAACACACTTTTTCACTCGCGTCCTGACAGGTTATTCCAAGTTATTTGTGTTGTTTATCTGGAAGTTGGAGACTAATTAGGGATGGGGCAAGCATTTAGGTTTAGAGTATTGCATCCGTCTCTGTCTATAACCCCTTATAGCTTTAAAAACATGTGTGTCCTGTTTAAATACAGCTACGACAGAGGAAATCCTCACAGCTTCTTGGTTTAAGAGTGATTTCATTACCTGTGTTTAATTTTGGTGAGATAAAATATTAGTAAAGGTAGTAAAATTCAGATATAAAAAAAAAACGGTCCTTTTTTCTACTTTCAGGGATAACTCCTGGAGATAAAAAAAACTAGAAATGACAAGTAAAACATTTATAAAAATGAGAAATTAACCAGGAAAACGGCAATCAGTGCCGTTTATTCTGACTAGTCCAGAATAACGTTTCTAGACATTTGCTGTTTTTTGTTTCATGTTTGGATCTTCAGTTTGAAATGTTTACAGCAGCTTTAAAGCCTTTGTACAAAAAAGAATAAAAGTGCAAAAAAAAAAAAAAGCAACACTTCTACAGAGAAACCCTGTGGTCTAGTTTTGTTTTTTCAGTACAACCTCAGTAAAACATATTCCCGGTACTTCAAAGAGTTAACAAACCTCCTCTCTCTGTATGATGGTAAGATAAACCTTAAAACTCACCCAGCCTTGTTTGCCACAGTTCCAGTAGTTATACCATTTTAAAATATTACTATGACTTTAGATATGGGAAAGTTCCGGTGAGTTGCTATTTTCTAGAGGCCCTTTTTAAAAAAACAAAATCAAAAAACAAATGTATTTCTTTTACTACAGTATACTCTGACCTGATTAATCCCAGACCTATAAAATCAAGTAACCAATAGAACAAAACCTGTTAGCCAACTTAAAGTAGGCTAAAAGATAAAATGCATTGTTACAAAGCAACATATCATGCTCCAATCCAAACAAATTCAACGCAAGATGAGGCTTTGGGTCTTTATTGAACCCTGCTGAGAACCGTTATTCTAAAAATGGAGAAAACATGGAACAGTGACGAGCCTTTCCCTCATCCAGGAGGTCCACGAAGAACCCAGAACAACATGTAAAGCTCTTCAGGCCTGAGTTCCCTCAGTTAAGGTCAGAATTCATGACTTAACAATAAGAAAGAGACAGAACTTTGAAAACCAAAGGTGAACAATTAGAACCCAAAGGCCCATCTCACATTTACCAGAAAACATCTCTATGATTTTCAAGATTTTTGGGAACATTTCTTTCTTTATCAGACAGTCCTAAAGGGGAATGTCTAAACATCCAACGCCTCAATTTGAATGCTTGTGCACATAAAAAAAAAAAATCATTGATGCCCGTAAGGAAGAGCTACCCAGTTATTTTTTTATCTGCCGGACTCTTTGTACAACGGCGGATGAAATCAAGAGTGGCTCGGCTTTATTTACTAGATAAAGCTAGAAAACGTTGTCGTCAGACGTCTCTGCACCGGCTCTGGATTCACCAGATTATTCAGAGGGTCGCTTTCAGCACTATTTACGTTTCCCCCGAGGCAACCTGCTGCGCAGTGCAAGATGCACGTGATACGCTGTGAGACGTCTTGAAGCCCCTTGTGGTGCGTCCACCATAGACTTTGCATGTAAACTAAATACTGTCGATACTTAAAAACGTGTTTGGTCTGAACACAGCATCACTTAAGCACAGGCTTACATGGGTTACAGCAGAACAGTCATCCAAAGCTTACCCGCAAGTCCACTTGTGAATGGCAGAAAAAATATATATAAGGGTTTTGAGTGGCCTAGTTAAAGTCTAGAATTCAATCTAATTGACATGATTTGGAACAAACTTCAACTGTTTAAGTTTGAAAAGCCTCCATGTGTGGGACAACCAGTTATTAGGGTGATGGGGGCAGTTACTTATCCACAAAGGACTCGTTTGGTTTAAATTTGAAAGGTTTAGGCTTTAAGGTTTTCCCCTTATTAAGGGAAATCAGTCGATCTGAAATGTTAAAGTGTGACAAGAAATAAAAAAAATAGAAGAAAACTGTAAGTATGTGAATGCTTTTTCACAGCACTGTATTGTTCTTCACATTAATATGATGTTTTAATATATGCTCATATCTTTTTCCTTGCTCTCATATGTTCATTACGTTGCTTAAATGTTCTAAATAAAGATTC
Source organism: Fundulus heteroclitus (assembly GCF_011125445.2). NCBI lineage: Eukaryota > Metazoa > Chordata > Actinopteri > Cyprinodontiformes > Fundulidae > Fundulus > Fundulus heteroclitus. Next base: position 7,892,093 of record NC_046368.1, on the reverse strand, counting down.
AATTCATTGAATCCCAGAGAGAGCAGAGTTTCTCTTTAGCTGAGTTCAGGCCACTATTTACAGTAAAAATAAAAAAGCATGCAGAAAGACAGATCTTTGAAAAGTGAGCATTTCCCTTCTGTCTGTTTCACTGAGATGTGCTTTTATGCTGCATTAGCCTGCATTAATATGTTTCACCTTCCTAAATTCCTCTGAGGTTTTTCCATTTGTCCTCTGCGCTGCTTTTTTGTGACGGAGCGGTTGCTGTAACTTTGTGCCAACAGAGAGGAGAGTGTTCCCGGTATTTAGCTCCGCGGGGAGATTGATCCTGTGGAGAGCACTCTGCAGGAGACGTCGCAGAGAAACAGATGGGCTGTACTCCTGCCTGCACCCTTAATGTGAAATTCTAATTCACCCCCAGAGTAGGCGTGCACAGAAAACTAAGGACAGACAGAACTCCATGTTTGGACATTATAGATTTTAGCAGTTGTGCATGTTTATTTAGTTTTATGAATTTATTTTTGTCTCGCTGCAGAACAAATGTCACATCCTCAGCATCCATATATCTGTAAAGCTTTTTTGTTTTATTCTGTGGCATTTGGCCCATTTACAAGTGATTTATGCAAACAGTCATGAAACACGTAAGCACACCCTTTACGCTTTAAATGGATTTAAGAGGAAAAGGAGGGGCTGGACCCTTAATCTATACATCAGCAGGCTTGGCCATCTCTAAAAAAAGGACAAAAAAACAAACAAACACACATTGCTGCTTAATGGAGCTTAACAGAATGCCAGAATGCAAAGAAATCAGCAATGACTTTGGATGAGTAATCGATGCCGCCGATCTATCCGGAAAGGGTGGGAAGGCCATTACGGAATAATTTAAAGTCCATCATTCCACAGTGAGAATGATTATTCACAAATTAAAAGCCTTTAGGAATGGACAATAAAAAGAAAAAAAAACTGATTTTGAAAGATAAAATGCTCAGAGAAGCTACAACACTCCCAAGAGTTCCAACTAAGACTCTCCAGGGCTCATTTCAAATGATAAAGACAACAAATACTTTTAGCTAAGTGCCAAAGACCAAAAATGTAAGCAACATATATGGACCAAATGAAAGCAAATAAGAACACACACATAAAGAGCCTCCCAAGCTGCTCTTAAAATCAGATGTACTACTACTGAATGTAAGGAGGGCACTGTTTGTGTTGAACGACTGAAACCGTGTTTGATGTTGTAAAAAGAAAACTGATTGCTTTCTTGACTTAAAAAGGACCTTTTTGACAGGAATGATATCAAACGGGTATGTAGATCCTTAAATGGATAAACAGTGATGTAAAATATATATATTGGGAACTTTTGCCATTAAAAGCATCTATGCAGGAAATGTGGTTGAGCTCTATGGATGGGAACAGGTTGAATGAAGGACTTTTTCTCACCTCCAAAACAAGGCTCTGTTGGAAATACTTTGTGCTCCCAGATTATGAAAGAATTTGGGGTTTGGGTCTGAAGCATGAAAAAAGTTACAGCTGAGGGATAAGGAAACACAGTTTATTCCCCAGCGATGACATATAGCTTGAACGGGGAGACCATCAGCCATCAACAGCCAGACCATCAAGGTACGTGCCGGTGTTGTTTTTGAGCTTTAAGTGTATCAGATAGGAAAATTCTTCTTTTAGTTTTATTCTTATTTTTTATTCGGCCTCTATAAGAACCAAATGTGCTGACCAAATGGCAAAGGGTCTTGCTCATAGAACCCAGACAGGTTGTCTGTGGGATTCAAACCAAGGAACTTGAAGCCTCCACAGGATACAAACGCTCCGCTCTAACCATCATGCCACCACTTAGCAGCAGCTGCAACTGTGTTTTTCTGCTAATGGCCCAAATTAAAGTGAGCTCATTTCACTGCAGACACTATCGGAGTATTTCAGCCTCCACCCATGTATAATTAGATTGAAGTGTCTTTTTCTTATCAAATACCCTGTTTGTTGTAAAAAAAAAAAAACTAAAAAAAAAAACTAACTGTAGACACCCTTGTATAGTGTGAGTGGTATGACAGATGGGTCCTTGACCCCTGCTGTAGGGCAGTAACCTTCACAAGTAAAACATGGAATGATTATGTGGAAAAAAGTGAGACACACATCATATTTGTTTGGCTTCCTTTTATAAGTATTCTGTTTGTAGGAACATGTAGATTCCTACTTGCATTCAACAATGCTGGTCAGAAAAGGGACCAAAATGGCATGTTTACTGCTGGTTGCTGCAACCAGCAGTAAACTGGTTGCAGCAAGTTGCAGTTGGTAGCAGAAAATGTGCGTTCTGCTACCAACTGCACCACTGTGAAGCCCATTAACAAAATGGTGCCATATCTTCAATTTATGGACTCAAATTTGAGCTGTATTTTCTAATCACTACTTTTGTCTTGGGTGTTTTACAACAAGTTCCACATTCCAAATGTACAGTAAATGTCATCATTCTGGGTCATTAGCTGAATGCTCTGCTTTCTTGTCCTCTTTTTTTTTTTTTGCATTTTTCTCAGTTGTTGCCAAAAACAATAAATATAACCATCATTACCTACAAGTCTGAACAAGTCAAAGGGGAGAGTCAAAATGATCAAAATATTGCTTTTGTGGTTCATGGCAGTACAAGGACTTCTAGTCAAATCAGATGCAGCTTTGTAAGCCTAAGACTTTCAGAACCATGTCCTCTGGACAGATGAGACTAAAGAGGAGCTGATCAGTCAAGAGATACACAGAATTATACGCACAAACACTTCATCACAAGCATTAAGCACGGTGGTTAAGGCCATCTGTCTAACAGCTGAACTTTGGTCCAAACTCAATCATCAACAGGACAATGACCCGAAAAACAGCAGCTGATCTAAAACAGAACGGTCAAAAACAAAACAAAAAAAAGAATCACAATATTGCAACGGTCTAGTCCAAGTCTACGTAGACAACGGCCTGATTGCTGTATTGGTATCGTAAAAGAGCTGTGCAGAAATGCATGTCTGTCAGTTAGATTTTCCTGTATGCATGACATACATAAAGGATTTTTTTACTCTACATTCAAATCAAAAATTTAAAAGAAAACCAAACCAGACTACAATGTTATTGAGCAAAATGAAAGCAGGAGAACTGGCGTATATTTGTGTGCAGATCAGTATTTGTCACTTACTCCTGCATGGCCTCAGCCAGGTGCACAAAAACAGACAAGGCGTTGACAGATGGACTTTCTGGGTAGCAATCACTGTACTTCTGTTGTCTGTAAATCCCGCCGCTGTGTGACTCTTTTCTGCACCTGAATCTCATATTTATGAAAGAGGGACACAAGAAGCGGCCTCCTTTCTGTTGCTGCACAGCAGGGTGCTAAAGTGGGCACAAACAATCAAACAGCTGGAGGAAACAAAAATAAATGACTCATATATCAAACACATGGCGGCGCAGATTCTTCTGCCTTTTCAGCCTGCCTGTATATGTACAACACTTCCACACAAACAAGGGCAAGCAGCAATTTCCCTCCGGGGGAATTAAGTACGTCGAAATTTGAATCTGCAGAGCATTCGAAGCAAATGGCTGTTGGATGGTTTTAAGTCATTTTCAGTTAATGGCAGCTTCTTTTGTTTGCGGGTCCTTGGTGTCGAGGAGAGACGGCACAAGGAGGACAACTAGTAAACACTTGAGGTAAATCTGCCGCAGATCTTATCTGCGTTATGGATCAAGCGAAAAGATGACAGGTTACGTTTAATTAGGTCAAAAGGGAGAGAACAAAGTCAAAAGTAGTGATTAATTGTAGTGCAGCTGTTGTGTTATCGATCTCATCAGGACTATAGGACTATGATCATCTGCACACCACCCCAAGGTATTCAGAGGTAAGTGCATAATGCATATAAACAAAATTAATAAATGTAAAAACACATGCAGTAAGGGACCAAACCCCCAGATAAGATCCCAGAAAACCAAGCATCTGTGTGTAATTTAAAGCTCAATATAAATGCAGCGGTTCTGTTTCCGGCTTCAGTTTTTTTTTTTTTTAGAGAACAACCAGCATCATGAAGACCAACAAGGAGAGCATTCATCTGAAAAGGAGCCAAAACGTCCATGGTGACTCTGGAGGAGCTGCAGAGACAAAAATATGGCCTTTATGCAAAAGTGGCAGGAGACATGATGTCCTGCCTTCAATTTGCCACCAGTCGTGTAGTTGACCGAGTAAATCCTGCAGAACAACCTGAACATATTATCCCCACAGATACACATAGTGGTGGCAGCGTCATGCTGAGGGAAGGTTTTTCCCCCGGCAGGGACGGGGTTGATGGGAAGAGAAATGGAGCCAAATGCCGGGGAAACGTGTCAGATGCTGTAAAAGACGTTCCCCTTGCAGCAGGAGAACAACCCTAAACATACAGCCAGAGCGACAATGAAATGCTTTAGATCTAAACACATGCATGTGTTCATTGCGGTCCAGTCAAAGTCCAGACCTAAATCCAGTAAAGAACACGTGGCAAAAACCTGAAACCTGATGATCACCGACGCCCTCTACCCATTGGTCAAATAGATTAGCAGCTGTAAGTCAAAGGTGGTTATATAAAGTAAAAACGCATGAAGGCTGAATGCATGACACACTTTTCATATATCTATTTGCGACTCTGTGCATCATTTTCTGCCATTTCACAAAAATGTTCCACTTTGTTGTGGTCTATCATAAAGAACCCCCCCCCCCCCCCCCCCCCCCCCCCAGTTCAATGGTTCCAAACCTTATCCTCTGGTTTATAATCAAATTCAGTGACTGGTTCCAGCCGCTTGTTGCTGCAGATCTTCTGTACTCTGTGCTGTAGCTGTGAGACGGCCACCCTGAGTTCATTCCCGATGTCCAGCTGTATTGTGTCCTGGCTGAGGCCACAGCAGAAAAAACCTAATCGACGTCGGCCGGAAGTGGCCAAAGGAAGAAGTCTGGCCAGAGCTCTCTCGTCTTGTCATCTTCCTCCACTCCAATCCAAAATGCCGCCAGCGTCTCTGACTGAAACTGCAGCCTCACTGATGAACCGGGGCGACATCGATGCGATATTCCTCCTCCTTTTTTTACCCGTCATTGTGCAGCTGATGCCAAAAACAAAAAAAATGTGGTTCATCATATTTTCTACTCTTTAGCTTTGCAGGAAGTTGGTTTGAAAGCATATTTGGCGTCGCTTCATCTTCTGCTTTGCATTTATGTGGGAGAAACCCGTCCATTAGGCTTGCAGTGTGTACACATTCGTTTGTTTCGTGCCCTCCTGCAGCGGCTCTAACATCCTCCGCTCCGACAGCCACTACCCCAGTCCAACGGCAGAGCAATCTGATCGGGTATTGAACTAAAACTGTGCGGTAAAACAACTGAGGTCCAATAAAAACATCAGAAACCATGCCGACCTTATGATGAAGAGCAGTTTCAGAGATTACAAGAATTCTGGCTGCATGCTGGCCTTATTTAAAGAGCCGTGGCGCTGTAAACATGAGAGTGAAAAAAAAAAAAAAAACGGTCTAACAGCAACAGGACAGGTGAAGCTGGTTGAATCCAGGCTCCTATCAATGTGGTCTCCAACAGCGGCAGCCAATATCCTGACACGGAGGGTGTGGATGCAACCATGGAGACGCTTATTACGGAGTTTTAGGGAAAAACAAGGTTCACAGACCTGTTTTTTAACAACGAGGGACGTGATGCAAAACAGAAAAACTTAAAAGAACAGAATAAAATTAGTTACCTTACAATAAACGCCCTGAACATCTAATACCTCTCATATACACATTTCAAAATCAACCAAAGGAGTCATTCTTACTCCCGCTCTCATTGCATTCGCCCAGTTTTTGCCCATTTGTTCATATCGAGTTACGCGTTTTATTCAATATTTTCACCATTATGTTGATTTTCTTTGCGTTTTCTCTCCTTTTTTCCCTTTAAATTTACTGAGAGCAGCTGTGTCGTAACTGGATACCCGGGCCTCCCTCTGGGATCAATAAAGTTTCCGCCCATCTCTCCGTCTAAAAAGCCATGTAATCACCGGGCCTGCTTCTGGTTCAGCTCGCAGAGAGATTTGTGTCTTTGTTATCATCCTGCGTCGGTTCAATAACCTTTTCTGAAAGCGTCTGAGCCTCAAACGTCGCCTTTAAGGGTGATACTGTGAATATTTTATGGATGCCGTTCATCTTATTTGTCAGAACCGAGAGATGAATGGATATTTCAGGGTACAGGCACAGGCTTGTGAATGTATTTATGCAGACATTCATTTAGTTATTGGTTTATCGTTTATTTTTATTGACTCATATGAGTATTTAATGTAAAGCTGTACATAATTTTTTCTCAACAGTCAGTTTTGGTGTTTTTTTCCCCACAGCTTAGTCCAACTTCTGTTTTCCTTTTTCTGCTCCCTGTAGGTTATTCTATAAGAAGGTAAACACTCACAGCATGTCCGAGGGAGAAAAATGGACAAACTACACTTCATTTTCCTCGTCTGCACGCATTAGTTCGACGCATGCAGTGAAACATGCAGTCTTTGTTGTCAGTTCTTGATCAGAGCAGGAAATAAAACCTTTTTGCACATAATATTTCCCAAGTGGAACCTGGTACGACGTTTCGTTCTGATCAAAATAATTTCCTTTTCAAACACGTATAGGTTGCAGATATGACCATTCAGGCAGAAGTGTTGATTGCAACATTTAAACTTCCACTAACTAAATAGGAGATGTTTGAATTCAATCAGACTAATAAGCCAATATTTAACAGGGAAATGCACTGAGTAGTCATCTCTACGTCAGTGTTTGCAATAATAATATTGCAAAGTGCTGATTGAAATGCACTAATTGTTAGTTAATAAATGTTCAAGTGGTAAGAGCCTCCACTTGGCATGCTAATCTAATATGGAGCCTGTTGATTGGTCTCACTGAAAAAATCTCTTGGTGAAAGAAAAAGCGAGAATAAATGAGAATATCATCCTAGGTTTTTACTTTCTAACAATGTTTTTTCAACGTGTTTATCGTTTGATTTTCCAATGCATCTCTTTTTCGACGTCATTGCGAGCTGTCATTGGTTCGGCTCCATAAGTTACCTGCCGCGGGACGGGACCCCACTCAATAAGCTGAGCAGGACCAAAAGGTCCCCTGAAGCCCCTTGAAGAGAAGATCTATGACTATAAGAGCAGAATCATAACCAATTCCAACTCTGGAGGAGAACATTTAATGCAAATGGTGTTGATGTATTAGCAGTGATCTAAACTAAGCTATAAATCTAGTTGTAAAATGGTTGACACCCAATAAGACGGGGCTTTCTGAAGTAAATATTTACTTTTCACCTGGGTGCCATCCATGCAGGAACTGCCAAAGAAAGTCAGGAAGTGTTTTAATTATGCCAAACACAAAAATTACGTAGATGCTGCTTTTAAGTGTAGTTTAGATTTTGGAGGAAAACTTCAGCTTTCCACCCAAAGACTGAAGCATCTCTCTTCTTTCACAAGGAGAGCAAGCATTCATGTGGGTTAGCCATCCAGTTTTAATGGGTCTTCCTAACATAAATTAGATACCGTTTTGTTGTCTAACTAACGTTCATCGAACACAGAACATCCATCAATTGAGTCCTGAGTTCCACTCATATGAGGTCGGGTTGGGGTGACCATGGGTCCAAAAAGGAAACCCAGACATCCAGCTCACTCTGAGGGGGTCCCAAGATGTTGCCAGGTCAAATGTAAATATGGTCCCTTCATGGGTTCTGGTCCTGCCACAGTGTCTTTACCCAGTCGGGGTAAAGTGGGGCGTGAACCACCTCGACCAACTCCGTCACCACCGAGACCGAGAAAAAAAATACTTGGATTAGTCAGAGAGTGAAAGGCCGTGGCCACAGTTCTCCTCCCGATGGAAAAACAACATGAAAATGATCGATTGAGCCCTGAAAATGTGCGTTCTGCTGAGAGCCGTGCAGTTTTCCCTGCAGCGTCTTAGGGGTGAAAGTGTCCTGCTTTATAAACTACCCAGAAGACTTGGATGGATGGACTGACAGGAGGAGTAAAGGACGGATGGTGATAGATAATCACTCTGTTCAGCAGAGTTAAAAAGGGGACAACTGTGGTAAATGAATGCAAATCAAAAAAACAATCTTTCTTTTTATGAGTGCTCTTAACAAGGTAGCTTCAGGACATCGTACACCCCACAGCATGAAACACACATTGTGACCCGAGTTATCCGCGTTCTGCAGATCTTACAAGGCTTCGCCCTCTGAGTAATGATGTGGAAAGAGCTTCTAATGAACAATTTCAACTCAAATCTTAATGAAAATGTCTGACACCTAGACACAAACAACCGCGTATGTCTTCCACCGGTCCCGTCTATTGCAGAAGGTATAACCTTTTCCCCTCGTCTCTGATCAGATTAAAGCCAGCCGGGCGGATGTCAACAAAAGGCCAATGACAAAGGCTGACCTTTCCTTCCCCAAAGTGCTCAGTGGGTAGGAAAGGGGATGTGTGCACGGACAAAAACAGAAACATGCACCCCTGCCACAGCAGCTACATGTTGTGGTAACATTTAGACGTGTGAATCACCATCTTTGAGGCCCGGAGGCCAAGACCGGAGACATTTTGGGTGGTGGGATGATTACAAACGGCTGAAGGTGAGACCAGCGATCCATCATTGTCATACCAGCGGAGAAAGCGGCGAGTGGAGAAGCGGTGAGCTGCAGGGGGGGGGGGGGGGGGGGAGCCGTGGACGGTCACGAGGAAGCGTCCTCTCCTGCTGAGCGCCGACTATCAGACGCATCTTTAGTGCGTGGCGGTCTGCAGCCGCAGGGTGTTTACGGCACGCTGAGCGCTGCTGCTTTCTGTACGTTGATGTCTTCAAATCTTCTACTCCCCCAGATCATCAATCTCTAACACTGTTGTTTTAGTCAAAGTCTGTAATGACTAGAAGTTCTGTTACAGGTTAACATCCCGGCCTGAGTATAGCCGAGAGCCACAAAATGAAGATCTACCGCAGGAGTCACCAACATGGTGTCCGTCGGCAGCAGGTAAACCCCAAGGACCATAAGTGGCGCCCTCGGGCCTTTTTAAGAAAATAACACCACAAGTGAGCTGCATCTAAAACAGTATTTCAACCAGTTGCTTTTGCTTTTCAATCCCACTTGCATTTATGTAGATTTAAAAATGACAAATGCATGGGAAATTTTTAATTTTTATGTAACATTAAGTTGAGCTCTGACTCTTCTAATTCAAAGGTCAGTGCTAGTAGCCCTTCATGTGACACAGCACCAGGCTAAGTTGTCACACTCCTTGAGCTTTTACACGTTTTGCCACAAATTTCAGCGGTTCACGTGACAAATCAGCACAAAGTGGTGCAGAATTGTGAACTGAAAGGGAAAAAAATGTGTTCTTTGAAGCCTGCTGAGGTTTGAAGGAAAACATTGGAGAATAACCAGCACCACAAAAACCAAGGAACACAGCCGACAGGTCAGGGAAAAAGCTGTAGAGACGTTTAAAGAATTGTAATATAATATGATATCTATACACCAAGCTATGGACACATTCAGTTCAATTCATCCAACCAGGATAGTGTGAATCAGAGAGGCGGCCAAAAGACCGAGGGTTACTCTGGAGGAGCTGCAAGGTTAGCTGTGCTCTCTATAAGCACAAAAGTATGTAATGTCTTGCAGAGGAAGAGGGATTTAAAATAGAGAGGACAGATTTTATTGAATTAAACAACAATATGGCATAAACGTGTGCCCTTACCTATCCTTGACAGGAAAACTCAATATAATATGAATTAAACATTTAATTTAACATTTGCACAAAACATGAAGAATATAAAAACTGTATTAAAAATAAAATAAAATAGATGTGCTGCCTTCAGACTTACCAGAGGAGAAATATAAATAAATTCAAATACAAATAAATGTGAAAAGTCATAAAACTATGTGAAATTTAAATATGGAATTTATACCAATAAATATCAATGAATCTACTTTATGCAAATACAAAATGTGTACCCTTTCAAAAGACAGTTTTAAATCATTTAGGCTGCCATTATACGGGAAATATAGCTGTAACGTCAATCAATGGAAGCTTTTAATACAGTTTGCCTGCATGATGTTAGCACGGTTTAGAATAAGCTTACTTCATCAAGTCAAACGGTTTTTAAAAACTGTTTTCCTAAACTTAAAACTGTGCAACTTTTCACTTTTTGACTTAAATAACAGGTATTGAAGGTAAATGAGACCCGTCATCTTTAATCGGCTTTATTGTCAGCAGCGCTTTGGCTGCACAGTCCTTGGAGGACTCCCTGTTTCCTTCATCACCGCCGTGTGTCTCCGTCATGCTGTCAACACTGACAGCAGGGAGGCAAAGCGCTGCCTCCTGCGCCTTTTTATTCACTCCTCAGCTTCTCGGCAGGATCTTCAGGTTTTTACATCCACGGCAGTTTGAACATCTGAGCTCGCTCCGTGCTTCTGATCGTTCTGCAGTGCATCCTTGGCCATTGGAACTTGATACTTTCTTGATACAGAAAACGTTGATACTGTAATTATTTGGGTAGATTGTGGCCAGATAACCTTTAAAAACCCTTTGGTCTGGATCAGACTACCGTTTATCAATGCTGTTGCGCAGAAATCGGCACATGCTCAGCTCTTTTCTTCTCTTTCCTTTCAAACACAATAATATTAAACCAGATTACAAAAATGTGACGCTCTTTTAATGTTTAATCAATTACTTAAATAATAAGCAACACACTTTTAAGCTAACAGACGACTGCATGGGGACATGTAGGCAATAAGCTGATGTGGATTTAAAGCTCTGCAGAAGCTGTCGTAAAGAACCCTCACAGGCCTGCACAAACAGAGCATGTGGATGACAGATTTATATTTATATAAAATACACCCCACCCTGACCCAGCAAAGAGACACAGAGGATCTCTGAACGAGCCCTGCTGACACTCTCTGACCCGGCAGTAAATCACAGCAACCTGAAAACCTCGGCTAAAGGGAAGCTTTCCCCAGAACTTCAGCAGGTTTCCGGCTGATCACACAGCTCAGCTGAGGAGTTTTATCCACTCATGAGCTTGAATGTGATTCTAACTTGGAGCTTGGGAACAAAAGTTCAGTTTTAACACAGAACGGTCTGGGGTCTAGCATGTGTGAAGATCATTTCTGAAGTCTGGGCATCCACTTTTCATCACAGCACAGCTAGAAAATCTAACACAGAACCACAACGCAGTGTTTTCCCCCCTGTTTCTAATGGCTCTTTGCCTTTAAAACCCAAATATTCACACATGCATTTTTCTAATGTTGGTAACCGTTTCACGCCGGGGGAAAAAAAAAAAGATTTATTGGAGGATTCAGAGGACTTCCTCATATATTCAAACACACAACCTTGGGAACCACATTAAGAAACAACTCAGACATGGATCTTATTGCTCATTATTATTACTAAGGGCTTGACCAGGCAGGTGCACAGATAGACCCCCTAGTGATGCGCGAGCATTTGCCCTTTTGCCATGGATCAGAAAAGTGCCAATTTCTTCTGGAGCCCAAATTTTTCTTCATTCATCAATACTTAAAAATAAAAATTAGTCTCTCTGTCATCAATTGCCCCCAAAAGTGTTTTGATATCTAACAAGCATTTCTTTGGGTTCTTGAATTTGATCCGCAGCTCCTCCTCCTTTTAACCCTTATGCAGTGCCAAGTGCCAGGCCCAACCCCTGCAGCCGCCACACTTAAAGGTATACTATGCAACCGGGGTTGATTTTCCAGCGAGGCTCCCCCCAGAGGGCGAAAGTAAAAGTGCACTGTCATAAAGATGCTCAGCTGTTCTGGTTTCTCCGTCAAGCCAGGCGCGGTTGTTTTGAGCTTAGCAGACAGGCGAACGCAACGAAAAGTGGAAAAAACGGCAGTACAAACAATGACTAACACAGTGAAAGTATGAACATCAGGGTTTCCCGCAGCGCTATCTTGGCGAGGCGGGAAAACTCACGCTACCGCCTCGCCAACATTCAAAAAATAAATAAATAAAATAAATAATAATAATAATAATAATAATAATAATAATAATGAAAACTCGATATTCTTGCATGTTTATGTGACGTTAACACGCGGTTCTTTGTTGTTGCTTTCGCACGTGCATATAGTGAATGGCAGGGCAAAAACACATGGAGTTCTCGCCGTAAAGCAAGACCGACTCTTGCGGTCTAGCACAAGACTTCTGAGCCTGTGGGTGCGGGCCGAGGGCTCCTGCAATTGGAAGTACGGTATTTCCCCCACAGACCCCCAGGGCGGCCGAGAAAACCTTTGTTCGACCTGAAATGACTCATTTAATCATCCAAAACGGTATGGAACACATTCATTAACTGAAAAATGTTGCATAGTATGCCTTTAACCTCTGACACTTAAAAAGTGACACCAAAATAGAACGGAGAGGAATCCCAGCTACCACTAAACTCTGCTATTTGGGAACATCAAGGCTTCTCCTGCAGCTTCGGTGGAGGAAGAAAGGTGGGCCGAAGCGTTACGCATCTTTCAACGGCAGTAAACTACAGTAGCTCGCTCTGCACTTAACCAAATTACTCATCGGAAACACAGACGAGCTGAGTGCAAACATCGCTGGTACTAAAGTCTAAATCCAGCTGCCATCAGGACTGAACCAGTCTGAAACGCTGCTCCGCAGATCAGATGCAACAACATAGTGGTCCTTTCCCAGAAGGGATTTTCCCAACAGCCTCTCTTCTATGTTACATTCAAGTGCATCTCGTTTGTTTAAAGATCAGCGACAACTCCAAAATGAGTCAAACGTTTGTTTTTATCCACTGATCCGTTACACTCATAATTATCACTCGTGCACCAAAGTTAAAGCAGCACTCAAACGACATGATAAAAAAAACACATGTGGCAGTTCATTTTTAATTTACCATGTTTCAGAAAGTCGTTTACTTCAGAAAATGGCAGATTTTTAAACTGTCAAACAAAGATAAACCACAAATACCTTGAGTCCTCCGCACTCTGCCGCTGATCCTTTGTCCACTCCGGTGATGTAAATCCCCAGAGCGTATTCGGCTCCCCCTCTGATCATCAGACCCAGAGACCGTCCGTCATCCAGAACCAAGTTCACCTGTTTTTGACGGGCAGAAGAGCAGACAAAAAAATAAATAAATAATGCTGAAGCAAACGAAACGCTCCGTGAACATCCCAGAAGATGTGGCTCAGATTTATGACTGACCGCAGAGCAGGGTTCTTAGTAGAGAGACAGATAGCACATCTGTTTAATGAAACACTGTTGGAGGCGAAAGAGGAACAGACCCAAAACTCCTGCACACTGTTAAACCTGCAGCAATAAATCTACCTTGCTTGTTTGAAAACCGGGTAGAGGATCATTAGGTTCCTAACAAGGACATAAATATATGTAGCAGAGGAAACTCATAGATCCAAAAACTAGCAACGTGTGGAAAATCAATTAAAACATCATCTATAGATCATCTTCTCAGTATCCCATGGCGTGCATTTAGATAAAATCGAAGGTTTTTTTGAGAACCATCAGATGTAACTGCTAAACTATCCAGCTTCTGAGACCCCAAATCATTTATTTATCACCTTTAACTTGTTGCCATGTTCCATTTTATAAAAAGTTAAAACAAGTGAGGGTTGATGAAATCAAGACGTGCAGCGCATGAATAAAGATATGTAGACATCCTTAAAATGTTCCCATTTCTGCTGTCAGAGCAAGAATTAAAATGTTTAAAGGAACCAAAAATGTAAAACAACATTATACAAATATTCCCTACCTACCATTATAAACATAAACCTGGAGTTTGCTCAACTCTGCAGGGAATTTAACTGGAACTGTGATTTGCTGAGATGAAACAAAGACTGAGCTTTTTAGCAACCAAAAATGTAGGTGGTTCTGCTGTGAAACAAAACATTTGCATGTGGAAAAGCTCCTCATGCCTACTGTTAAAGCTATAGTTGGCAACCTTGTTCAGAAACACTTTTTATTATACTGTGTAAAATGGTGCTTCCATCCTGAAAGTAGTAAATACTTTATGTATTCAGAAGGAAGGAGCTTAAAATAATTGTTTTGTTTGGGAGCTGCCGGCCTGTAAAAACTCTGACCAAGCAAAGCCCCTCGGTCCGAAGGGCAGTGACAGATTTTTGTTCCTGCTTTTATTCCCTTCTGTCCCTCAAATTGTGGGGGTATCACCTTATCTACTGGTTGTCCCATTTGCCAATCATTCTGACACGCTCACATAACTCCAGTGTCCGTCCTCTTTCCTTCATAGGTTCCCCCTGCTTGCTGCGCATACGCACTTCTAGTGTTTATGTATCTGTTTAGCTTAGCGGCTAGGTTAGCGGTTAGCTTAGCAGTTAGCTTAGCAGCTGGGTTAGCGGTTAGCTTAGCAGTTAGCTTAGCGGCTAGGTTAGCAGCTAGGTTAGCGGTTAGCTTAGCGATTATCCATTCATTGTAGCGCCGCTGCTCTCACCGTAGACTTTGAACGTGGCTGAGAGTTGCAAAAGCAAAAGTTTATGAGAAGAAGAGGAAGGCCTCAGTAGAAAGAGTGGATTTGGGAATTTTTTAAGAAGCGACCCCCCTGAAGAGCGGAAGACCAGTAAAACGGTCTTGCACATGCGCAGTTATTCAAAAAGGGACTTGGGGGAAACTTCCAGAAAAATCGCTGACCCTAGCTTTAAATACGGTGGTGGATCTACGATGCTATAGGCCTCTTTTGCTTCAAATTGCTCTAGGAGATCTGGTCAGAGTTCAGGACTTCGAAAAGGGGCGTTGAAAAAAAAAAAGTGGAAGATTAGTGATCGGCAGAAAATTATCCAAAGCGAATGGTGGAGTAAGCACAGATTTAAAAGACAAAAATCAACTTTCCTCAATGGATATGTCACTCCCTAAAAATAAATCCTAAATCCTAGAAAAGAGAATCAGAGAGGACCAGGTTCTACAGGGGCTGAACAAAGAGAAGTAGTCAAACATCCCTCTCTCTTTATGTTCCAACCTGGAGATGTTATGGAGAAGGGCACTGAAACAAGGTAGCAGCACAAAACTGTTACAGGTGGAAAGCCAATGACTGTGAAGGGCAGCCCTGTAGTTCACCACATCTGAGACAGCAGGAGCCTTTCAAAAAGGACCTAACGAGGAATAAAATACTTGTTGCTAATCCATCAGTTAGACAAAGAGGTGGAGGATAATAGAAGCCAACTCTAAGATTACTGACAGAGTCTACTTCAATACACATGCTTCTGCATAAATCAGAGCGATATTATGATGCATCCAAGAGGCACGGCTGATCTGGCACGTCTCACCAAGATCTTTGATAAGGACCTGGAATACGACATGACATGCTAATCAGGAAATGACCTGGAATGCATAAACAACTCAGGCATCCTCTTGGACTCCTAAATTGTTCCTCTGCCAATCACTTCATCTCAAACCTCCACCAAGAAAGAACAACAGAAAGTTTAGTTAGAAGCAAAGTTAACAGTCAAAGTTAGTTATAAAAGTTATTGTGAGGCAGAGAAATTGCGTTCCGGCGGGCCGAGGACGCTTTAGGGCGGTCTTTGGGTAAACCGAAAAGCCAAACAACAGTCTTGTGACAGAAAAACAACCACTTTAACCACTCTAACGAGCAAAACCCACGGAGGCAAACGACACATGTAAAAACAGCTGTTTCTGTAATTCTCTTTGGTTGGCCGCCTGCCATGGCTCCGCAACACGCTGCCCACAAACTCTTCAGGAAATTGGTTTATTTTCAAGCTTTGCCAAAAAAAAGAAAAAAAGGACATGTTGTGGACAACAATCCTACCGAAGCTGTTCTCTACTTTTATAGGAAATAAGGAAAGTAGCACATTGCCTCCTGAAGTGGGGATTTACACAAACAGATATTTCTGATTCTTTCTCGGCTCTTTATTGACTCGACCTGACCGCTGGAGATATGGATTCAGCAGGTGTAGAGCAAGAATGGACGGATGAAGCTTTGTGAACTAATATGAAAATGGTAAACCGTACCCCAGTGGTTGTCAGATTTATCCCACTGAGTCCTCCTTGAGAAGGAAACATACTCTCCCCCGCCTCCCTGTCTTGTTTTAGTAAAGGAAAGCGAAAGGGGATTCTCATTTTTTAACATAAAATTTTCTAGGCTTTATGTCGTTAGTATTGCCTGTTTGCACTCTGCCCCCTGCCACTCCCCCCTGCTCTGCTATAATCAGCCTTATTCCTGTAAACTGCTCTATTTAAATGCTCTCCTGCCTACAGATCTTTGCCAGGTAATGGAAAGCTCCTGCTAGTAGAGATCCATCGGTTTTCCTTGTCTGATCTCCTCAGTATGATTCCTTTTGGATTTTCCTGCCCCGCCTTATCTGACATCTACTGAGCTTCGGATTTCAGCGTACGAGCCTTGCCTAGCGTCTGGATTAATGTGTTGACTTCTGCCTCATGGTGGTGTTTTTTTCCCTTAGAAAACTTTTAAGACCAGACCTCCTTCCACCAGCGAAATTAGTAAGACTTCATAGCTTTAGTGTTAAAGCGACTTCACGGGTCGAGGGAGTGATGTAATGATGATGTTTCAGGATTTTAAAGTGGAAACAAGATTTATAAATCCTTTCTGAAAAGACGTGTCAGAAGGTTAGGGTTATAATCTAGGTTAGAAACATTTGCTTGGCCAATAACAGGTTTGCTGAGTTGGTCCGTCATTACTGTTTTAAAAAGAACGGTCTTTATGTCCAGTGCTAATGAAGAAGCCACCCCCACACCTCTCGTCGTTCCACGCTGCCGGCTTCATTTCTGAAAGCTCGCCACTGCGCAGTAGATCTCTGTATCCACTCTGACTTAGGATCGAGCAGAGGAAACCGTGTTGTGTTTCTGTTCTCGTCTACAACAATGCTGCTGCTAGCGTTTTTATTAGCGCCTCGTGAAGAACATGTAGTGCTTCATTGCTGCTTGTAAGAAGTTACGGTTACATGACCATGTGACCCCCTACAGCTAGAGAGCTAATGAGGCTAATTAGCAAAGCCAAGTCCTGTCTTCCTAATGATGTCTTACAGAGGGTCACTTATGCTTTTATCCTTTCTAGACAGCACTACTGCAGCTCCCTTCATAGTGGGAATAGCCAGTCTCTCCTCCTTCATCCCCAGCTGGTCCAAAGGTCAGCTGCACGCCTGTTAACGGAGACATCCCGGTTTACTCTTGGTTTTTAAATGTTTAATTGGTCTGGCACCTCCTTCTGTTCCTGAGCTCCTCCATTATCGTCCCTGTGAGGCTCTAAGGTCTGAAGATCCAACGATCTAGGTGGTTTCTAGGACTCGACTTGTGACCACAGGGCACAGAACCAGTTCAGCTGCAGCTCTTAAACCCTTTTTCTGTGAGCTCTGCCAGAACTCTTAATGAATTTAAATATCTTTTAAAAACAAATCTTTTACACATGCCTTTAACTACAGGTAACACAACCAGCAGGCCAGCCTTTGTGCTCATTTGCCCATTTTATTTTATTGTTTTTATGGTGCTATTGATTTTATTATTATGGTTCTAGCTTATATTTTTATTTACCTGTACAGCACTTTGGTTGCCTTAGGCCAGGGCTGTCAAACATACGGCCCGCAGGCCGGTTCCTGTCCGCCGAACAATTTAGTCCGGCCCGGTGGCTAAATGCATTATCATTATTGAAAAAAAAAAAAAATAATAATAATCTTTTTTTTCTTTTTTGCAGTGTCCTGTCTGGCAATGTGGCAATAAGAATTATTGTCTTAATGCCAAAAAGAGCTCTTCTGATTTGACTTTCACAAGTGGAGCAGTACTGCTTTTGCCATAGTGCTCCGCTTGATTTATGAATGTGAATAGTTTTATTATGATTCATGCGGGGAATATCTCAAATGATATGGACACTACAATGGTAAAGTAGGAGAGGAATGGAAGAACAAGAAGGAAAAAAGAAAAGGTGAAAGAAAGAGGAGATAAAAGGAAGAGAATGATAAAACAATTGTTGAAAAAAACATGTACTTCGTTTAATTGAAAATCTGCAGTTCCTATATTGTCCACGAGGGGCGCTGTGTTTTAATCAGCAAATGGTAGCACTGAGCATTCAGATGTGGAACATTGATTTTAAATCATTTCTTAATTTGTATCTGTTTGATGTATTTTGTCATGCAGGACAGTGTTTTTAAGTTCCAAAAAATGTGAATAAATGTTTTTCAACATTGTACAATCACTGTGATCAGTTCTTATGCATAATGCACAAGTAAATGTTTAACTGAGTAAAAGTATTGTTGAAATTGCACATACTTTTCTTAAAAACGCTGAGGTTATTCATAATATATTGTGTAAAAGTGAAATTCATTTAATATAAAAATCAACAACAAGTCCACTTTTATTAGTTCTATTTAATCTTGCAATGAGTTTACTCGTGTGGCCCTCTTGAGATCAGATTAAGCTGTATGCGGCCCCTAAACCAAAATGAGTTTGACACCCCTGCCTTAGGGGATGTTAAAGTGCTTTATAAATAAAGTTGTGATTGATTGATTGATTGATTGATTGATTGATTAATTGATTGATTGATTGGCCAATAAGACCATCATGCATGTGTGTGTATGATTCAACTCTTAGTTTAATAAAAGGTTTAAAATGTTAGACCTTTTAATGCTTTTTCATGGAGTTCAGCTACACCGTTCTTGATAAATTGATTCCATCAAGAAACTATTTTAACAGACGGTACCAGAGGCTAAAGAGCTTATGAAAGGTTCATTTGTCTAATAATAATAAAGCCAATGTATATTCTTACGCACTGGCTGAGAGTCTTGTAGGTATAATATGCTCTGTTTGTTTACTGCCTTTAGGTCTTTTCATATCTTTATCGCTTTATCTACAGCTATTTGTTTTTCCCCTTTAGGCATTTCGTTTACTTAATGGGAAAATCATCTAATGTCATGGTTATTTGTATGACACGGGGTAAATTGCAGGCGTATAGTTTATAAATTAACAACAAAAGTCGTTTTGTTGGGATAAAAATGAAATGAACTTCTTGGAAAACCACAAATCAGCCTTTTTTAAAAAGGAACATTAGGAAAGCAAAGGTTGCCTCTTTAATTTTACCGTCCTGAGTGAAAGCGGTCCAACTGTGCCAGACCTGAAAACGCTATCCATTTTCTCCATCACAATGAGGACTTTCATTACTCTGTTTGTGCCGCCTCTCACGGTTGCCAAGACCGTAACGTGGAGTCAGTTGGACCCCTGTGGCTGCAGGACGGCCCGTATGCAAATATCTCAATTAAATCACGTCAGTTCTGGACCCACAGGCGTAGATCCAGCGTCTGGCACTCAAGTCTGGGTTTTCTTTCAGCGAACATTGTGCCGCTCTCTTGTTTTAATAACAACTCTCTGCGCGTTGGAGGCAAGGACATCACCTCGGATCACCTTGGGGAAAATTATTGTGTTCAGGTTCTCTGACATTTATTCAGGACCTGGAGAAAAAAGTTTTAATTACCAAAGCCATCTTTTATTGCCTCCACGCAGTGTCCCCTAGCATTGGCTGGCCTCACAAAATCAATTAATTAATCCCTCTCTGTGGAAGGAGTCTCGCTGCTCTGGTGCGATTGTAAACTGCACTTATAAAACCCTTTTTGGACAAAATTATGAGTACCTCTGGGAGGTTTTACATGCTTCTTTTATGCTACAATCAAAAACTTCAATGAAGATTGAACACAAGTTAGGGTATAGCTGTAAAATGGAAGAAAAAGGATAAATAATAAGAATTACTCAGTGATTACATCAATTCATCATCACATGAACTCTCACCAGGCTCTTACTGTCCCTGTTAACGAAAAACATCCCCACAGCATGACACTGCCACCACCATGTTTTAGCATGTTGGTGATGTGTAGTGATGCATGTGGATGCTTGCTCAAGGTGCTTAATGGGTGAAAACGGGAGATTTCACCCACTAAACATGAGCAGCAGATGTTTGGGTCTTCTTTATTTAAACCCAATGAGTCAACCTTGATAAGTGAAAAATGGATGGATGGACAGATGGCCATAACCCAACCCGTTTCTAGTAGGTAATTTAGGTCTTGGAGAGCATTTATCCTGTGCCAAGGGAGTCTTAATAAGTCAAATAGCTGTGTCTGGCTGAAATGCACAGATGTTGTGAGATTCTTTAAGTCCTGGCACAATAATAGAAGACATTTTGGGTTCTTTAAGGCATGCCGTCATTTGTAGAGGGATTATAACCCTGAACCATTTTAAATATAGGTAGAAAAAGGACACCATCTAAACCTTTCAAGGGGACACTGTTTCCTATCTCAGTGGGACAAAGTGGAAAACCAGAAGATAAATGTAAAATAGACACCTTAACTATCACGCTGGATTTTCAGTGCAATCTGTGTAGTAATAACTACAGTCACTATTCAAAGATTTTGGAGCCATCAAGATTAACGAGCAACTCCCAGCTGATGAAAAATGGAACCGTCCAGAGTAATAAATCTTTTAAATCCCTTTAACAGCGACTTCCCTGTAGGTCACAAGATGATGGCAAGGTGTGGATGGACATTTGATTTTCCCTTTTCAATATTCACTTTTTATACCAATTCAGTATTACTCATCACATTTATAAATATATATTAACTGGATCAGAAAATATCAATTATAATTGGCAGGAAATAAAGCATTTATTACACAAATGTCAATTTGGGGGTTTCTTGCATTTTTTTTAATCTAAATTTTAAAATCTGAAATCTAAAATCTGGCTATACCAGCTAAGAGGGAGGCATTGATTCACGGAGGATGGTAAAAACGTTGCTGCAGTGCCCTTTGTACCTTCTTTTCGTCTCCCTCCTGCAGGAGCTGCATGTTGCTGCGCCGCTGGCTGTCGGTTCTCCTGAGCGTGGCGCTCCGATGCTCCAGCAGATCGGGAGGAGGAGACACGCTCCGGCCCTGAGGATCCACCCAGGTATAAACGTGGTTGGTGACGTAGCCGCCGGGAATCCGCCCCACCGAACGCACTGAAAGACTCAGCTTCTTGCTGCCCTTCAGCACCTGGGGAGACGACGAACAGACATCATACGGACTGATTATCTGCAGTTCAGATAATTTAATACGATTCATGCAACTAAAACAGTCACTGGCTTCAGCACGGACTCAGTGGGAAATTGTACGATTATAGAGAGGGGCAGCCGATATTCGGACCCTCCCAGGCCCACCCCACAGACACACACAGAGGACATTTCTAACCCATCCACAACCACAAATGCTATAAGCTGTGCCTCATTGCTCTCTGATAGCTTTTTGTATGTGCAACCCTGCTGCAGATCAGCGTGTTCCCACGAGGAGCTTAGTAGCGGGGAGAAATCAAAGTGAACAGGGCTGAAGATCCCAGGGATCAGGACTCGTTTGCAACAAACAAGGGTCTCTACTGTGAGACAGGCCTGAAACGGGCTCTGTAGTACGGGGCTGGTTGGTGCCGACTGGGGTGCTGCTGTGCAAAGTTTTCAAACCATCCCTCAATGATTTATACTTTCCTTCCAAAGTCATTCCTTTTTGGCTTATTTTAAGATGGGAGTGTTTAAAGAAGACTACAGAAAAGGACATAAACAATATAAACGACACTGATGTGATCCAAATTGTTTCACATTTATATAAACATACAGAGAAATAACTCAAACAGATGTTTCACATGTGTCCACAGAGCCTTTTCCTTAAATTTCCTGAATTGCTTTAGGTTTAAACTTGCAGGTGGCTCCAGTTAAAGAAGCCCACAGACTATTTGTAGACGGAGCATTCTGCTGCTTAAAATCTGCTTTTTCACAAAGGTTTTTGTCTTGATCAAAAACTTCAAACTAGAAAAAAGTTACAAGTATTCAAATTTCAGGAGCCGGATCATCACCAGATTGTAAGTCGAGCTTCAAAATGCAAGCAGAACAAAACAAATGAAGAGGGCAATGTATTGTGAACTGCATTTAAACTCAAAACAGGTTGTTCATCAGCTGATCAAAGCTTTAAGCACACAAGCTCAACCTATAAGGCTAAACTGAGCTAAAAGTGATGCAATGTGTTTTGTTGTCAATGAAGCTTTCCTGTCTCTATAAGGACAGACCATCATGTCCTCCAGCTGAGTACAGATCATTTTTAGTCAACTTATGGGACTTTTTTTCTCCCAGAAGTCTCAGTATCGGTAAATCTAACATGTCTGTGGCGATGACTCAGCAATCCTGCCATGTTCAGAGACAGAAAGCCTTTTTTTCCCCCTATGACACCATGAGTGTCAGGAAGTGAAATCACACCCAGATTTATGTTAAGATTCTGACTTTTTAAGACTGATGTACCAACCTTTTGATCGTCTCATGAACAGAATTGTTGAGTTTAAAAAGCAGCTTTCAAAAGTTTTCCAAATTTCTTTCATTTCTTGCTGCCGTTTCCTCTTTTTACATTTTGAAGTTTTACTTCAAAACTGGACTGAAAATGGAAAAAAAAAACTGTTGGTGTAATGTTACCCTGAATAAATTGTGATGGTTTATGACTTTTAAACATTATTCTAGACAGTCCATCTATCGTCTACACCGGAGTACCAGGAGAGAACCAAAGCATGCACAGGGAGACCCCAGGCCGGGATTTGGAGGCAGCATTTCTTGCTGCAGGACATCAGATGCTACTATATGTGCCACTTTGCATCCCCATATGGTGTTTACTTTATTAGTCCCACATCTCAAAGATTACCGTCCCTACGTGTAAAAATATGTCGGAAAATAACCTAAATAAAAGTATCAGTGGTAATGTAGTGTTTGGTTAAAAGTATCTAAAACATGCTGTAGATGTTTTATCCACTTATCCAGCCTCCGGTTTCATCTTATTTTACTATAATTTGGTGGGGGGAAAAAAACATCCTGAATCCGGATGAATCCAAAAAACAAACAAAACAAAAAAAAACAGTGTCTCCTTTCCTTTGCCAATATATCGAGCTTCAGGCAAACACCTCCTTGCATTAATCATTTTTATTCGTCTTCCTTCAGTTCCTGCAAAGAAAAGGCTAAATGCTTCTGTTGAAATCTTTATTGACATTTCTTCTGTGGAGCAGGTCAAAATAATCCTTGTCAGTAAATGAGCGCAGAGAGCGGGTCAATCCATCTGAGCACGGCGACCCAGATCGATCATTTTCACCATCTGGGTGTGTGTTTGGGAGATAATAACTTCAGTTCTGAGGCAACAAAACCGACTCAATTCAAAAAAATAAAAAAATAAAGCTCCCTGATTGTACCAAAACGCTTTTCAGGAGACTCTTCCCGCTCATCGCTGTTCATGGGGGAAGGTCGATGCAAAACTGGACATAAGTGCTGCAGAGAAGATGTGAGCAACTCTGCTTTCTTACACTCACACAGGTACGTTCTCAGAAAAAGCACTAAAAACATGAGCTGTTTTTGATATTTTAACTGTCTACAACACCTGACAACCTTTGGTTTATTTTGTTGTTATCGAATAAACCAAAATCTAGAGGCATAATTGTGAAGCAGACACAAAATTCTACACATTTGTGAAAAAAAAAAGTCTACAAATAAAAATCCCAAAAGTCTGTCGTATGTTTTTAGACCCCATTTATCCAAATTCCCTAAACAAGAGACAAAGAAAGCCACTGATGTATGAAAGCAATAAGAGTAAGAGTTTGCCCCGAGCCATGAAGGAGACACATCAAACGTGGATAAAGGGCCTCTGGTTGTGAGAGACGTAAGCAGATGCCAAAAGTGTTTTTATGTTTCCATAGATGCTGGAGTTTTGATAAAAACATGGGGATTTCTGTCAAAACCTGCAGTATTTCGAGTTTGTTCTTGCTGTGTTATGTTAATGATTGTCCTTCTGTGCTGCCCAATTTACCTTCCCTCAGCATTTCAGCTCCCTGTACTCTCCAGCTCCCTCTCAAGTCCTCTGTAACTCACCTGTCTAGCATTACAGCACTCAGGCCTCCGCAGCATAAATACCTCTAAGGTTTCTCGGCCATTGTCCGATCCTCCCATCACACACCTGCCGTCCTGATCTCTGCGATTCGATCCTCAACACCACCAATACATGACACATGTCGTTCTTCTGAATATCGTGTCTGTGTTGGCATTCGCCGTGTCTCACAGTTTCAGGACTGGACGCGTTACTTTCCCGCTCTCTCGCATGTATACTTTCTTTTCATCAAAGGTTCTACTAACTATCAATATTCTATGGTCAAATAATAATTAAACAAGTCACAAGACAGCAAGTGATATCATCCGGTTTACTTCAGTTTCAAGCATCTAGCATCTGAAGGTGAGTGAAGCATCTGCATAGCGTTGTGAGATTGAACCAGTTATTTCTGAGTCATTGCTTTGATATTTGAGCCCTGGTTGTAAAGCAGAGGTCTATAGATGCATTATGCATGTCAAGGGATGTCCCTGGTGCAAACGCTGTAAACGTGCCTAAACCACTGAGCTATATAATACACTGGAGTGCTGATTTTGCCGAAAAACTGAAGTCACTGGCCGCCATCTTGCTACTCCCTACTCTCACAGAATCCCATAGGATTTGGTTGCAACAACAAGCAGTTTTCTGGCTGGGTGAAAACGTTTCACAGGTAATTCTACAGTCAGTGGATGTACTAACACTATCAACTACTAGGAAATTAGGTGCTGAAATATTTTACATGTTATTTATATTAAATATATATATGCATATATATAAGTATGTGTATATGTATATATGTATATCTATGTATTCACATATGTAAATATATGTTTTTGTATATTGTTATTTATATATTTATAAATGTTAAACATATATATTTAAATGAATAAAATGCAAAATATTTCAGCACATGACTTTCTCAGTACTTGATATTTTTAGAACATAACATAAAAAGTATATGGCATTTAACATTTTAAAAGTCTTAAGCCCCCCCTGAACATGAGAAAATCCTCGTTATTCGATGCTGTAGCGCACATATTCCCTAGTTACTGGGGGAAAATAGGGAGTACCAATATGGCGGCTGGTGGCTTCAAAGCGACTCGTTCAAACAGCGGCTATTAGCACTCCAGTGTATAATATAGCTCAGTGGCCTAAACAAACAGACTAGCTACAACCAAGTTTATGTGGGGATTATCTTCTTCGGCAGGATGCTCCTCAGAGTTTATGGAAGATGAGCGGAGGACCATCATGGAAGAAATACAGTGGGAGGGTGCTAAAGACTGGACATCGGTGCCGAGGTTCATCCTCCAGCAGGGCAATGACCTAAAACACACAACCAATGATACAATGGGACGATTTGGATCAAGCTGAGAAATCTGTCATGAATCGTGGCAAGAAAACTCTTCCACATAAGATCTGACTGAGCCTGAGCTATTTTCTAATGGACAGGTAAATGTTTCAGTCCCTCGTTGCAAGGAGAGGCTCTCAGATCGCACGTTGCACAAGTGGTGCTGCGCTGTCAAACCCGTTTATTTGTTTTACACGAGAAAAACAAAAATGCTGCCGCTCGGAGTGGAGGCTGCAGCAGTTTGGTGGAGTCTGCTTCCCCGAATGCAAATTTGTTGCTATTTTCTACTATAAGGACTACTTGTGCATCCAGTAGACACACAATATCTACTTAAAGCGCTGCCACCTGAGCAGCAAGGAGCCAAATGTGCGAAGCTAGCAGAGACCTACCCTAAAATACTTGCAGCTTTCGTTGCAATGAAAGCTGCTTTTACAAATTATTGATTCAGAGGGGCTGAATACCAATGCATGTCACATTTTTCAGGTTAATATTTGTAAAAAAAAAAAAAATAAAATCTTTCCCAATTATGCACATAAAATCAAAGAAAAGTCTAATCAAGCATGAAAAAATGTAGAATGTGAAAACTTTTGCAAGCTGCTGCAGCAACATATTGTGGAACGCATTGCTTTGTCACGTCCCTCCGAGCTGACAGAGCTCATTAGGAGTTTGTTGGAGTTGAATCGGGATGACACAGTTAGCAGGTTGTTTGTACAGTACTGCAAATTTAGCATAACAGGAAGCTGGGATGAGGGAGGGGGGGGGGAAATACCCTTGGTACGTGAAATAAAAGTTGTGAAGAAACAGCTTTCTGTGCAATAAGTAGGACATACGGCATATTGTTACGGTGGAACTGGGACACATCAGAGTTGGGTTTCAAGGTAAAACGACGGTATCTCTGCAGAGCAACCTATGAAATAAAACAGCACAAACCGTATTGGATTTATTGCCAATTTACAAGTGGAGGTGCTGAAACTTCCAGATTCTGAGATGTATTTGCATCGACGATTGCGGTGATGCAACGACAGGACATAGGAGTCTGCAGCCAAGCGGGGGGGAAATGGATGGGAAAGCTACTGCCAACAGAAGAACAATAAAAACAGAACGACATTGCTTCATTGGTTTGGTGTAAAAACAGCAATGAGGGATTTATAGCATAATTCAGCTCCAACTTTCTGCTAATGTTGCGTTTCTGGTGGAGAGCAATACAGCGTGAGACTGCAGGGATCACAGTGAGATTTAAACAGGGACATAGAAAGTTTAAAACAGACACAACTGCAAAAAAAAAAACTTTCCTAGACTTTATTAGCCTTGCCCCTTGCTACCTTTCTCATCGTGCACCATCACACTCCCTTAGGTCAGCTGATCAGCTGCTCCTTACACTGCAAAAACAGAACCAGAAATAAGTAAAATGTTCTTAAAATTTGTATATTTGTCCTTGATTTGAGCAGGTAAAAAAGATGATTTGCCAATGGAATGAAATTTTTGGACTTAAAACAAGAACAATTCATCTCCATCATCTTATTTCAAGTGCAGTATAACTGATTATCTTATTTTAGGGGTCGAAAAACTCATTCCATTGGCAGATGATCTTATTTACCTGCTCAAATCAAGCAAAAATACACTAACATTAAGAATATTTTACGTATTTATAGATCCGTTTTTGCAGTGTAGGGTGCCTAAAACAAAACGGAAGCGTAGGGTGGACTGTGCCTGTGGCGGGTCCTAAAATGTGGAATGAGCTACCTCCACTGATCTCTATTTATTCACTGGATTGCTGATTGGTATTCCCTATTTTCCCCCAGTAACTAGGGAATACTACAGCATCGAACAACGATGATTTTCTCATGTTGAGGGGGGCCTAAGACTTTTAAAATGTCAAATGCCATATACATTTATGCTGTGTCTGTGCATTAGCTTTTAAATCTGACATAGATTTAAAATAGAGCTAAATTAATGAACCAGTTTAAGCACTCCATGTTATGTTGTGATTCTGTGACATTAGGGAGGAGCAAGATGGCGGCCAGTGGCTTCAGTTTTCGGGCCAATCAGCAATCCAGTGAATAAATAGAGATCAGTGGCTACCACTGAACATCAGGCTGGCTACGTCACTGCCTAATTTTAAATCTCTTCTTAACACAGCAAAAAGGGAACTAAAAGTAGGAAAATCTTCTTGAAATTAGTGTATTATTCCTTGACCTGAGCAGGTAAATAAGATCATTTGCCAACGGAATAAGATTTTTGCACTTAAAACAGGAGCAACTCATCTCCATCATCTAGTTTCAAGTGCAGTATATCTAACTGTCTTATTTTAGGGGTAAAAATACTAATTCCATTGGCAAATAATCTTAATTACCTGCTCAAATCAAGGACTAACAAACTAATTTCAAGAAAATGTTACTTACTTTTAGTTCCCTTTTGCAGTGAACTCATTTATTTGCCTTGGCCTTTAGCACCATGTGAGAAGTTGATGTTAGCTTCTGCTTATTTTATTAGTTTTTCTTGTATGCATTTTAATTATATCCCTATTCTGTATTTGGTGTTGTTTTTCTTTCGATAACATTTTAATGTTTTAAAAGTTTTTTGTTGTTCTGTACAGCCCTTTGGTCCTTTTGTTAATAGTGCTTTATAAATAAAGTTGGATTGGATTGGATAAACTTTCAAGATCATTTTCATCTCTAGTAAAGATGAGTTTAAAGTCTCAAAATTATATAACTGTTTATTGAATTAAAAAAGGAATAATATAGTAATGATGTATATTTGTTCAGTTGGGAATTAATTTACGCATTAGAAATTGCAAGTCCGTCTAGGAATGGCTCAAATACAAACCAAATGAGGGATTTGGAGCAGCCTGGTGAAAGTCTGGACTCAAACCAGACTGAGATGCTGTGGCATGACCCTAAACAGGCCGTCGATGCATGAAAACACTCTAACGTTGCTAAATTAAGACACTTCTGCAAAGACAAATGGGCAAAACCTCTCTGCAGCAACATAAAGACTTATTGGCGGTTATCACAAATGGCACAATAAGTCATTAGATTAGGCTTTTCCACATAGGGCCACGTTAGTTTAGAGACTTTTCCCTCTTAATACGCTGCTGAAATTATCATTTGAAAACTGCAGTTTGTATTTGCTTGTTATTTTTGTCTGATAATAACATTAGTTTGATTGTCTGAAACCTTTAAGTGGGACAAAAATTCCCAAAGGGGGGAATTCAGTGAGAGGGATAGTCCTTTTTTATAACCTGCAAAAGTGGAGGGAGGGGGGGGGGTAACTGTAGGGCATGGTGAGCAATGGGTGGGTGGGGGGTGGTGCTGGAGGGTCTGGGAGGCCCCTGACGAACGCTACCCTGACCCGTAAATAAGAAAGAGCCGTAATCAGCGGAGCGGCAGAGCCATGGTGGTCCTAATGCCTCACTCCTGGAAGAAAAGTGCTGATTGTGACCCTGGGCTGATGAAGCTCTCTGCTGCTCCTGAGAGTAGGAGAGAGAGAAAAAAAAACCTGCCAGGTAAATAATGGAATACATTACGGAGCAGGATGGGGAAACAGCGTCAACAGGTGAAACGCCTTTATAAAACACATCGGAAAACACAACCAAGCCTCATGAGATGTCAGGAAATCCATTCTGGGACTAATTTCAGACCCGCTTTTAACCCCCGACTGGAATTAAACCGAAGTCCTTCTCAAAAGCAAGTCCTCACCAGGGATTCCATGAGGTTTTACTTTTACAGGTTTTACACGCAGAGTTATGAGGCTGAAAGAAAACACTGGGCCCCTCCCCCCTCAAAAGCCTGTCTCCTTCCTTCTCCTGTCAGAAGCAGCGACATGAAACCTCTCTAATTCTTGTCCTTGCTAATTTCACACATGCATAACGCATCAAATCACTCAAGCGGACGAAGCGGCGCGATCTCAGCGACCAGTCCGTCGCACGCAGCTGTATGACGGGCATCTGCAGACAGTACAGGTACAACACGCCAAAGCAGCAGACGGGTAAATTGCCTTTCACCTTGGTTATTTACTGCTGTCAGAGGAGATCTGTCAGCCACAGCTGATCGCTTTCACACAGGCACAATGGAGGGTCGGTGTATCCAGAAACAGACAAAACAATATATATAAAAAAAGGGACTAAGCCCACACTGCTGCTGCTAGAACAACAACCCGAATGTTATCAAAGTTTCTCTCTGAGCATCCATAAAGCCCGCTGCTGTAGCTGTTAATGTTCTGATGATGATGTTTGATGGAGTTTCTGTTTGAATCCATAGTTTTCTGACCTTCTGCAGTTCACTGAGCTGTGTGGCCTAGAGCAAGTTAGTAAAAACAACACATAAACTGGACTGTGCTTTTAAATGTGTGAGAAAGTCTGGTTTTAACAGCTATTTCATGTGTCCTGCGTTAAATTTCCAAGCAGAACGGCTCTAATCGCACAAGGCACGTTTCAGTTTTAATCAAATAGGCTGTTCTATTCATCAACGTGACACCTTCCCGTCAGGAAAATGTTTCCACATTCATGCTTCATTGTTCTAAAACGTAAATTGGAACGGAAATGTTCCAAAAATGTATCATCTTCTCATAAAACAAATGTATATTTGGCAGGTATTTGCAGAACATGATAAGTTAATGTGGCTATAAAGAAAGTCATCTAGTAGGAGTGAAGGCAAAAATAGTAAGAATAGTAAGAGGGGGCAGACGCCGGACCTAACTAATACAAATTAATGGCTCGTGTTAATACTTTTGCAAACATTTTTGTAGTTGTGTAACATTGCAGCACGGTTTTCACAATACCCTGTAGAAGCACCGTTGAGCTCTTTTCAGAAATCCGCTGCAGTCCAGAAGCGTTTCATGAACATTTCAGAGGAGTTCATGTGGAAAAACGTCCTCCGCTTTCCCCACCAGCTATCTAAAGATTACTTTAATATAACAAGGGGATGTGTTTGAGTACAGCATGTGTGACTGGGCCTAAATCACAGAATCTTCTTCAGATGTTTTCCTCGATTTGCATATAAAAGCACCTTTCACCAGCGACCGACGGCATCAGCTGACGTCGTGCACAATGCGCCTCGTCTGGCTCCCTTTGGGCACGCGCAGATTCAAGCTCTTGAGATGCAACAGGAGGGTGATTCACCGCGAATCCTGCCTTGGAGCTACGCTGGTGGCAACTCACACTAATCACAGACTGAAAAGGTGTTCAGCAGCTCGGCATGAAAAACATCTAATCCGGTGTGGTTCGAACGTCCCGTGAAGCAGAACAGATACAAAATCCAACAGGAATAGATGATTTCACAACAATTATGGTCAACAGCTTTAGAAAATATGCCAGAAAAAAGCAATAAAAGAATGAAAGTCATTTTTTTTTTCCCCTATGCTGGCACAAATGCAAGCATTTAAAAACTAGCACCCAGGAGGATCATTAAATTGATGGATGAATGCAAACTCCACAACTTTTAGCTCTGACCTCCTAAATGAGAGACCAAAATATGCGAAGGCAGCGTAGTTTTATCCTCTATTTACACGTGTTCTTGTATAATTTCTGTACTGGAGGAACAAATATCCTGCTTGACCTAAGCCTAAAAAAAGAAAGCAGGACACAAAACAAGAAAAACGAGCACACTAACGCCACGGCGGAAGGGTTAGCAGATTAAAAAACGAATGAACAGCATTACGGATTCACACTGCACTGGCTGAATCCAATGTGTTTGTTTATTTTGATGGCTTTTTGCAGAAGCAGGAGCGAGTGGGGAAGAAAAGGCGGATCCGTCAGCGGCTTGAACGGATCAGCGCCGTGACTGCTGTGCAGCTTTCTGTACAACTTTCAGGGTCCAATCCATCCTTCATGGTTTGAGCCCCGTGCAGCCGCCAGCAGAATAACGCCTGAGGTGGTTCTCCGATGCAAACTGAGCCCAAAAGCAGGAGTCACAAGGTCATTGCTGCAGCCTGCACATCAGTGTGATAGGTAGATCACACTAATACTGCAACACGGTATTAGTGACAATGTTAGGTGATTATTTTGTGTGCTTTGATGACTTGGATCGATAATAACAGAAAGCTCTGTCGGAGAAATACATTTTAAATGTAGTTGCTTACTGTTTAACAAACCTCACAGGATATACTGTATAAATATAAACGTCAGCCCTAAATACCAGAACATACCATTTCTAGTCACAAAGCGTGATGTATTGCCTGTTTTTTCTGCTCAATCAGTGTCTATACCATATGTGTCAAACTCAAGGCCCGCGGGCCGAATCCGGCCCCTCAAGGCAATTTACCCGGCCCTCAAGAGCCAAAAAAGGCATATCATGTCATAAAGTAAAGGCATATATCCTTTTAAACTTTATATAAGTGGCTAAAACTGTGCCTCCTGTAGAGAATGTTGATTTTTTTTAACGCTGTAGTAACAGCATCCTACCACTAGGTGTCAATTTTCCCACCACACATTAAAACAACCCAGAAATGTCCAGAAGGAGAAAAAGTGATGCAGAATGATGAGTTTGAAGTTTAACTCACCCTAATATCAACCTTTTTAGCAGATAAACTGTACTGGGCCTAAGGTGCTACTTGTATGTTACTGTGCTTTTTTTTCAATATTTCTATGTAAACTGAAATTAAATTAAATTAAAAATATCATCTATACAGGAGCAACCGGCCCTTTTAGTGACTTCATGATGCCAATGTGGCCCAGTATAGAAATGAGTTTGACACCCCTGGTCTATACCCACATATCCTTGCAGGGCTGTGGGGCGGACACCTAAGGGCAATTTAGGGAGACCAATTAATCTAACAGTCATGTCTGCTGACTGTGGGAGGAAGCAGGAATCCTCAGAAATAACCCACACATACGCAGGGCACGTGCACACTCCCTGCAGAAAGACCCCAGGCTGGGATTCAAAGGTGGGACCGTCTTTCTGTAAGCAGTCAGTGACTTCTGCTGCTATCAATACCTGAACATAAGTAAGCCCACATGTACGTATGTATGTAGGCGCATAGGTATATGTATATATTTAAGTATATAGATATGTTTATATATATATATATATATATATATATATATATATATATATATATATATATATATATATATATATATATATATATATATATATATATATATATATAATCTAATCTATTTAATACACTGTCCTACAACCCGTGCAATAATCCTGATGTAGTGACTTCTGCTGCTATCAACACCTGAACATAAGTCAGTACACATGTATGTATGTATGTATGTATGTATGTACAAATGTATACAATGTATATGCACGTATATACGCGTAGATACGTATGTATGTAGGCGCATAGATATATGTATATATTTAAGTATATAGATATGTTTATTTAAATATATATATATATATATATATATATATATAGACCACTAACAATGTAAATGAGACATTTACATTCCTATTTCCTTTTTTGTATTTTAATTTTTTTGTATTCTTTTTGACCCATTGTATATATGAAGACTCTCTGTTTATAACTGAATGCACATTCCCTACTCTGCACCTTCTTGTATGAGCCGATGTGACGAGTGAATTTCTCCATTGTGAGATCAATAAAGACCATCTTATCTTATATATATATATATATATATATATATATATATATATATATACCACTAAGAATGTAAATGAGACATCATATGCCCATTCCTATTTCCTTTTTTGTATTTTTTAGTATTCTTTTTGATCCATTGTATATATGAAGATTCACTGTATATAACTAAATGCACCTTCCCTACTCTGCACCTTCTTGTATGAGCCGATGTGACGAGTGAATTTCTCCATTGTGAGATCAATAAAGACTATCTTATCTTACCAGCTGCACCACACAAACCTGCAATCCCTTAATAAAAACCTTTTTATTTCTGCTTCTTGGATAAACAGCTGAAGTAGTTACACCATGTATTCACAGGCTGGTTGTACATGTTGCAAATTACACAATATCATTCTGTGCTTCTTCCTAGATTGTGCATACAGCCAAAAATATTTTCTAGGGGTGCACGATATATCGGCATGAACATCGTTATCGGCCAATGTTAGTCATTTTTTAAAGTATAGGCATCGGTCCAATAAGTAATGGGGGGTTGGTCATGGGTTTTTTTTGTTCGGTCATGTTAAAGTGACAGAGATGCATTGTGTGTATTTTTTTTTTAAATGAAGCAGAGATAAAAACCAGTGTGTAAGTCTAGACTATATCCCATATTCAAAAAATTCAGTTAGAATATTTTTCAGTGTTTTCAGCATATATATATATATATATATATATATATATATATATATATATATATATATATATATATATATATATATATATCATACATAACAGCAATGTTAATACCGGAAATCGTTACAGGCCCAAATCTGCATATTGGTACATCCCTAATATTTATGCATTCTCTGCACTGTTATTGCACAAGTCACCGTCACATCACTGGGATTCCCAAGTGAAGTGATATGACTATTGTGATATGGTAATACCTTGTATGGAATGTTGTAAATATATATAACAATGTGTGTATTCTGGAGCATGTAACAAAAGTAATTTCCCCCTGGGATCATTAAAGTATGGCTGATTCTTAGTAAAACTCTACTGGGACAGGAAAAAAAGGATAAATATGAGGTGGAGGAGCTGTGATGCTGTGGTTCCGTTCATCTGTCAAACGCCCTAAGAACCCCGTTAGAGCTGTAAGGCTTCATGAACAGGGAAATACCAGGACGTTTGAAATAAAGTCCAGCAGAACCTGCTAGAAAGCAGGTGTGATGGCTTGAAAGCTTTCAGTTGGCCCATTTGTTTTCCCTTCTCCTTGGTAATTGGTTTTGCTCGTTACAGACCCAGTGGCACCTGTGTAGTAGGTGTGATTGGGTATAAAGGTGGCTTCTCCTCTCTGTCTCCTCCAAGGAGATTGGTTTGAAAAGTGGGGTAATGTTTTTGGTTTACAGGTTTTTGGTTATTTGGTCCTACTTTCTCATCATACTTCAGACGGCAAGATATTTTTTTCTATTGACCTAACCCTCTGTTTTTTCACAGTAACCCTATTTCTAGTTAAATAAAAACTGAGCCAGCTAGGTTTTATCTGTGGAGTCTCCTCTTTTGTTGCCAACCGTGAGCCAGGTTGGTAACAAGGGAACAGTTTCTCATTGTTGTTTTTTTTTTCTACAGAGTGGGTAAAAAATACGAACAACACAGAAACGGTAGAAAATTAACCTTCTTCCAGGACCTTATTATCAGCCCTAAATCAGTTGAACGTCCCATGATCAGCTGTTGCAGGGCTGGAGAGCCCTGCTGCACCCTAGATGCTTTAAGGAGTGCTTCTTCAGGTCGATCCTCCCAGCTGCAGTTAGACTATGATCTCTGCTGCTCACGAGAGACAAGAGACTGTTTCCATCATGCTAACGGTGGCACAGGTTGAGCATTCATCGTTTACTCTGTTTCCCAGATGCTGAGGTAATCTGCACACGTCTTAGCTACGTAGGGAGGCTGCTGCACTATCATGCATGTTGCATATTATAGCATCGTCTGTCTGTAAATAGCGTGGAGTCTTTTCTGCTGCTTTGTGCAATATCTAATTCGGTATTCGCTTTTTATCTTCTATTCTCAGCGTTTCTTTAAAGCTGATTTTTAGATTAGGCTAGTTTGTTCTTTTTTCATTCGCCCTCCTCTGTTAAACCAAGCCTCAGAAACCTTGGCATAATTGTTGATTCTGCCATGTCACTAGAGTCTCATTCTCACAGATTAATCAAAAACTGCTTCTTTCAGCTAAGAAATATTTCTAAGTTTCAAACTTTAATGTCAAAAACTGAATTAGAGATGATTATTTCTGCTTTTATTTCATCTGGTCTTGACTATTTTATCAGCCTTTTTATATGTTTGACTAAGAAAGATCTTGGCCGTCTGCAGTTAATGCAGAATGCTGCTGCAGGACTTTTAACCAACACAAGAAAAAGACAGAAAATTACCCCAGTTTTAATCTCTTTACATTGGCTATCAGTACATTTTAGAGTTCATTTTAGTCTTTACTTTTAAAGCCCTGAGCTCCAGCTTATATTACCAACCTTTTACAACTATGTTCCCCTTCTCGTAGTTTGAGCTCCTCCAGCTGAAGGCTGTTAATGGTTGCAGGAACTAATTTGCGTTGCCTTCATCTTTACGCTGTCTTGACTCTGTTCAATTTTTTAAGAAGCAGTCGAAGACCCACTTGTTCCGATTGGTTTTTAACTAGTTTTATGCTATGATGTTGCATTTATGCTGTTTTTATCTTTTTCTTTTGTGTTGTTTTTATTGTGGTTTTCATCCTGTGAAAGATGCTATATGAATAAAGTTTACTTACATCAGTATAACTCAGGTCTGGCAACTAAATAACAACAGATATTTTGGTACCAAAGGCTACGCCACGCATCCCAGTTCTGGATTTTGACGCTATTCAGTGAAATGATCCTCGGACTGCAGAGATCAATATGAAAACAGAACCAGTAATACATGTAAATACGTCCCATACTTTTAATAACATCCGATTATCCAGACGCAGCAGCTCACTCATTATCCTGACAGATGCAAAAATCCTCCTTTGAAGTCCTTAATTTCATATTAACTGTATAATTTCATGCCTGTCAGTCGTTTTTGAGACTCCTCCATCTTTGAATGTCCTGCTTTGCCGCATATCTACACGCCGGTCGGACCCGGAGAAGCAGTTTAGTCTTGAAATGAAGTAAACACTTGAGAGGATTAATGAGTAATTGACAAGCCCGCAAACACAGGGAGTTAATGGAACCAAGTCATTGATCACAGAGATTAGCCGGGGCTAAACATCCTCAAAGCTTTGCTCAAGCCATCTTTGCTAATCCTCACATTTCCCCATCCATCTCGTATGTACAGTTGCGCTCTTAAAGCTAAAGAAAAGCCTGGGATTACCTGCAACCGTACACGTCTCAGGACATGGAAATACAGACACGTCTGAAGCAAAGCGTTCCGGAAAAAAAAAAAAAACAAGCACAAAGCAGCGGCCTGATGTGACGCCCGTCTGTGAGATATACGGTATATCATATAAAAACATGCTGTTTATTTTTCACAGATAAAGAACGTGATTAATGCTGCTTCGCACAAATGACAGGCTGGGTACGGAACGAGGAGCGGTGGTCGTGTCGTCTAAACGTGTTCCCATGCGGGGGATGCCCACCGCAGTGCAACACTCCAGCAGACGGTTCACATTGTAAATTGTCCCTTTTCAATTTTCTTCCACCTTTCCAACCTTGAGACTCTTCCTCTCTGCTTGACTGAACCGCTGGAAGCATCGGCTCGTGCGTCTCCTGCACGGGTCTGTTTAATTCGATGATTTGTAAAAGCATCTGCAGTGGGACGGCTCTTATTAACATTTGTTAGGGTTGCACGAAGAGCGCGGCCTTGGATGAAACTACTCCCGACTTGTTCCTTTACGCCACCTCGTTAATCAAGCGGGCCGCCTATAGCCTCCATCTACTGTATTGAACGCCAAATCTCTCGGCGACCATTATTTACGACGCATCCTCCCGGACTCGCATTCTCCACGTCTCACCCTGACATTTACCGAAATTAAAGAGGTCAGGGGAGAACAGAGGAGGAAAACTGTTTGCATCATAAAGTACCTTTAGCCCTGTTGAAGTTTTTCCACTTTTTAGCAGATTACAACCAAAGACTTCAGTGGAATGTATGAAGATGTTGTGCATTACTCTGTGGAAGGATCAGCATGCATGACTGTCCAGATGCTTCACACACACAAAAATATTAATGAAAAAAACTGAAAATTGTGGTTTATTCCTGTTCCCGCTGACAAACTCCCATCCCTGCACCATGATGCTCCCACCACCATGTTTTACAACAGGGATTGTGTCTTCAGGGTGATGTACGCTGCTAGTTTTGCACCACATGCAGCACAAAAAATTCATTTCCTGTTTCATCTGACCAAAGCACATCCTCCCGCCAGAGCTGCGGATCTCTGCAACTCCTCCAGAGTTACTGGATGGACTGAGCTGCTTGTGTGAGTGACGCTCTCCATTTCTAGTCCATCAGTTTAGGCACACTGCAAAAGTGGAACTAAATATAACTTACACTCATTTTAAGAAAATGTGTGTATCTGTCCTTGATTTGATCAGATAAACAAGATGATCTGCTAATGGAATAAGATTTTTGCACTTAAAATAGCAACAACTCATCTCCATCATCTTATTTCAAGTGCAGGATGTCTAGTTATCTTATTTTAGGGGTCAAAATACTCATTCCATTGGCAGATAATCCTATTTACCTGCTGAAATCTCGGACAAAAACACAAAGTTTAAGAACATTTTACTTATTTTTCTGTCCGTTTTTGCAGTGCAGGTGGCACGTCTTAGTAGGTTAGCTGTTGTGGTTGCACTGGATTTTAGTTGGTTGACGTCATGTTAAAAGAGACCTGAATGCAAACGTCTGCAACAGTCTTTCTACTTTTATCTGTGGAAAGAAAAACAACATAGAAAATCGCATTTTACTTTCACTTTACAATGATGCACCATTTCCTGCTGGTCCATCACATAAAATAAGACAGCGGCTCCCACAGACATTATAAACGTAGACGCCTCATTACGTGTTGGAGCGCGTCCTGTGTCGCCGCCATATTGGATGGGGCTCTCCTGCTCTAGGCTCCGAGGGGAGTGAACGCAGAAGGAGCAACTTTTCCCATATTCTCTGTAGTTTACAGCTGCAACAACTGGGGATAACTACTGAAAGTGTATCATGTGCTGCAGATCACCATTTTGGGCTGAGATTGGTTCTCAATGCTTGCTTTTATTCTGTTTTATTTTCCTATATTTAATCATGTAAAGCACTTTGCATTGTCTTTGTACTGAAATGTGCTATATAAATAAATTTGCCTTGCCTTGCCTCATGATGAGTTTTTACATGGTGAGAACATTGCAGAAACCCAACTGACGGACCATAATTTGGTTTTTCTGTATTTGACAAACTAAGGCTGAACCACGTTGTCAAATTAAGTAGTAAGTAAGGAGTTACAGAGTACCAACACATGCAGGAAGCTGTGCAAAACAATTATTTTTTTAGGCTCTTAAGCAGAGGTGGGTAGTAATTAGTTACATTTACTCAGTTACATTTACTTTAATGTACGTTTAGGAATAGTTTTACAGCACTGTACTTTTTACTGTGAGTAACTTCATGAATAAAGAACAAACTTGTTTTGACTGAAAATGCACCAGAGAGACAAAAACCCAGATTTCTTTTAGACTTTTTATTTGTACACAAGCTTTGTTATTTTAATATTATTTTCTATTTGCTGAGCTCATTGATCCATTTGGAGGTCAGATGAACATACAATAAAGAGTAGATATTGTCACTGGAAGTACTTTGCACTGTTCTAACATACTGTGTATACATTACCTGCTGTAAGTATTGCTTTAAAGTTTAAAGTTAGAGAAAAATTATTTAGAAATGTGTTTATTTTGTCTTTAGTGTATCTTTTGTCTTTAAAATACCAGGATTTGCACATAACTTTATATTTTTGTCATTCCGATTACATTATTTTTAAATATTAAATCATTTATCATCTGTTATGATTAGTTACTCAGTACTTCAGCAGCCTTCTTACTGAATACTTTACTCTTACTTGAGTAATTTCTTGGCTGACTACTTTTTACTTTTACTTCAGTAAAAATATGTTAATGTAGTGCTACTCTTAGCTACTCTTAGCTCTTGTGGCTACTCTACCCACCTCTGGTCTTAAGCACCAGCCCTAGTTGTAAGCAGGATAGTTTAAGGCACTGGGATGACCTGGAAATGTTAAAGAAAACTTTTTCCAGGCCTCTAAAAAAACGTGTGTGCATGCACAGCACGCAAACATATGAAGAAATTATTGTTGGTGTTTAGAGAACGCTCAGGATTGCATGTGTGGGGGAGAGAGTGGAATAAATTTAAATGAACAATCCAACTTTATTAAAATATAAAATGCATTCATTTATACATTTAATAATTTATAATGAAACATTTCTGTTGGATTAAGGGCATAAGACACAGTATTTAAACATTCTTCTTAATGCGTGATGTGATTATAATGTGTAGGGCAGCTCCATTCTGCCTGTAGAACCTGAACAGGCGCATAAAGTGGGCTCTAACGGGAAGGCTTTGAAGAACTAATTAGCACTAAACTTTGAGCAGCGTTTCCAGACATGGATTCAACATGAGTCCCTGCTGTGTTGAACTGTACAACATTTGGGTTTGGCCTGCAGATAAGTCCAGCGGTCTCTGCCTTTGCTGCTCTCCCACAATCAATTAAAGCACTCTCAGGTGCATTGATGTAGCTCCGCTTGCAGAGGAGAGAGTTATGCCTGAAGCCGTTGGCGAGGTGTCTGAAATATCAAATGGGATGGTTCTGAGTAATTATCTCTGCTGCTGTTGGGAGTCTTATGAGGGGATATGCCAAAATAAATTCAGCTCTAATGGTTGTAAAAGTAAATTTGTGGCTTGGAGGGTTTTTAAAGTGGAATGAAAATGAAAATTAAGCTAAGTGCATTTTTTAATTGTGGTATCAGACAAGATGCCTCATCTTTTTCAGGATGGGAGAAATATATTCTGCTACTCCTTTTACAACTTCATCATATGCCCGATTTAAAAATTATATCGCACATCATTGTAAATTAACAAAATAAAATATCTATCTTTCTGTTATAGCCTCTGGTTTCTGTGTTGCCCCCCCCCGCCCCCAGCCAAAGGTTTCTTGGTTTGTCAATGTTACAGAAAAGGTTGCAGCGCACAAACTTTTAAAGTATTTGTTATCAGCTTTACGTAAAGCATCGAGCAAAAAGTTATCCAACGTGGTTCTAAGCCCAGAAGGAGGAAAGAAAACTGCTGCAGATTCTTTTTACAGGCGGCAAACCCAAATGGAGGGGGCTTCCTGCTATATTTTGCCCTGCCCACCGTCAATAGGAAGCGTTTTTTTTTAGCGAATGAGTTCAGATCCTGTAATTTTCTGGATGCAGGGTTTTATAATATGAACGTAAACAGCCAAGAATGGACCACACAGTACGGTGGTGAGTTGGTGATGAGTCTCAAAGCTGTGTGGTGGTCTGGATCAAGAGCATTTAAGCACTGTGAAGATAGATTTATGTTACACTGCCATAATCAGGCGAAGACATAAAAGCAGCAATTACAAGCCTTGCTTCGGCATTAAAAGACAAGACTTTATTCTGCAAAAAACCCTGAATGATTAGTTTTTTTTAACCAACTGCTTAATGTAAAACTTGTAAAAAGAGAATTATATACTTGTGCTCAGACACTTCATCTCTGAAAAGTTAAAATTGATGAGAGACTCAAGGGCAAGTTTTGCTTTAGCATTCAATACTATCCATGTGAATGGTATTAATGTATAGCTGAAGGTCATAAAACATCTGATAAGGTGTGGATGAAACAGAGTACATCACATTAACTTCAGCTTTAAACATGGAAATAAAAGTCTGATGCGTCTTAGTCATGACTGTTTTCACGGCAGAATGAATAACGGTGGCCCCAGCGGTGATCCTGTGGGATCACCTTTGGCTACACAAAGGAAAGTCGAGTGAAAACCTTCAGGTTTTACGCAGTGCTTTCAGTTTTCCTATTGTGCATTTTGTAGAGTTGTTGCTTATCATTATTACTCTAAGATTTTGCAGTTTGCAAAAGATTTATCCACAGAAGAATACAAAGGTCATATCGGATCAATACTGGACATGAGTATGAGATAACGTTGGCTTGAGCTCATTGAAACTGCATGCTGTCATCATATTTGAAGCTTTGGCATTCGGCGCCCTTCCCGAGCAGTTATGAACTAGGAGAAAAAATAAATAAAGGAGAAAAAAAATAATCGTGGATTTAACATTGAACCGAATGAGGAGCAGAAATAAGCTGAGTGTACGGTTATTAACTATATAATAACAGTGAAATAGTGTTGGTTATGAGAAATGCTAGGGAGAAAAAGCACCTTTCCTCCACCCAAATACATAGATGTGCACCTCAGAGCAATGTTGTGTATGTAGAATAATACAACCGTCATGTAAACCTGCAGAACAGTATGATTGAATAGTAATTTGAAGCTTCGACAACTGGTTTCCAGCTCGAAAAGCCATGAAAGACCCAAATGTAACGTTGGGCAGTGTTTCGGTAAAGAAAATAATTGCAGCGCATTCAGTGGGTTACACCATGGAAACGCGAGCAGAACCAGAGCTGAATGTTTGATCAGTAATAACAATAAATAGTGCATAAACGTCAGCTTTTAGAAGAACAAGACAGAAGGTAGAGGTTAGAGCTGGGCGATATGGCTTAAAAATAAAACCTCCAGGTTCTTTAACCACATATGACTAATCGATTTTCTTCGACTTCGTTTCATAAAAATAAATTGCGGAAATTATTTTTAAAAACATGTTCAAATTTCAATAATCTCACCTGGGAGATGCAACTTTTTACGAGCTTTAAAACATGCATGCAAAACAAGATGGCGGGCCCCGCCACAGTAAACAATGAAAATGTTTGCTCGGTTTAATTTGCATATTATCTAAGCCATAACGAGGCCTTTTTGGACAATAATATAAAGCTTGGAACTCCACACTTACTCCAGAGAAAGCTTTCTGGATGGGAAGCGAAACGTCTTCAAACTTCAGGAAAAAAGTCCAGTTGTTTTTATTTTTTTTATTTTTTTTGGAACAACAATGACCTGGATGACTGAGAATCTTCACCAGTGCACTACTAGTTGTATTACACATCAGAGAACATGCCTTGCTTCACTTGTGTAACTTCACACCAAGTTAAAAAACAAGTAAATGAATAAATAAAAGAGCCTCGACTTAGGGTAAAAAGCTTTTCTCTTTAAATATTTTACTAAACACATGTTAAACATTGCATGCTGTTACCTAAAACAATTTCTCCTTTCAGGATTGATAACGCAAAGCTTCATGGAAGCCCAGGAGAGAGCATTAGCAATAAATAAAATTAAATAAATCTTGATTTTCCAAAATTAAACCTTCAGGAGTTGAAAATTCAAATTAATCGAATTCTAGTAAGGGTAACATCACAGGTACACATCAGCACAATGAAAATGGAGGCATTCAAAATATTGTACTTAGTATTTAATGTAAAAGCATTTTCATACAAGACAGTTTTTGTCAACTTAATTCGAATTGCTATATTTATTGATTTAACAGTTCAGTTTATCATTCTAATCAAAACAAGTTTATAGCTAAAAACCTTTAAAATGCCTCAATGTTTCTTAGTGAAATTAAAGTGACTATATCACTGTAAAAATCTGGATGCCAAACTGAACTGCAGTTTCTAAATCGCAAAACGAAACAAGTCGATAAAAAACCCAAATGCCACACTGGTTAATTTCATTTATCCCTTTCAGAAAGAGCAAAAAAAAAAAAAAAAAAACACACACAGGTTCAGGAGTTGATGTCACTGAAACACAGACGTCGTACAGCTACAGCTGAAGGACGTTTTTCAATCAACACGTTTGTGCAAGAAGACGATCCCACATCAAGGTTCAAACATGTGGCAGTCGGTGGGTGTTGTGTATTTTTTTTAACACCATGAGCCCATCTCCTCGCCCACCACAACACAGCCTTTTAAACCCCAAGGCTTTATTCATCTGCTCTCGTTTCCTTAAAATACACTTCTGCAGGCGAAGAGCCATGAATAATGGAAAGCCCGCCTCTCCAACACCTTGACCGCAGTCAGCACATGTCTGGATCGTGCATAGGCCGGACTTATTACGCACCATTAAACTGAGAGCCGGACGAGTGAGCAGCCGGTGTATTTATGCCGGTGTGTTTTGTTCCTGTCTGAGCGAGCGTTTATCTTTGTTTTCAGGTGAGTTAGCTTTAGGAGTGTGGGAGGATCAAAGGAACGTGCAGGCCCACAAGTTTCTATGTTGCAGCTTGGATTTAAACTTTTCTCTTTTTTTTTTTTTTTTTTTGCCTCCGGAGATGCAGCGTTACTAACGAGCGTAGGTAGCTCCACAACAAACGCGTGTGCATTTAAATGGAGGAAGAGGAATGAATTATGACTTCCGATGCGGGAGGA
This sequence comes from Fundulus heteroclitus, assembly GCF_011125445.2. NCBI lineage: Eukaryota > Metazoa > Chordata > Actinopteri > Cyprinodontiformes > Fundulidae > Fundulus > Fundulus heteroclitus. Next base: position 7,848,809 of record NC_046368.1, on the reverse strand, counting down.
AGTCTCGTAAAAATACAAAAGGAAAAGCTACAGAAAGTGACACCTACATCTGCGCTGCCAGCTGAAGGAAGACCGGAAAAAAAGACGACTTCTTTAGACAGAACCTTGGATGAGTAAGAAAGCTGCAGCTAGACAAAGCATGAGAAAGGGGTCCAAGGTCGGCATGGCTCCTTGCATAAAACGCCGGAAATTATGCAGCAGAACAGACAAAAATAAACCTAACAATCTAACGCTTCTGCACCTGTTTAGGTACATTTTACAATGCCTTGCAAATCTATTCACGCCCATAGAGGTTTCACATTCTGCCAACCAAAGACTTTTATATGGTTCACAGGTATTTGTTTAAGAACAACATAAAATATGCATAATCGTCACGTGGAAAGGGATCATTCTACATCTTTTCATGTCTAGAAAAGGACATCTATTTCTATTTTTCAACTCAAAGTCAGTCAGGCTGAATGGAGAACATCCGTTTTCAAATTTAAGGCCACATACAGAAAGTTGGCCTAGTTAAAGTATAGACTTTAAAGTCAAAGTAACACATGGAAATACTTTGATCTAAATCATTCAGTTGAAGCTCTGGCTGATGTTTAGAATAGAATAGAATAGAATAGAATAGAATAGAATAGAATAGAATAGAATAATCCTTTATTGTCTCACAGTGGGGAAACTCAGGTGAATCAGCACCAAGTAACGGAAAAGTTTACAACAGAAGGACAAATTAAATAAAAGTCTGATACTTGGATTAAATGAAATGTGCCGAGTAGGGTGACTGCAGTGACTATTATATTTAACTTTACTTTTGTAATGTTGGTTTAGTGATGTTTTATTTTTCATCTTATGTTTTATTATTTTATCTTATTTTCTAATTGTGTACTTTGTAAAGCACTTTGTGACCCTGAATGTTTGTAAAAGGTGCCATATAAATAAACACTTACTTACTTATTTATTTACTTACTTACTTACTTACTTACTTACTACTTACTTACTACTTACTAACTTACTTACTATTTACTTACTTACTTACTACTTACTTACTAACTACTTACTTACTTACTAATTACTTACTTACTTACTAACTACTTACTTACTTACTAACTACTTATTTACTTACTTACTAATTACTTACTTACTTACTAACTTACTTACTTACCTACTTACTTACTGCACACGTGTAATTTTAGGGCTTAGGGTCAATGTCCTGCTGAAAGGTGAACCTCTGCCTCAGTTTCAAGTCTTTTACATTGTCCTGATTTAGCTCCATCCATCTCCCCATCAACTCTGGTCAGCCTCCCTGTCCCTGCTAATAAAAAGCACCCCCTCAGCATGATGCTGCCACCACCATGCTTCATTGTGGTGATGTATAGTGTTCGGTTTCTGTCACTCTTGGCTGTTCCTACAGGGTTTGGAGAGAGCCCTTCAGCAGCTCCTCCAGAGGCACCACAGGTCTTGGTAGGTCTGCCGTTGGGCCATCCTCTTTTTCATTTTCAGGTTATGGGTTGAACAGAGCTCTGTGAGATGCTCAGAGCTTTAGAAGATCGTTTTACAACCTAACCCTGCTTTATACTTCTCTACAACTTCCTCTCTGACCCGTCTGCTAAGTTCTTTGGTCACCAATGTTCTCTATAGAAGCTAAGAGGCCTTTACAGAACATATGCATTCACACTGAGATTAAATTACACTCAGGTGGACTCTGGTTACTAATTAGGTGTCTTCTGAAGACAGATATCAATAGAAAAAAATACAAATCATAATGCTTAATATTTTTACATGCATGAAAAGTTTGAAATCCATCCATAATTTTCCTTTCTGTCTCTCTTAGAACCCAAATTTCTGTGAAATTGCTAAATTTCTTCATTAACTCTGGGCTTCCTAAAGCCAAAAGCAGATGGCGTGTCTTTAATCCAGGTTTTCAGGAGGACTAACAGAATGAGAAGCACAAAAGACACCTGAAATGGCTCTTTAAGTGTTTTTTTTTGTGAAACAAATGACAGCTTATCGTTTCAGCTGAAAGCTGTAACCTTCGGTTCAAAATACCCGTCAAATGCTAGTAGAGTTAAAAACGGCGACGCTGGAGTCTGACATCACAGTGCAGAGAGGGGAAAACACAGAGACGCGCTCACCACACATGTTCACACAGACATGAAAGGTTGGAATAACAATGTTCTTTTATGCATGCAGGCATGCAGCTTTTGTCTCTTTCACCTTTGATGTTCAAAGCCGTCTTTCCGTGTAACGCTGAAGAGCTCAGTGAATAATTTCTGAAAAAAAAGAAACTGCAACCTGGAGACGACTGGATCAACCAGAGCGTCCTGCATACGAGCTTTTTAATATGCACATCATTTACAGCAGGGGTGTCAAACTCATTTCTACGGGCCGGTTGCACCTGTATAGATGATACTTTTGATTTCATAATTTCAATTCAGTTCACATAGAAGTATAAAAAACTGCACAGTAACATAAAAGCAGCACCTTAGGTTCAGTTTATACAGTTTATCTGCAAAAAAAAGTTGATATGGGGGTGAGTTACACTTTAAACTCATCATTCTGCATCACTTTTTCCTCTTTTTGGAGGTTTCTGGGTTGTTTTTAATGTGTTGTGGGAAAACTGACATCTAGTGGCAGGATGCGGTTACTACACAGTTAAAAAAAAAAACATTCGCCACAGTTTTAGCCACTTTATACACTTTAAAATTATATATGCCTCTACTTTACGACACGTCTATGACATGTCCTTTTTTGGCTCTGGTGGGCCGGATAAATTGTCTTGATGGGCCGAATTTGGCCCGCAGGCCTTGAGTTTGACACATGATTTACAGTTTCTGAATGTAAAAACTCTTCTACTGCATTAAAGAACTACAGATTTTTATTCTTTTTTTTTTTTTTTAAAGAAAAGCAGAGAACTCTGATAATGACCTCCACAAATTGAAAGTTTGCCAGATGTGATAGAAACTGTTGTACAGTGGTGGGAGAAAAGTATTTCAGATCTCCTGTATCTGAAATACCGTGCCGATTATTCCCAGACCTAAAGAATCAATAACCACTTAAAAATATTAAGTAGGCTGAAAGATCTCAAAACCAGGACATCGTTCCTCCATCAAAAGATCCGCCAAAGGGTTACGAAGCAATTTCCACAGCTTTGGGATTTGAGCTCAACCCAAGAGGAGCCAATAGACACACATGAAAACATGAAACAGTGGAGAACCTTCCCAGCAGGGGCCAGCTGACCAAAAATTACGCCAGGTGGTCAAATTAGAACCCAGAACAAGAGCTAATGTTCTGCAGCCTTTCGTTCCCCTCAGAGTTCATGAATCGACAACAACAACAGAGTCTTAAATGTGTTTTAGCCAAACAGCAGCAAACTATTCCTCCGTATAATTCGCTGCATCACTTGCTGCCGCAGAGCTTCCCCACATGTGAGAGTTCTGCGCCGCACCAACACCAGTCAATCATAAAAAGATTAAACATTTGTTTTTTCATTGGGACATTGATTTCCTGTCCTAAATAAAAGCGCTCATGTGTTGGGCCCATTATGCTGTGATACAAAGCTGTAACGTATCGGAATCATAATCAACCATGCCATAAATGTATCAATACCAGCTGACAGCAAATAGAGTTGTTTGCTTTTATGTTATTTCCAAAGATTTTTTTTTTTTTTCATTCCCCCCTCAGCCACAGGAAACGCGTGCGCCGTATCGCCTCCAGATACGAGCATTCAGGCGATAAGCAGGCAGGTTTCAGCTGCTCCAGGCTTTCAGAGCACTGAATAATCAAGAAACTGAGCGCCGAGACAAAAACACAGTCGATAAGACAAAACAAGAAGCTGAAAAAAAAAAAAAAAAGCATACTTTCTTTTGCTAAAAGCCATTTGGGGCTTTTATTCAATCGGACCGTGTGAACATGCCGACCATCTTTATGGGAGCAGCAGCAGGCTGAGCCGGCAGTCAGAAAACTACAGTCAGCACCTATAAATAAGCCCCACTCAGGGCCACGCTGGAGTGGATGCCACTCGGGTCCCCAGGAGGATACTCAGGGATGTCAGCCAATTAAAATCCACCGCCGAGAGGAGCAGGTGGCCGTGAATAATCCTGCTCAAACCTGCGCATTTATCAGCGGTTTACACAAGTTTTCCACCAGAGGTTATATGCAGACATCAAGGTGCTGCGCCAACCCTGAGAGCTCAGGTTTCACTTATGGCGGCTGAAAAAAGAAAAAAAGAAAGCTTCTGACCACTTTCCCAAGATGAATTCAACCTCAGCAAGCAGCAGCTATTCAGTATTACTGCCAGTTTAAATGGCAAATAATGATTAAAAAAATAATCTTAATCTCATTTTTGTAGAGAATAGAGGAGAAAATTTCATTATTGCCCCACAGTATGGTAATTCCATACCATATCATACTTTACAGTTATTAGAAATAGCATATTCAAGAAATTAAGGAAGTGTGCCACTGAGCAGGGTGGTTTTAGGAATCGTGCATACATGTACATTAAAAACACCAGCCGACTATTTATAATAACAAAAAAATGGAAAAACAGCAGGGATGTGAGTTTTTTAAGAGCAGAAGAGGTCCTAGGATTTAACAGATACTGGGGGGAAGGATCTGCGTTAGCGCTCCTTTGTGTAGCTGGGATGCAGCAGCCGGGAGACACAGTCCACCAGGGATTTATCTTATTTTATGTTATTTCAGAATAGAAAGAGGCTTAAAAGTGACTGCAACCACAACCCTAGAGTAATTGGACATCTTTTAGTTAGAATTAGTTTCTCTTTCTGACGCCAAAAATATTAAAATATGTAAATGAAAGCGGCTGCTTTGGTAATTCAGATATTATGAAATACATTCCACATGACTGAAGAGAATAAAACTGATTTAAGGCAGGTTACAAACGTTCTGTGACGACACAATCAGTATGCTTAGTGGTGAATGATATCATGACTGACATTTATATTATTACGAACCTTATTTCCAATATTGATGATTACAGAAGAAGAACTAGTTTGAGTCAACACCGCAAATCTTTAGGAGATGAACTATGAACATGAAGTAGTTCACTTTAGCCTGAGCGAACTGAAGTTGTCATTTTTGTCCTGCGACAGATGTCTTTAAACGCAGAGAACATTTCTATAATCAACTCATCATCTACGGTGAGATTTTATGACTAAATATCATCTACCAGTTGTTTTGGTTTGATCAGAAATGTTTCATGAGAGTCAACCTGCACCAAATGTGGACAACTAAAAATACGGTGAAATAAGTTTATTTAAAATAATTAAATCTAATTGTGCTTAAGATTTCAGCCTGTTTTTGATTATCAATATAATTCATGTGAATACTGAACTACAACATGAAGGAAAAGTGACACACTTGGATATAAAGTGGTAGAGCGTGGAGACCAAAGGGAGAATAGATACCAATTAGTGTTACATCAGAGGCAATTTACAGCAGCTGTTTTATTTATACAGCTGCTGTAGATAAATAAATCAACATTTGCTTTAAGGTTGTAAAAAAAAACTGCTTTACTTATGGTTCAACTTTCTGCCATGAGTCAAGGCCAAAGGTTTAATCGTTTAATTCTCATTAGGACTCCAGTTGTACTTCTCTCTGACGCTTTCTAAATCTGTAATTTCCCCTCCAATATTTCTAAGAACAGCAGCCGTGCTGATCTTTTGAAATTATTTCCAACAGAAGAAACCTGGCCAAAGGCAGACGTCCAGAGGAGAAGCTCTGTTCTTGGAGCGTTTCACCTTTTTATTTTATTTTTGTTATTTTTTTGTACGGCAGCAAAGGATTCCAGCAGAAGCACTTCACAGAACTGCGCCCCAGTTCTCTGTGCCGTTGCTCCCGTCCGTCTCAGACACACCTGAACTCCGCAGAGACTCCATCCCGGTGGAGCCGAGCTCAGAATCCGAGGTGACAAGAGTAAACATGAAAAGAGAAAGGACAGTCCCCCCGAGGCTCTCCGGTGTTACTAACAACCGCATCAGACAGGAGACCCGCAGACTGCGGTCAGCCTGACAGACAGCCAGCGACCCGGGAGACAGAAGCATCCTGAGCCGACTGTCACCGAGCGCAAGAACCTAAAGGTGCTGTCCAGAGATCAGCCGGCTTTCTAAGGCGCCACAGCAAAATATTCTTCTTCACTGTATGAAATATAAACCGTGATAGGTGAGAAATATTTAAATGGTTTGCTCAATAGGACCAATGAGCATCTAACATGTGTAAAGATGAAAGAAAAGGTAAAAGCACAACAGTTTCCTGTCATTTTAATATACTTATCCTTTTTATTTATATAGCCATTTTTCAAAAGTGCTCGCCATATACGAAAAAAATAAATAAATCATACAGTTTGCCAACTGATAGTATAACAAAAGTCCACATCTAACTCTAAAGAGAAATAAGGAGAGACCAGTTAACCAATCAGTCGTGTTTTCTGACTGCGGGATACCCAGAGAGAACCCATGCATGCACATGGAGAACAAGCAAGAACCTTCTTGCTGCAGGACAACAGTGCTACCGACTGCAACACTGTGCAGCCCCATAATGACACAATAAGACAGGGATTTCTTTTCAATTAGTTAGAAATAAATGTATTTTTCTCATTAAAAAATACCATAAAAATGAGGAAATAGGAAAACTTAGCTGTGTATAAACATTAAACAAACATATATCATCAGCATAGACGCTAATCACTCTTACTAAGATTATCTTTCACTAATTGTTTTATTTCTTCTGATTTATCTTTCGCCCAACTTAAAGGAAATCCCCCCGAGATTCAGAGCAAGCTGTTTTTCTCCTTTTTTTATGGCAAACCTCCCAGAGAGCTTAAAAGATGAAGACAAATATGGATGGATGGTGTATTTGTCTGTGGTACAGCTGGACCCGCATCAGTGTGTGTAACTGGGGCCTTATTTGTCAAATTAACACAAAAGTACAGCATAAATATGTGGTGGAAGGAAAATTATGCATGCTTTTTATATTGTTTTGATAAATATATGAATAGTGTGGCATAAATTTGTAGAACCACATTTTATTTCAAGGTAAAACTCCATTTCTGCACATTTAGAAGTAGCCCACGCTCAGTCACACTGGGGGGAATTCAAGTCTCCTCTCAGATTCTGTGTTGGACTTTGACTAGGCCATCTGATCTAAACAGATCCATTGTAGCCTTAATTATATCCGCCTAACTCTCCTGCTGCAACGTGACCCTCCAACCCCCAAACTGGGGTCTTTTGAAAGCCTCAAACGTGTTTTCCTCCAGGATTCTCTTGCATTTAGCTCCATCCATCTCCCATTTGACCCTGAAAAACACGATGCTGCAGCCGCTGTGTTTCAACGTGGAGAAGGCAGCGTAAAGGTGATGCGCTGTGTTGGTTTCCCTCCACTCAAAGTCAAAATATGATTTTCGGTTTCATTTGAACCGAGCACCTTCTTCCACAGATTTTAAGTTAAGTTATTTTGGATTTCCATCACCGACGGCTTTCTCTTCGCTAAAGGCCAGATGCGCGGAGTGCATGGCTAATTGTTGTCCTATCCATACAATTTGACCCATGCCTTTCCGTTTGGGCGAGTGGCCAGACTTTTAAAGAATTGCAAGAACTCAAGACTTTTGCACTGTACTGTAGTTTGGGAAGCTCTCACAGTGAAATAAGAGAGTTGGCAGAAAAGTTTTCAGGCTAGCAAGAAACGACATTGATTATTTATAAAGTCTTGGTCACAATTTCTGTTAAATTAAGAGAGCACCTCTGGAGGTTTACCTCTAAGATGGGGGAGGGGGGGGTTGTTTAGGAGCTCCTGCTCAGTGTCAACACAGAATAAGCAGAAATAGGAACAAAGTCCCCTCTCTGATGCTGCGTGATATGTACCCTCGGTTTTATACGACACTGTTCAGTGAGTCAACCTCCTGAGGACGGGCGCGTCTCCTCAAAGGCGCCTCTTCAAAACCCTGCAGTGCCGTGCTGTCTTGCAAGCGGCCATATCTCCCTCCAATTCACAGCTGTTTTTCATGCTTTCAGTGTTCAGCTGTGCAGAAAATTAACTCCAGGAGCTACGGCGCAACCGCACAAGCCAATTTACATGCAGTCTCAACACGCAATCTCACATCTCTGCGCCCTTTGTTCTGTCCTGCACGTGTAATCAGGATGCCGCTTCCCGCGCGCCCTCCACACCAGACGCCTCGAACATCATTCAAGGCGTCTTTATGTTGCACCGGCTCGATACTCGCAGGGTCTGCTCTCTAAATATTATCGACTGGTCTTATCAGTCGAGCCTAAGTGTATTATTATCTTCTGCATCACTCTTCAGAACACAGCAGAATCATTTTCTATTGGATTTTATGGCCCGGGTTACCTTTAGGTGTCTTGTACTTGCCTTTTCATGCCGGGTAGAGAATTGGAGCTATAAACAACGACGCACTTGCACAACAGACAGTGTATTATTGGAAGGAACAATTCCAATAAAAAATGACAGACAGGAACATGCAGATCTCATCAGCTTCGAAAACATAAATTAGCAGATAGCGCTACAGATCAGTAGAGACGGTGATAGGTAGTCTTCATGCGCCCACAGACAGCCTCAGCTGGGTATTTCATGCTGCTGTCAGCTGTCACTGTGAGCAGCCTTCCTCCTCCTCCTCCTCCTCCTCCTCCTCCTCCATGCACACTCCTGGCAGTGGCTGGTCCGAAACGACGTGGGAGGACAGGAGATGTCGAAACCGCCAAAAAAAAAATAGAATGAGATCCAAGTCTGACTGTAACGGGCCTGAAGAGAAGCCGAAAGGGAACGTTATTTGGGTTTAATGTTGCCCAATCAGCCTGCAGTAAACTGATCTGCAAACAGAGACAAACTCTGGCCTCTTGGGGGCGTGGCTTAGCGCTGGAGTGAGCGCCCCACACATGGAGGCTATAGTCCCCCCCCCCGACGCAGCCATCCTGGGTCCGATTATCGGGACCGCCGCTGCGAGTCTTCCCCTTTTCTCTCTCTCTGCCCGTTTTCTGTCTGATAACCCAATAAAAGGCCACTAGTGAGAAAAAGATCTAATAAAAAAAAAAGATAACCAAATGCCGTGCTTTGTTTCTCAGTGAGTTATCGTGCCTCTATCTCCTGTCTCGCAGGTTGAAACAATTTCTCACGATCTAAACCATCCGTTTTTAAAGTTTCACTTTTGAAACGAGTCTTCTGCATCCCTAGCCTTAGTGTTGAACCATCCCTCTGAAGAGTTAACGGCTGTGATCTGGTTTTAACTTCTGCTGCTTTTTGCCTGGCGAAGAAGCTGGAACCAGGAAGGATGTAAGAAGTCATAGGCAAATGGAAACTCAAGATATGGATATATAGAAAATTATCACTAATCATAAAATGGAGCATCTTCCAGTTGCTCTTTCTGACTCCAGTGGAGGTAATTCAGACAACTTGATCACCAAAGACGAGGGCTTAAATACATCACTGCATACCTCTAAACAGAGAGTTTCACCTTTCTGATTGAGAACCTTGGTGTCAGAGTTGGAGGAGCTGGCTCTGATTTGATGAATCCCATGTAAACAAGTTCTGACTGGACTTTCCCCATTCTGGGACAATAAAGGTATTTCTATTCTTTTCTAACTATATTTCTTTAATATATGCTCTCCATATCGTCCTCTTAAAATCTATGAGTAGATTTTCCCGTCAATTAGCCCATCTCTGAAACAAGCAACTTCCTGCTCCTCTTCTAGCAGCAACTTTAATGTTTCAGTGTACAGGTCAGCACCAGCGCCTCCAAAGGTTTAGGGGTGCATGACACACCTACCTGGCATTTCTATCTTCACACTCATTTATTTTAAAAAAATAGCATTTCAGAGGTGGATATACTTTTAGGGAAGACCTCCCTTATTTCTGTCAAGACTATGTAAAACATTTTGATAAAAGAAAAGTTCTTGCCTTAAGCTGTTGTTAGAAGAAGAGGCGATGCAACACAGAGGTAAATATGCTGCTACCCTAAGATCTGCTTGATTATCTGGTACATCTACGGTTGTTCAACATCTCAAAATAGACGAACTCTGCGAAAGGGCAAATCATTTCATACAGCTCTGTGTATTTAGAGTTTACCTGCTCTTATTGTGAAACAGTCTCTTTCACGAGGCGAAGTCATTTACAGTTTTATTAAGACGGACCTATTGTACTTGTTATATTTACTTGGTAATATAGGAGTGTTTGCCAAATTCTTAATTATGTCGCAGCACTGAATCCAGAGGAAACTCAATAAAGCAACAGATAATTAGAAGGCTGTTGAGAGGCATTGCTGCTCTGATTGCGTTGCCAACAGCTAATATGCTTGTTATGCGTTTGTGGGAGAGACATCGGGAACAAAAACCCTGGATGACGATCTGAAACACTGATATGAGTCATGCTTGAAACATGAGATCTTGATTAATTTCCTCATTAGCACACAAAAATCTGCTTATCTTAAGAGTTTAAAGGGAAGAAAAACTGATCACAGGTTGATAAGAAGTGAGATTCTGGGACCCTTTGAGAACAAATTATTTTCATTTTAGATGTGTGAATCTGAGATGAAGCAGAGGACACAGGAAAGTGGCGAGAGAGCTGGGTCATAAATTGGGATTCCTGCTATGTCCGGTTATTTCATCATGCCGAATAAACCGTCAATCGATGCGAACTGAAGATGAAAAGTTATTTCTCTCTGTTAGCGAGACATTGGGCTCTGTCAAAGACGGGGAACATTTTAGGTTCCAGCGGCGTGTTTAGAAGCCGAACCTGAATCTAATCACATTTACATTCCAGGAGGACGTAGGTAATTTTAATCCGGTCATTACACCCTGATACCGCAAACCATTAACCAGCGATGGAGCTCGTTGTGGCTGCCTCTGGTAGCCGAGTCAAAAGAGGGAAAAATTAAACGCTTTCTGAATTTGATTTGACTTCCGGCAGTATATGTTAATGTTTTTTCTTTTTTTTTCCATCAGATTATAAACCGCACAGAGAAAAAGGCAGTTAAAATCTGTTAATAAAGTGACAAACCTCTCTGAATGACGAAATAAAATGGTATGAGGGAGTGTTTTCATTAGTACAGCTGTCCAGTCGGCCGCGGCGGCATTTTGAAATCAGGTTAGAGTCCTGAGATGTGACTCAGCAGGATTCGTGTCCTCCAGGGTGACAAACGGACGCAGCAAAGCTTCCTCTGACAAACCTGATTACCCTCCCAGGTAATCACCTCTATAAGCCACACTCATGTCTCTAAACGCAGTTTTCACCCAGCGAAGACGACACAGCATAAAAACAACATAATATTTAATAGACTTAGGCCAGCCACCGACATTAAAGTATATCAAGGCTTTAAAAGAATTACAGCTTGAAAACTTTCCATCATATCCGTTACATCATCTCAGAGAAGGGAAATAAAAGCCCTACTCCTCAGTCCAGGCAGGTACGGTGTTTAGGAGATTGTTGTCACGTGTAAAACACATCCAGCTCTTGGCAGGGATTCCCTCGGCCTTGGTCTTTGTCTCCTGACAATTTTATGTCTGAATTTTTAACAACGTTTAGAGGAAAATCCAGCTGTAGTTAATATCTCTGTCCCATATTTCCTCCAGTTAATGACTATTATCTATGTGCCGAAGAACATAAGGCTGTGGATTTTTTTTGTCAGCCTTCCCCACAATAAGATAACGCTGGTAACTTCTGTGCGATTTATAACCTTAGCTAAAGAACACATGAGCAAATATCAAGATAATCCCGCAAGGACAGCAAGTTGAATGTTTTTTTTCCCCAGGTTAATCAGATTTACAACAATTAATGGTCAATCTGTATCAAATATGACTGAATGCTGGAACTGAATCAAAGTGTGTTTTGACAAAGGTTTAGTTAAAGGGTGTGGATGCCTGTTTAACCAGTTTATTCCAGCTTTATTAGCCTTTTTAACCTTTAACCTTAATAGATTTGTTTCTATTTAAGATGAAAACACAGGATGTGCATCACATTAAAGCTAAAAGAATTTCTGAACTATGGTATCTTAAATTGAGCAGATAAGTGTGGAAGAAGTCCGCCACAGATTTAAATCGTGTTTTTTTTCAATGTCGAGAAGGTTGATGGTAAAAATAGCTGAACTGTCCAACATTGCATCTCTCAGCATGCTACTCAGAATAATCTAACCAGAGCTGCAAAATAACAACATACAAATATTTTTAGAAACGCACTGAGGGTTATGAAGCCTTTATTCTGTTTGTGAAATCAAGAAAAAAAAGGAAAAGTTTCTATAATGATTAAGCCTTATATTTGCAAACACAGAAACAGCAATAAATAGACAAGTCAAGCCTAGAGTTGAATATTCTACATGAATTAGAAGTTTTTTTTACACTATTGTAACTAATTTAATTTAATCCACAGTGCTTTGTGAAAGTATTCACCCTGGCTGGCCCATTTCATGTTCACCGTCTCCTTTACAGAACACGACTACATCTTTGAAGATGTATCATTTGTGAAGCTAACAACAAACAGGATAAAATAACAGAAAACTTCAGCATGCATGACTGCTCACGCTGTTTTTGGGGTTCTTAACAAAAGGGATGGATGCATATAAATATGTCAATTTTTAATTTTTTTTTTTTTTTTTACAGTAGCTGGCATTGTGACACTAATTTGGCAGCAATCCCTCATACCGAGCATGCATGAAGCGACAGTGGAGAGAAAAACTCCCCTTTAACAAGAAGAAACCTCCAGCAGAACCAGAACCAGGCTCAGTATGAACCTCGAACCACTGGGGGTTAGAGAAGACAGAGCACAGAAGAACTGACACAGGATTATTTTTCATATGAGAGAAAAGTAAAAGAGTAATAGCTAGCTCCATTGGTGGCTTTAAGAAAAAGAAAGCTAAGCAGATAAACTCTAAACCAGTTTTAAGATCTAGAGCATACGTGTCAAACTCAAGGCCCGCGGGCCGAATCCGGCCCGTCTAGGTAATTTATCCGGACCCCAAGCGCCACAAAAGGCATATAATGTCATAACTTTGCCTCTTGTAGCAAATGTCGATTTAAAAAAAAAAAAAAACACATTAAAACAATCCAAAAATGTCCAACAAGTGAAGCAGAATGATAAAAGTTTAAAGTGTAACTTTAAACGTAAGATGAACTTTTTTTGTGCAGATAAACTGTATAAACTGGGTTTAAGGGTACTACTTTTCTGTGATTTTTCTGTGAACTGAAATTAAATTGTGAAATCAACAGTATCATCTATACAGGAGCAATCGGCCGTTTTAGTGATGATGCCAAAGTGGCCCCATAAAGAAATGAGTTTAACACCCCTGGTCTGGAGGATAAAAGAGATCACATTTGGTTGTAGTAAAAGCACAGCGAACACCTGGAACACTGGAATATACTATTTTCTCATTTCACTTCACCGGCTTAGATTATTTGTGCAAATCTTTCACTTAAAATGCAATTAAAAACATTTAAATTGCAGGTGGGATTGTAGCAAAATGGGTCAAAAGTCAACAGGGTGAATACCTTTGCACTTTTTGTGGAGAAAAGGAATATTTTTAGTTTTACCACATCATATTGCCTAAATCAGGGGTGTCCAAACTTTTCGGTCTGTGGAGCCAAAAATGTCAAGGCAAAGGCACTCAAGGGCCAAAAAATATTGTAATAATAATAATAAAAAATGACATAACCAAACAATGATGAATTCTTTTTACTTGCTCTACAAAATATGATAATAAATAAAAGAAACTAGACTACCTGTATTTAATCAATTTCAATAAATAAATTCCAATCAGATTTTAGTGCACCAAAGTCTGCATTTGAATAAACATCGGCGAATAGATATTAAACTTACTATGAAATGAAATAGTGTGTGGTTATTAAAAGACAAATGTTTTGAGTTGTACCCCACATTAAAGATATTAAAGGGTGTCTTACCACGAAATCAACCTGTTTTTGCTAATAAACTGTTAACATTGTTGTTTTATAGTGCTATAGATAGATAGATAGATAGATAGATAGATAGATAGATAGATAGATAGATAGATAGATAGATAGATAGATAGATAGATAGATAGATAGATAGATAGATAGATAGATAGATAGATAGATAGATAGATAGATAGATAGATAGATAGATAGATAGATAGATAATTTTGACAATTTACTGGATATTTGCTGAAATCTTGATTTTATGTCTAAAAACCATCAGTGTGGCGCCCTCCTAGGGTTAAATGGTGGTCTTGCGTTGAATTTTGAATCTATATTGCTATTGGTTCAAAAGTTTTTGAGAAATTGCGGTAAAAACAGCTCCGTCTTGTCCCTGCGTACCATGTTGGAGTTTGAATAGAGTTTTGCAGTCCTATCGATTTTCAGGTTAGCGATTTTTTAGCTCAGCATTCAGTTAGTTTATTTAGCATTTATTTAGCTTTCACCACTTATTTTGCTCGTCTCCTTGTTGTGAACCCAATGTTGTGCATTACTGCATCCCTAGTAATAATAAATGTGTTGTTTTAGAGACAGACCGACATAATGTTAAAAGGGATGATATTATGCACATTTATTTAACCTCGTTGTGTCAAATGCGTTAAACCAAGTTATTCTACAATGAGACTCTCATAGCCATCCATGTCTACTTTAAGCCTTAATTAAGCCATCATAAACCTACCCAGACTCAAAATTACATTAATCATTCAACAATCTACTGCGGTTTTTGCCTCTTACAGGCTATTGAAATAAAATGGTTCTGAAATGTTTTGGTGGAAGTCAGACAGTACAAAAACACGCGGCCACTTGATGATCCAACTTTATTTCCTGTGGGAGCAAAATAAGGTCCGGAACGAGTACTTCTATCAGAGGAGGGAAGAGATAGAAGAGCCTGCATATCCAGGCAGGGAGTGATTCTGCATAAGAAGGTTTGATAAGCGACGGAGCTCAGAAAATAAAAGCCCTGCATCGCCTGGCAGTACCCAGTTGAGGTTGAAGCCGGTGATCAGGCTCCATCTGTGGGTTGGGTCTGAGCGTTTTGGACCTTATTGTTGGCAGACTGACCACATAAATAGCTCTGCGGACCGTTCCAGACTAATTATATATTTGAAGTATTTACACACGTTAATGCAGAGAGTGAATCTTTTTAATCACCTCTAACTGCTGCTGAGCTGAAATACGAAGCTTGTTCTCTTACTAAATCTTCATGCAGCCATTCCTCCTGCAGGCGGCCTTTACATCATTTCCACGTAACAGCTGAGTCCCCTTTTTAGTTTTTAGTCTTTTTTTTTTTTCCCCATCTGTGTTTTGGTCACCCAGTCCTCAAAACATTAATCCATTAATTTGGGAGGATAGTTACTGAGGGAATGGGATTTGTATAGATCCTGCTATATTTAGACAAACTAAGCAATCTATGGTTAAACGGATAAGCAAATTAAATATTCTAGGAAAAGACAAGTAGGTAACTACACTAGCTGAAGAATAGTTTTCTAAAAAAAAAAAAAAAAAAAACATAATAAAAAGGCCAGAGTTACCCATAGAAAGCAGACCTGGCATCCCTTAGAGAATCTTGCACCAAATTATTACTTTGACCGCTTTGTGCACCCGTTTCAGCTCAGCGTGAGACTCTGCGGCTGTTCTCTGCTCTGAGTCGTGTGTGTGTGACTGAGTCGCTCTGCTAAGAGTGTCCCGCTGTGCATCTTCACGGCATGACTGTGATTGGTTTGTCTATTTTCCAATGACACCCTGAGAATTACAAACATTCGATGCGCCGGCACACCGAGCCGCTCGCCGTATGTCTGTGTTTTTCCTCCCCGAGTATAAAAGGAGCTGTCGCTTCGCAGTCATGTTGGTCCGCCACAGCCTGACAAAGTTTATGGAACTGTCAAAAAACCCAAATAAACCCAAGACTTAAAAACATTTGGTATGCGGAAAAGAAAAACTGCCCATAATACTGTCACTGGAGGAAAAAAAAGATGGGGGGGAAGGGTTTCTTTTTAGCTGCGGTAGGTTTTAAAAGGCTGTTCCCAGAAGAACACAGAATAAACCAGAAAAATCAAGCATTTTGTTTGGCTTTTGATTAAAAAGACTAACTATGATTTTAGGTTCTGTTTTTTGGGAGAGCTGTTCATTTTCTACTTTCACTATTTTGTAACTTTGAGGTTTGGTTGTTCACGCCTGACTATTTGAGTGTGATATGAACCGACATTTGGAAGTACTTTGATAAAATCCATTCAAGGGCCCAAGTAAGAAATTAGGTTTTATCAGAATATATAGTATAGAGATATTCTAATACGCTATAATCTGAGCTAAGGGTAGCATATAGACATTGAATAGAAAGTGGCCTGAGAATACAGCCCTGAGGAACCCCGTGTGAGCTTTCTTCACACAAACTGTAAAAGATACAAAGTTGTCTCGGTCTGCCTAAGGATCTAAACAAACGCAGAAAACCACCAGCAGTTTATGAATCAGTATTTTACGATCAGCGATGCTTTGTGTAAGCGTACACTCAGAGTTGTGGTAATGTCTAAAACCTGAATAGAAAACACTAAAGAGTGTCTCTAAATTTCCATTAAATGATATTTACCAGCAGAAAGCTGCTCAGTTATTTTGGTTTGACCCGAGGTCATCCCTGTTGTATTTCAGCGCCCAATCAGGGTTCAGAAACCACATGAATAGTAATGGGGTCCTGAATAAAGTTGTTTTTTAAATAAGTGATTTAGTAATAAATTATAATTAAATTTGAGCATTTGCCAATATTCTTTTTTTAACTGCATGTGATGGTTTAACTACATGTGTGAGAACTGGGTTGTTGTCTGAGTTGGATGGAGTGTTTGTGTTTTTAATGAAACTTTTATTTTTCTTCTCTTGCTGTTTATTTTTGATAATTGCTCTTACTGGTTTTGGCATCTTTTCCTTTGACCTGGAAGTACTCCACTAAAATAATGCACCCAAAGAAGAGGCGGACGACAGGAAGAAGACCAAAAGGGGGTGGATGGCAGAGGGGAAGATGTTTACGTCACTGAAATTAAGGAGTAGAACCAGAGCAGAGTGAGAGTCAAACAGAAGGATTCAGCAGAAGTTTAAAAGGATGAATGTCTGGCTGAAAGATGCAGGTCTGCAGTGTGATGGACTTTTTCATGTCTGTCTCACTTTCTCACTGAACAGCAACCTTCCGATTAATACGTGAGTTAGGAGGTTCTGATGTTTATTATAAACCAACTCCCAGTTTTGGTCCGTGAGGCAGACACCCCGTCTACTTTTAAGATTAACCTTAAAACCTTCCTTTTTGACAAAGCTTCTAGTTAGAGTGGCTCATGTTACCCTGAGCTATCTCTGTAGTTATGCTGCTATAGGCTTAGGCTGCTGGAGGACATCAGGGTCTATTTCTATCACTCTGCTGAGTTCTCCTACTGTTCTCCAATTTGCATTGCATGTTGTCATTTCAGCTTTTAACTTTTTGTTCTCTCTGTTATTTTTCTCTTCATAGAAGGTACACCTGGTCTGGTGTTCTGTTAGCAGTGACATCATCAGGGGAGGCAGATCATCCACTATTACCATCTAACATAGAAAGTACTCCTGGGTCAATGTGAGCTTCTGTGCTTTCTGTGTCTCTGCTCTGTCTTCTCTAACTCCCAGTGGGTGGAGGCAGATGAGCGTTCACACTGAGCCTGGTTCTGGTTCTGCTGGAGGTTCTCCTTCCTGTTAAAGGGGAGTTTTCCTCTCCACTGTCGCTTCATGCATGCTCAGTATGAGGGATTGCTGCAAAGCCATCAACAATGCAGACGACTGTCCACTGTGGCTCTACGCTCTTTCAGGAGGAGAGAATGCTGCTTGGAGAGACTTGATGCAATCTGCTGGGTTTCCTTATATAGAACATTTTTTTTACCAATCTGTATAATCTGATTGAATTTGACTTTGGAAAGTGCCTTGAGATGACATGTATCATGAATTGGCGCTATATAAATAAAATTGAATTGAACTTCAGTAACTACCTGAGCTGGAAACTGCAGTCTCCTTTTCAGAAAGTCCCGTGCAATCCTCCGCTAATGTCAATAATATGAGAAGTATCCAATTGCATTATTGTTCCCAGGCTCTGACATTCTCAAGTCTCACAATTTTGTCAGTCAATTTAGAATTTCTTTGCTTATATGCCCTTACACCTAAGCTTATAATGATACATGACCTATTTATTCCAATGGCTGTGGAAGACGTCATAGGAACATGATGCTTGTCATGACTTAGGGTTAGTTTTGGACTTTTCCGGACTTGTCTAGAATCAGCTCTGTCACCTCTCAGCCACAGAAACCATCCAATTAGCTCAGTCCACTCCTCAGTCACCAGTCATCAGAACAGTTCCACCTGCTGCTACTAATCAGTTCGTATACTATACAGATGCTTCATAGAAGGTACACCTGGTCTGGCGTTCTGTTAGCTGTGTCATCAACCATTATTACCATATAACATAGAAAGTACTCCTGGGTCAATGTGAGCTTCTGTGCTTTCTGTGTCTCTGCTCTGTCTTCTCTAAGCCCCAGTGGGTCGAGGCAGATGAGCGTTCACACTGAGCCTGGTTCTGGTTCTGGTGGAGGTTCTCCTCCCTGTTAAAGGGGAGTTTCCCTCTCCACTGTCGCTTCATGCATGCTCAGTATGAGGGATTGCTGCAAAGCCATCAGCAATGCAGACAACTGTCCACTGAGGCTCTACATCCTTTAAGGAGGAGTAAATGCTGCTGGTCAAAATGTTGCAGTAGCTCAAGGGACACAAAGGGCTAAAATATACCCCACACCAGGGTCTGACTAATGAAGAGGTTGTGCAAGGACCCTCTTCCATGTCAGTATCAGAGGTGGGTGAAAAACTGGGTTTAAGGCAACAAAGGATGAAGTTTGTCAAGCATGAATTTCTATCCGATAGAAAACGAGAAAAAGGTTAAGGTCAAGACCTAATCTTGTGACCCCCACCCCCCTGTAGTATCTCTGAGACCCCATGCTGAGAACCTCTGTTCCACACCATTGCAACTCCACCAGACTCCAGAACCACTGAAAGATTGGGAGACGGATCTAGACTTGCCCGTTGGTCCTGTTCTGGCGAGCCTGTGTGACCCATAGCCTCAGTTTTCTGCAGTTAACCATCAGCAGTGGCCCCTGTTGTGTTTTTGTGCTGCCTGACTGTTTCAAGGTGCGGATCACTCTGTTCGTAAATGGTATTCTGCTTATCTTGATCGTAATGAGTGGTTATTTCAGCTGTCGTTGCTTTTCTGTCAGCTGAAACATTCTGTCCATTCTCCCTTGAGCTGACATCAGCGAGGCATTTTCACCCACATACCACCACTCACTTGATATTTTTCTCTTTTTTGGGCCATTTTACATCAACCTCAGCGATAGTTATGTGTGAAAGTCCCAGCAGATCTGCAGTTTGTGAAATACTGGCAGCAAACATGCCACGTTCAGTCACTTAAATCCCATTTTTTTCCCCCAGCTTCAATTTCAGCAAGACGTTTTTATCACAACTAAAATGTGACTCTAAAAGTAACTACATAGAAAGGTTTCACAAAAAGAAAAAGGAAAAAATATCATGAAATGACCCTGGAAGGCCTGTTTTCATATAGATTCAGGGGCAACATTTTTAAAATAAGCAGAAATTTGTATAACCAGGATAATTAATGATCCTACAAAATTAGATTTTAGCCATTATGAGGAACATAATGGTCAACTCTACATGTACCAACGTCTGCTTCTTAATAAAAAACGGTAGCAACAGCTCAGTAAAATAAATTTTAAGCTGTGTGGAGGTTCTGAGTATCTATTTCACACAATACATTTTATTTAAATACAATTCCTTAAATGCTTATTTCAGCTTTAAATGGCTTGAGCCAATTATTCAGCTTCCTGCGTGCTGCACGGCACTGGGAAAATTGATGCGTGCAAATCTGGCAGTGTGATTTCCATTTTTTTATTTTTTTTATGTTAGACTGGCCAGACACGGTGAATATTTAAAATAACTTACCTGCCTTGTAGGAAACATTCCCTTAGATCCCTCAGAGGAAAATTAGAGCTCACAGCTTGACTCTACAGTGATCCCTGCAGCTGTTAGTCAGAGAGAGTCAGAAACAGCGACCTTGGAATAGAGCTCACCTCAAACAGCGTTCAAGTTTGATTCGTACTTATTTGGCTTCTGGATATTCCACAAGCTTTATATTTTTACTCTGCAGAAAGACTGGAAATAAAATGTAATCCAATGTGAATTTGTTAGATACTAGACAGAAACGCAAGTTACACTAACAGGAGGTTTTCTATACAGCACTGTCTCACACTCGAAGTTACAATCCAAAATTGTTCCATTCTAGCCACAATGGAGACTGAAATAAAACATTAAATGGCCCGTTTAGGGTTGTGACTATTCTAAACAGATCTGAGACACATAAAGTTAAGGGTGTAATATTGAGTCTACCATTATTTATTTATTTACTGAATCATTTGTGTGTGTGAAAGGATTCAGGCTAAGTTCCTGTATTAGAAATACATCGTAAAGCGATTTACTTAACTTTGCTGTTTTCTTTGTATTTAGTCTGCACCTTTTCTGTTCTACATGCGTTAAGCAATTAATAAAAAGGCTTACTTTTGTCATATTTTCCTTCTAATAAAGCACCAAATATGTAAAAAAGGAGTGTATTTTACAGCATATTAAAATTATTCAATCTTCCAAATGCATGTATTTACATATAATATAAAGTGTTTGAACAAATATAGCCATAGGTAATTACACAAGTGGGAACTAAAACTAGAAATGTTTATATGCAAATTCAATATTTTTAGGTCTGTTACCCTGTCTCTGGTCACCTGACCCTCTGTCACCTACTGTCACCTCCATCTCTCTGTCTCATCAATCAATCAATCAATCAATCAATCAATCCTCCAACCAATCGGCTTTATTGCTATAGCATATTTTAAAAACCGTATGGGTGACCAAAGTGCTGTACATTAACACAAGAAAAGGTTAAAAAAAGTAAAAAACATAAAAAACATACACACACTACATCAAAAGCTAAAAACCAGGATCTCGGCAAGATAACTTTAAAATGCCATACACAACAAGACCACAGTGTATTAGAAGACAGGAAATAAAATTGCATATTTAAAACAGATTAAAAAATAGGGATAGAGGAGGCCTGTTTAATACTAGGTGGTAATTATTCCATAAGGAGCAGCAGCAGCAAATGCTCCGTCACCTCTGAGCTTCAGCTTAGTTTTAGGGACCGTCAGCAGCAGCCGATCAGCTGATCTAAGGGGTCAGGGTGGGCAGTAAGGCTGAATCATCTCACATAAAGCAAGGTTGTTCAAACATTTAAAAACAAATAAAAGCTTAAAATTGATTCTGTAGCGCACAGGCAGCCAGTGTAGGGATGCTAGGATGTAAGTAAAATACGCTCCTTGGTCAACTGTTCTGCTTTCATTCTTAAATGACTCACCCAAAAGCTTGAAAGCATTGTGCGGGAAAACTGAGTTATATCGCAAAACTGTCCCACCTTGAGTTCTCCAGTCGTCCCGCAGTAAAATATTCCTGTGTGATCACTTTTTTCATGTTCAGAAACTGCAGCACTTACAAAACACTCGGCCTTACCAGCGATCATCATTCCTAATGAATGACTTGAGTGACAAGAAGTGCAGGTAAGAAATAATCACAGCAGCTTTTTCAGCACCACAGATGTGTGAACAGCGCCGACGGCAGAGCGAGAAACAGAGAGAAGCTATTTGTTTAGCTAATAACGCCATTTACCACAGATAAACACAGAAATGCCCATCAGTGTTGCATCGCCATGTCCCGGGTGGTCTGGATCACATTAATTATATTTCAATTTCTTTCAAAGAGGAAAGGAGTCCACATAATTAATAATTCCAGTTAAGTGCTCCATCACTAAATTAATTAAATAGAGTAAATAGAGTAGGGGTACCACCTGGGCCATTTTTAGGGTCTTGAAACATTGCAGGCTTTAGCCCAGGCCCTAAATAATTAAATTTTCATAAGACAGTGGCCCATTTTAAGTAATTTTAGAATTATACTAATACAGACAGTGTGGCACCAGTTCTCTGCTTAAACTGAGTTTTCACTGAATGTAAATTATTGTGACTCAAACACAAAGGTTTAAAATAATTTTCCTTATTTTGATATTTTTTTGTTTGTTAGAAGTTGACGTAAAGGATAACAAGAAACAGTTTACAACTGATTTGTTAAAAAACAGTTTGTAGAAGCAGAGAAATACATTTTGTGACATTTAGAAGAAAAAAAAAAGATTTTCTACCCATTCAGTGAGATAAAAGTTGTTCTTAAACTCAGAAATTATGTTAATTGTGGGTAAAAAATTAATGCGCATCTTCCTCCATCTACATAAATGACCCTTATTAAATTTTACACTTGCATCAAAGTGGTCCACTCAGGCTCTAGGGTCGGAAATTTCAAAACAGGAAACTGATAAAAGTGGATTTTCTTAAATCTTAGTCAAATGGAAGGATTTATCTTAATTTCATTCAATTATGATGAGAGCTTTGCAATCATTTGATTAAAATTGATTCTCTAAATTTGTTATGAATCGTTTCTGTTTTACTGCCATCTTTCCAGCCCTTCTGTCTTCCTAGGGAGAAATTATTTTCATTTGTCCCGCCAAACATCATAAATAAAATATTTTACAACAAAGCCTATTTTTCTTCTCTGAGCATTAGCATTATTTACTATTAAAATATAACTATTCTCTAGAGACAAAGGTTTTAACTTGATGTGTAACAAAAAGCAACATCCTGGACCTTTAATGGACTTTCATCTTTTGTCCTGTACTACTAATGTTAATAATTAATTACATCAAATTGTATGTAAGCATTCATTTTAGATAACCTGTATTCTTGTTACTTAATGAGTTTAGTTTATATAATGTTAAATGTTACATTTATTATTCCTAAAAAATAACTGTTAAATATTTATTATGACACTTCATGGTTAATTGCTATGATTTTTTTTCTTCTGCACATTTAAACAACCCAGACGTTTATGTTTAGCACAGTTGAAAGAGAAGAGGGAAACTTACTTTTGCTCTTTTGGGTTACTTTTGCAGTTTATTGGGCAACACTTACTTTTCTGTCAATGTGTAGAACTGGACTATAGGACCGGCTGCAGCAATCAGACACAATGTGAAGATCTGAAGGAACTTTTAATGTGTTTAGCTACTTTAAGATTAAGTACTTTGTTTTTGACTGACGTAAAGAACCAGTGCCCATATTCACAAAGATTCCTAAGACTAGAAGTAGCTCCTAGTGACGTCATTTTAGGAAAAATCTTTGTGACAAAATGTTAGGAGTAGTGAGGAGGACGTTTAGCGAGCCTAACAGTGTCTTAAGCAGGAAGATGATGGAAACAGAGAGAGCTGATTGGCTGATCCACCTCCTAAACAGTGGAGGAAATGAGCACATAAACTTCTATAACAATCATACAATTAATAATATGTATAATATCAACTTTATTATCCCAATAGGGGGAAATTAATTAGTTTCAGCGGCCTGAGAGGTTAAAAGTAGCTCTACCTAATAATCTTTTTATTAAAGATAAATAAATAATAGGTAAAATCTTGGATAATCATGAATAACAAGTGGAGAAATTTGTGAAGTATATATGTATAAAAGATGTGAGAAAGTATTTTCTGTATTACATGATAATGTCAGTAGCCTAGAATTTCATCTAGAAGTCCGCTTTTGCTGCCATCTCCTCGTTTTTGTTTGCTGCACGTAGAGTTTTTCATTTTCCAGGCTGGTGCGTAAAAGCACCAAGACGCGCAGAGAAAAAGGGAATATGCCTGTGTTTGTGTATTTGTATATAAAGCAACGCTCAGGGGGAGTTTCCCTTTTCCAGGCCTTTCCAGGCTGTTTGAATCACAAATTCTGCCAAAGATAATCCGAGAGGGGAGGAGCCGAGTCAGGCAGGTGAAAACGGGCCTTAAGCCACCCCACATTATAATTCACCAGCCAGAAAACCAGCTTCACCAAGTTGACTAGTCAACTATCACTAAGCTGTAGTTAAAGTTTACTAACTAACTGTATCTATGAGATGTGACCAAATTCAGGGGCTGCAGCCTTTAAAGACCAGATTTGTACGTTGATTACGTTGCAACGAGAAGACCGAGGCTCTCCAAATTCAAAGGCTCCTTCAAATTTAGTCGACAAATCCATCTTTCATTTCCCCATATTTAAAGTATGAGTCTGATGCATACTTCATGGCTCACCCTGTCCCACAATAACATTACCTGCAAGATGAACTCATGATACCCCTCCGGCTTCAATCGTTTGCGTCTGAACCAAAAATTGGGGATATGTCCTGATATGTACAGTGCATTTCAAAAGGATTTATGCCCTGGGAAGGGTTTCAGTCATTGAAGTTTGTGGTTGAAACATGAGAAAAGAAGACTTTTAGAGGGCAGGAATACTTTTGAGAGACACTGAACGTGTGTACTGGGTAACATGAAAGCTGAGTGTCATTTGCATAAAAGCTAAATGAAATTAGTAATTAAATCACTCATCTCTCCTAGCTTATTAGTGATCAAGATGGGAGCTTTTAGGATGACGCACTTCAGAGGGCATGTTGTAAAGACTGAATGACATCGTCAAGATGTTTCCTAGCTTTCAACAACATGATGTGAGGAGGAAACCTAATTAATCATTAAGAGACTTTACAGAGCGGATCAGCCGCCTCATGGTTGGTACCATCTCCACCTACACAGAACTTTTTCTGGTAATCTTCAAAACTGACCTCATGAACCACATGTATGAGGTCCAGCAAATGTTAAGGCTTATATTTTGTCTGATACACTGAGACGACAAATTGTTTTAGAAACAAGCACGCACATTTTCATTTTAATAGGTGGCCTGTTTCCCCCATCATGCTTTTCAAACTTGTTTGTGATTATCAAAGTGAAACACAGACAAACAGGAGAAATTATTAAATATTACCTAAGTCTAGAAAGTATTTTTTTTACATGGCACAATATAAACATTTCCTGCTTGTTAAAAGTAGCAGTTCTAGAACCTAACCTTTGATTTCAAGGGAAACATCTTGTAAGCCCCTAAAATGTATCTTGCAAGTTTTATTTAATACCATTCAAGTCCCAAGAAATAAATCTGCAGTTTCAGGTAATACTCCATGATTCAAACCTGTCTCCAAAAGTGGCCTTTAAGTTAATAGAATGAACCCATTATTTAAAAAACAAGTTCTTGGGAGTTTAACATAAAAGTTAAACCAGAAGGTTTTTGGTCACCTTACAACAGACCCTGGTTAATAGTTTAGGAACGTTCACTAAAAGCTTACCTTTACGTTCTGGGAATATGACATGTATGTTTAGGAATTGCTCAGCTTACATGTCAACTAATCATACAGCCTGGTGTGTTAAAAAAAAAAAAAAAAAAAAAAAAAAACTTATTGGGAGAAACTTCTTGGAAAATACCCTGTGATTCTGAGAATGCTAATACCTGGGAAAGTACTTTGTAAGTTCAAAGAATGTATATCTACAAGCTCAGGTCATAATGAAACTTTTAATACAGTATAATGATTTTCAAAAAGATGTTCATGATTTATGAGAAAGTTGCTGAAAAGGTCTAATCAAGTAACTTCAGTTCTAGAAAGTGAACCGTACGTTTTTTTCTTCAACGTGTCCAGTCTGGTGGTGTAGCGTTAAGAATTGCTGTCTTCATGCCAAAGAGAGGCCCCACAGATTTTAGTTTCACAAGCGGAACATTACTGCTTTCGCCATAGTGCTCCGCTTGATTTATATATGCAAAAGGATTCAATAGATTTTAACCTGGGGCTATCTTGTGTTCAACTGACGCATAAACGGGAAGGTAGAAGCAAAAAAATGAAGAGAAAAAGATGTGACAGCATGCTAAAATATGAACAAAACATTAAAAGAGTTAAAAAAATAGAGGAGAGGAATAGGAGAGAACGATAAAACATCCTAGGATTCTGCTTATACACCTGCAAAGAGAGATATAAAAAGAACAGTAAAACCAGCTGATAAAGTATTACAGGTACAAACAACCAACGCCTTGATACCATCACTGAAGAATATACAGCGTTATTTCATACAGGACAGCTAAAATAATAACAGGGGTTTTCTGTATTGAAGTTAATTTGTGAGTACCTGGATCCAAGTACCTGTAGGTGTTTGTGAGATTGTGCTTGTGTCTGTAAGGTTTATACAAAAAAAAAAAGCTCAATAGTGGTTGTGAGGAGCCGAAGAGCCGCCCCCAGAGCATCAAGGCGGGGAACCAAAATCCTAGTTACATGAAGGGACCCCCAGAGCAAAGGTACCCCAGAAGGACCATAGGTCACAACCTGACCTATCCAGTCCATACTCTGATCCTAACCCACATCCTGATCCCAGCCCAGATGACCCATGGGCCCATGGTGCCAACATCTACTGAACAAAAGAAAGTGAGCTGTATGTTCAAGGCAAATCTAGCTACAAGTTTAAAGAAAGTACCGTACAAGACACAGGAAAGCCCCCTGCAAGTTTAAGAAACGTACCATGTAAGTTATGTCATGCTGTTTTAGTTGGGTGGAATGGGTTAGATATACAAATAAAAAGGAGTGCCACGCTAAGACAATTTAAAAGCAGGTATAAATATGTCATCTTTAAAAAATATGCATATACCCAAACATTTAAATGTGATAATTTGTAACATTTTCAATAAGTACTGCTAGATATCTTCTTCTGTACAATTGATTTAAAATAAGACACCGTATTCATGTAACTGTGCTTTGATTTGTAATGCCTTTTATCAAAAGACTGCATATGTTACATGACATGAATATTGTAATTGGGGGTAGGTTCTTATAAGTTCTCAGAACTTCTACCTACTCCTTTTGAGCACTACTAAAATGTCTTAACATTTCAATGTAAATTTTACTTGTATTTTTGCTCAAAGAAACTGAAAATAAATAAAATAAAAAAAGTTAAAAGACAATTTATTAACAAGTACGATTCTCAACAGTAGTCTATGGGTTCTACAAGAAAAGTAAAAAACAAACAAAAACTACATGTTCCACAAAGTAACCTGTAGTTCCTGTGAGAGAAGCCGGGCAAGTTTCAGTACGATAGTCTGAAGAAAAGAATCCTGAAAAGGTCTGGAAAGTCTCAAGTTGTGAGACATTGACTGTATCAGAGAAGTAGCCCCTGGGTTACTCTGCGAGTTCTGGTTCTAAACCAGCTCATGACAGGGTCAGATTCCTGAAAGTAACCTGTAAGTTTGAAACGTAGCCTGCATGTTGCTCAAATCCTCAAGTTCCTGTCCAGCTGCAAGAAACGCATTAATACTAAAAAATACCTTAACTAAGAAAAAACATAAGGATATAGGTTGGGAAGGTGGAGGCACTGATATAAAAAAAAAAAAAAGGTTGAGCAGAAAACAGAACTTGTATGACGGCAAAAAGAAATCCTTTGACTGTAATAGGGAAAGAAAAACAAACTGTTTGTGAGTCCATTTTGAAAATGAGATCCCTAAACTGGTTGCCTGTGGTTCTCTTAGGTCCGCTCTCGTCCATTTCATCCAGTTTGGCAGCCGTTATTACATAAAGCTCGTTAAACTCACACAGAAAAACACATAGGCAAGAATAACTAATAGGTAGTTTGATTTTTTTTTTTTTTTAACATGCGGGTCTCTTCTTAGTGACGCATGCCAGCGTGCACATGCGAGCAATTTTCTGCATCAACAACTAGCCCTTGCAGCGGTCAGGCGGTGAGGATTTTATGGCCTGCACCGTCACAAAGTAATCCATTTCTCCCTGTGCTGGTTGATCCTAATGGCCCAGCAGAGGGTGGTCGGTGAGGAGTGGATGTTCTGCCCCTACACACATATTGACTTCATTGACAATCTGTTGCCCCAGAGCCTGGCCTACTTCTCCTGGGTGCATTTAGTGTAACGCTGCACAGTGCCGAAGCCGGACCGATAAAAAACTCAAAAAGGCATGTGACCGTCTGGGATAAACGGGCTAATGAAGGAGTGATATAAAGACCTGGATGTGCACACGACACTAAAAGGCAAAATGTCTCATTTCCTGTGGTGCCAGTGGTGCCTGGACCCATCAGATGTAGCTGTGGAGCTCTATGTTCACAATAATCAGTGGGACAGGATCGTTCTTTATTGAGAAATGTTGTAAAAAAGACAGATTCCCTTACCAATAAAATATGTTAGAAACATTGTGTCTATATATCAAAGTCTGGCAGAAAACTGATGAGCTGAGTAGCTAAATCCTCCTGAGGCGCCTTGACATTGGGGCCGGCCCAGTAACGTTTGTTTAAATAATAAACATCTGAAATTGCACTGAGCATGCCCAGTACGCTCTCAGTAGAAAGCTGTGGGGCACAAATGCTGCGGCCCCAAGCTCGGATTGTCCAATCAGAATGCAGGAAATGCACACGTTACTTTTAATTTCTGCCGAAAAGTGTGCGACCATCCAGTGTTGGTTGGCTTTGTCGGCTCATTGAGGGATCGATGTGAATCTTTTCAATAAATAAACAATATTAATGAGCCTTTATTTCTAACTTTATGTATAAAAACTAAATAAAATTTCACTTATATAAACTGCCATTTCTTATGCTAATTTGTCTGTTTCATTTAACAGTTATCAAAGTCAGGTTGTAGGCACCACAAAAAAAAATTAGTTGCTGCTAATAGGTGTTGACTGTTTGTGACCCGTTTAACTTATTGTGCCAGAGACGCCACTGTTCCTACACATAAATGGCACAAATAACTCTAGGGCTGTGTGGCTTTTGAGCCAATCTGATTAAGCTTTTCGCTCACATATTCCCTTTAAAAGGGTGCACCTAGAACTGCATCAGCAACCAAATACAACAACCTTGGTGATGCAAAAACACAGGGTGCCTACGCAATGTCATGTTAGATTAAAGAGATTTCCAGACTTACACAAGCAAAGTTTCCACCTCAGTCCAGTTTTTACCCGTTTTAGAGCATAAATGCTAAGTTTACTGTTTCTGTTCACAATCTGTGTGACAGCTGTCCCAACTGTCACACAGAGGCAGGAAGGGTAATGGTTTTCTGTTCTTTCTTAATATTACTTTACATATTGATTTGACTAGTTTAGATTCTTATCTTTAAAATTGTTTTCATTAGTCTGACTGTTTAGTTAACTATTTGCAGTGCAACACATTTAGTTAACTTTGTTTGTCAGTTCTCTTGTATTTTTTGTTAAATGCAACAAATTAATTTCTTCTTTTGCGTTACCAGTTTCCTCTGGACCTGCTGCTGAAATCATACAGATGACCTCCAGCTGATGTCCTTTTATGGCTGTCAAGCTTTTTCATCGGGTCGTTTTATTTGTTTGGCAGGGGACAGGGAAATTTGGCCTTTAGTTTAATTTTACCATTTCTTTAATGTTTTTTCTTTTTGTAACTTAGTTCAATGCTAATATTTATTCAGTTTAAAGATTTAGTAATGTGCTGACCAGTATTTGTTTAAGTTCTTGTGTGTTTAAATACCCCTGGGTGTGGATTAGCAGTAATCTGATCAGCCACTATTTAAGTTCCCCTCATGTCTCGTTTGTTAGGTCAGTTTTGTGCTTCAGTTCTTTGTGTTACTACCTGAGTTGTAGCTTGTTATGTTGACCTCAGTTTTTGGGCCCCAATTCATAATTTTTTAACAAGTTTTG
The DNA here is from genome assembly GCF_011125445.2 of Fundulus heteroclitus. Classification (NCBI taxonomy): domain Eukaryota; kingdom Metazoa; phylum Chordata; class Actinopteri; order Cyprinodontiformes; family Fundulidae; genus Fundulus; species Fundulus heteroclitus. The sequence continues at coordinate 7,819,164 of NC_046368.1, read as the reverse complement.
TATTTCTGTAATAAATTAGGAATATATTTTGAAAATTTTCAACGACTCTTTGGCTGGTTTATGTAAAACCTTCACAATCTGCAAAGTTCAAGGATTGATGGATGAGAGAAATGATGGAATGAAGGAAGGAAGGAATATCTTTATACTGCTGGAACAGCCAGTGTCCACTTCTCAAACACCAGCTCTGCACCACACTGTTAAAACCGAAATGGCAACATCCCATCAGAGCTGGAAGCAAACGTGAAACAGATGGAAAAATGGATGAAGGACGAGCAGAAACGTTCTGTGGGCGGCAGCTGCTTTTACATAAAGAGGACAGCAATGTCCCATGTCAAATGATGTGTCCTAAAAAAGTAATTAGCTCAAAAAACAAGTCGTGTTTTCTTTTTTCTATTATCATTTTCAAATACAAAGGATATTTTTTCACAAATTCTAGTGTGGCATTCTTAAAAAACATATAAAAGAAGCTGCTCCCAGATTAAGAATATTTATATCAATCATATTAAGCCGAAAATGTAAATTATAGTAAATGTTATAATTTTAGTTTGCATCTTCAAATAAGCTGACGATAAATCAAAATCTAAAAATAAAGGTAAACATACAGTATGAAAAGAGCAAAGAAACGGCAGCAGAGTTCATTTAGCATTCTGCCAACATGGTTTTCTTCCCCCTGAAGTGACGTTTTGTTTTGTTTTTCTGCTCTGAGCTGATCTACAGTCCCACTCGCTGTCAGCCACCATATGTTCCTCCACCATACAAGGCAGGGTTTTTACCCACAAGAGCAGGCGTCACAAGTCAAAAGAAAACAGATGCACTCTGCCTGATGAAATCCAATTTCCCACTGAATCTCCTGTTTTATGTTGATCAAGCAGAGAGGCTGGGAAACGAGAGATGCAGGCCACGGGACTGTTTGGGTCTGGTTCAGGTAAAGTGGGAACAGAGGAAGTGTTTCTGCACGAACAGGACAGATGCAAGATAATTGCTGCTAATTGACTGTCAACCCTCATCACGTTGTTCAGCTTCTGCTTTAAATCTTAAAGAAACACTTCATCCACAATATTTTTCCATCAGCTCAGCTCATACGCAAAAATCAAATAAGCAGAGCAGCACAGAATTGTCCAGGATGTTATCAGAAGTTAAACTGATGTAATGGATTCATTGATGTTTTGAAAGGATTTGAAAGACTTTTTAGTTTTTCTTTTATCTCAGGTTATCTATTAATTCACCAGAATCTATAAAATCGCATTTGTAGTCAAGATGTGAATTATATCATGACAATCAGGGGGGTCGACCTTTCTTTTCCACAACGTGCCACTTTAATAAAATGTTCTACAACCTTTCACAAGTTTTTCTTATTTTACATATTTGCCATTAGTAACAAGTAATGTGAACTATATCCTGTCCAGCATTTCACAGGGAACAAATCGTGCAAAATTCTTTGTATTCGGATGCAAAACTGGTTAGTTTCCACCTGCTTGTCCCTCGGCGGGTTGACGATGCCAAACAAATAAGATTAAAAGATATATAACAAACATCCCCCTGAAATTACACACAAATATAATGAGGTAGAACAATAAAATACAAGGGAAAACACAACTATCACAGAGCATGACAAGGTAGCTGAAGCCAGAACGGCAGCAACCATGAGCATATTGAGCATTATTAACAAATGTAGGTCCATAATATTGCACATTTTATGCATAATTGACAGGATAATGACAAAAGTGCTATTGCACATTGAACACAGGTAAGAGCCAAAAGCCAAAGTTCAAAAAGTTATTGCCCATGTGACCAAAAACAATCTCCATCATCATGGCAGTGTTCTATGAAATAAGACCAGATGGCTCAAATAGAAACAAGTCTCTTTATCTGTGCATATCAACGACTTGTCTGCATAAATATAAAAATAAAAATAGCACTCGCAACCCTGAAAGATAAACAAAATGAGTGTAATTTGGGAAACAGGAAAAAGAACACAATGGTAATCATATAATCAGTTTTCTTGTTACTAAATAGCTGCTTGTCAACACATATAGCAATTATGGAACAATAGCTGAGTCTACCTTCAGTTGCAGCGGGCTTTTAAAACGTCACTTGTGAAAAAAAAAGAGCATCTATCTTCTGTATTTTTCTAAACAAGTCTGACAAATAAAACTGGTGGCCTTGGTTAAATGACTATGCCAAGTGCTTCAGTCTGAGCGCAATGAAGACATGTGGCACCTCAATTTCAGCACTTCATATTTAAATAGGGTCAAATCACATTCACGGTATTCTCAGGAGACTTCACAAATCAACCAGGTTTAATTTATTGGTGTTTATATACAATCTACGTCAATCACATCCAGATTATAATTTTTGTTTTGCAGAAAACAGATCAGTCCCTTGCAATACAAGTTGGTGTCCAGTGGCAGCAAGTTAAAATATGCCAATGTAAGGAACCCAGCAGAATGTTGAATCCTAACTGTGAAACAATCCCTCATCCTAAGAAAGCTTAGGGCGACAGTGGAGTGTAAAAACCAGACTCAGGATGGGGGCAATCTGCTCCACCCGTCTGCAGTAGGTTCTAGGGTTCCTAAGTTTGGTCGAGGCAGATGAGCGTTCACACTGAGCCTGGTTCTGGTTCTGCTGGAGGTTCTCCTCCCTGTTAAAGGGGAGTTTTCCTCTCCACTGTCGCTTCATGCATGCTCAGTATGAGGGATTGCTGCAAAGCCATCAACAATGCAGACGACTGTCCACTGTGGCTCTACGCTCTTTCAGGAGGAGTGAATGCTGCTTGGAGAGACTTGATGCAACCTGCTGGGTTTCCTTAGAGAGGAAACTTTCTGACCAACCTGGAGGATCTGATGGAGTCTGACTTTGGAAAGAGCCTTCAGACGACATGGATCATGAATTGGCGCTATATAAATTAAATTTAATTTAATTTAATTAAGTTTATTTGAGAAAGTCAAAACATGTCGATCCAGGTGGATCAATCTCCAATCGTTAACCACTTTACTTAGAATTAGTAGTGTTCATTTAAGTATGGACCCAGAACTCTATTTTGACTCTCAATGTCAGCCTGCTATTTCCTTAGATGAGCATTTTTAGCGTTGTTGTCCTGTTAGAACAACTACTTCTGTCCCCTTAAGATTACATTAAACTGGTGAGGATGTTCAGGACCAACGCAGGGACCGCAGAGGCTAAAAGCTGCTATCAGACATTTGGCCACTGGGACAAAGAAATATGCCTGAAGGAGTTCAAGTTAAGCTTTCCAACATCAGACAATGTAGCATCTGACAAGCGTGGTGGTGACAGCATCATACTGAGGGACAGTTTAATTGCCAGTGGTACAGATGCACAAAATTTAGAGAAAAATATTAAAGGACTACCTTAAAACTTCCAGAGTTACCTCAGATCAACAGATTACTTGAACTTGGCGTTCCAGCAGAACATCCAGACGGGTTTGGAATGGAAAAAGCAGAGAAACGTTGAGTTTTTGGAATGGCTTTTACCAAAGCCCCACCTCAGCCTTACCGGAAATCTTTGGATTACGCTTGATATCTTAGTCAGTGACAGGAAACCAGTCCATATCAGAAACCGCAGAGTTAATTTAAACGAAGAGTGCTCAAACACACAGAGTTGTCCCTTATTTTGACCCAATGTGGATTAGAGAAAATCCACAATAAATTAAAACATCTGCACCTAATTGTTGTTTTGAAAAAAGAAAAAAAAATCTGTGGAGTTTTATTTTATATAATCAGGCCATCCTGGAAAAAGATTAGTATGACCTCCATACCCATACTGTATGTCCTTTAGAACCAACGCATAGCGAGGAATCCTAATTAAATAATCAGCTGATAAATCATGTGTTCCCTTCAGAGGCAATGATGTTTGTTCTGCCTGTTGAGATAAGCAACAATAAAAGATTCTCAGTTTTCCCAGAAGTGCCAGTTTTCTGGAAACACTGATGAGGTCATCATCTGTAGGACATACTGACCGACCGACGCTGTAGCCTGTATGAGAGGTATTAAAACTCATCCTAATAATCCCACTCCTCCATATGCTCACAACAGTAAAGCTAAAAAAAAAAAAAAAAGATCCATCCACGTCACCATTAATCTACATTCCTTTAATTCCTGCAAGGACAGAAGAAGGAGGACATTTAAAGTCACAATCTATGGGCAAAAACAAACATGAAAATCTGCTCCAGACAAAGATGTTGTTGTTGTTTTTTCTCCTAAGAGTTAAGCTGATTAGCTGGCGGCTGGTACTGATGACTGCGTGTTTGTGTCTGCGCTTTACACATACGTCTATCTCAGTTGTGCTACGCCCATTCGGAGCACAAAGAAGATGTTGGTGTCCTTTAGGGGCAGACTCTTAAACGGGTGAATGTCCAGTTTATGGGTGAAGGGTGGAAGTTAGTCTTAGAGCCAGAGTGAGGGTTTGATATAGTTTGATAACTAGAAATAAGTAAAATGTTCTGAAAATCAGAGTATTTGTCCTTGATTTGAGCAGGCAAATTAGATGATTTGCCAATGGAATAAGATTTTTACACTTAAAATAGGAACAATTCATCTCCATCGTCTTATTTCAAATGCAGGATGTCTAATTATCTTATTTTAGGGGTAAAAATACTCGTTCCATTGGCAGATAATCATATTTACCTGCTCAAATCAAGGATAAATACACTAACTTTAAGAACATTTTACTTATTTTTAGATCCGTTTTTGCAGTGAGTAAAGTATATCTGCATGCCTTTAGTATGCGATAAGGATGACACTCCTATGCCATGTTGGCAAACCCTACACCACAGCAGGAGTCTCAAACTGTGGTCCTGAGGAACTGGTGTCCTGCAGCTTTTAGATGTTTCCCTGGTCCAACACAACTGAATGAAGGGGCCAGTGTGGGTAGAACCCCAATGGGGCCTCCTTGTCACTTATCCTGTTTGTGGCATTCTCAGACAACGTCTGAAGGCAGAGTGATGGGAAGGCAGATGACTGGTTTAGGAACCTCAGAGTCTCATCTTTTCTTTTTTTTTTAAAGATGTTGTGGGTCTGTTCGAATCTTTAAACCATGACCTGTGGATCAACTCACAGCTGATTGTACAACAGCATGGATTAGAGGATTAGAGCAGGGATCTTCAACCCTGGTCCTCAGGATCTACTGTCCTGCATCTTTTAGGCATTTCCCTGCCTCCACACACCTGACCTAAATAAATGGGTGACAGGCTCCTGCAGCCCTTGATGGCTGCTTGGGAGGTCATGCAATCATTTAATCGATGTGTGTTGAAGCAGCATCTAAAACATGCAGGAAGGTAAATCCCGAGAACCAGGGTTGAAGTACCCTGGATTAGAGTAACCTCCTCTGAGTTTCAAGCCATGGTTCTAAAGTGGAACAACGGAGGTTAGACCCCGACTGGTTGGCCAGTCTTTGCCCCAAACTGAGGAGTTTAAGTATCTTGTCTAAACACAAGCGATGGTGGGATAAATCAGGAGATGGGCAAACGGACTGAGGTCTTATCTCCAGTAATGTGGCTGCTTCTCCAGTGAGTCGCATTGAAGAAAGAGTTGAGCCAAAATGCGAAGCTCTCGAATGGTCAATGGTCTGAGATCAAGATCATAATTGACAAAAAAAAAAAACAAGATCCAGACAGCAGAAATGAACTTCCTCTGCAGAGTGGCTAGGCTCGATCTTATAAAAGGACGAGTAGCTCCGCCAACCAAGGAAAACTCAGCACAGTCGCTGCTCCTCCACATTGTCAGAGGTCAGCTGAGCTCATATTGGGGGGCTTTATACACATCTTACCAGAAGCAAACCCTGGAGCAGACCCAAAATTCACTTTAGGGACTACATTATATCCCCTCTGGCCTAAGAACACCTTTGTTATCCTTCAGAATGTGCAGAAGAGTTTCCCTCCTGGACCTATTTCCTCAACAATCTACTCTCAGATAGCCGGAAGAAAATGGGAGAACCAGTGGATGGACAGAATTAACATTTGTTCATTTAAAGCTATTTCAGAGATAGTGTGTTTGGGTATAAACTCATATGTCCGTGTCTGTAGAGCCGAAGAGCATACAGAAATAAAAGTTGTCGATAAAATGTCCTTCTATCAAGTACCAGCCATATTCCTGGTTTGTTCCTAATCCAGTTTTAATTAAATCTCAGTCCTTTAGCAGTTTATTACGGTGAGCCGCACACGTAAACACTCAGATGAATATGCTTTCATTTCTGATAGATCCTCTGCAACGATTAAAAACACACCCCTACATGTGCCTCCCATCGTCTCAAAGACATCCCACCCTTGGTCTCTCTCTCTTTTTAGGAGACATCTGGCAAAAACAGGACCAGCTGCATGGTTAGTGCATGATAGAAGAAGCCGGGCAGTGAGCCAGAGAAGGGAAAGCCTTGTCACTCCACGGGCCTCTTCTAGCGTGCCACATAAATTTGAGTGCTTCTTAATCCACAGGCACTAAAAGTACACGCACACACATTGAGATCCCACTAAGTAAGCCTTAGTCAGCTGCACTGCCCTGTATATAAAGCCACCGGGCAAAACTGCCATCATTAAATCAAGCCCCTCAGTGTGTCTTCAGGCATTTTAGACTCGGGCTCCGTCATGCTGAAATTCAATGAGACATAAAAGGCTTTTTTTTCTGTTGTAGACATGATGTAAATAAGATAAAGGGATGACTGAAAGGGCTCATTTGGAGAAAGAACGTCTACATACAAGTGAGTGATAAGAACTTGTGCAAAAGTCAAAAATAGTTTCGAAACCAACTGTTTAGACCAGGGGTGTCAAACTCATTTTGGTTTAGGGGCCGCATTCAGCTTAATCTGATCTCAAGAGGGCCGCACCAGTAAACTCATTGCAAGATTAAATAGAACTAATAAAAGTGGACTTGTTGTTGATTCTTATGTTAAAATAATTTCACTTTTACACAATAAAAATATGAATAACCTCAGCGTTTTAAGAAAAGTATGTGCAATTTCAATAATACTTTTACTCAGTTAAACATTTACTTGTGCATTATGCATAAGAACTGATCACAGTGATTATACAATGTTGAAAAACATTTATTCACATTTTTTGGAACTTAAAAACATTGTCCTACATGACAAAATACATCAAGCAGATAAAAATTAAGAAATTATTTAAATTTTTCTACACCTGAAGCTTAATCTGCTAATTAAAACACAGCGCCCCTCGTGGACGATATAGGAACTGCAGATTTTCAATTAAACGAAGTACATGTTTTTTTCAATAATTGTTTCTCTTCCTTTTATCTCCTCTTTCTTTCACCTTTTCTTTTTTTCTTCTTGTTCTTTCTTTGCTCTCCTACTTTCCCATTGTAGTGTCCATATCATTTGAGATATTCCCCGCATGAATCATAATAAAACTATTCACATTCATAAATCAAGCGGAGCACTATGACAAAAGCAGTTCTGCTCCACTTGTGAAAGTCAAATCTGTTGAGTTCTTTTTGGCATTAAGACGACAATTCTTATTGCCACATTGCCAGACAGGACCCTAAGAGGGAAAAAAAAAAAAAAAAAAAATTTTTTTTTTTTTCTTTTAATACTGATAATGCATTTAGCCAGCGGGCCGGACTAAATTGTTCGGCAGGCCGGATCCGGCCCGCGGGCCGTATGTTTGACACCCCTGGTTTAGACTGTAACGCCACGTCCCATGGTGTCTAAAACAGGGAGCATCATCCCTTTGAATAACTGAATGAAGACCTGCAGGTGCCGCTACTGTAGCTGTCTTGTCCACACAAATCCGATTTATAAGTTTTGGTTTAATCCGACACCGTTCAGGTTTGGTTGACGCCAAAGACGTCGTTGAAAGACATTTACAATAAAAGCTTTACGCAGAGTCTAATGAGGCGTTTGTCCTGCACTGGCTGCCAAAACAGCTACAGGCGGACTCCAATAGACCGCCGAAGGTGGTCTGTGGTATCTGGCAGCGAGATCACTGCAGCACTGTGGGGCTTCCATAGATCAGCCTTTTCAGTCCAGCTCATCCACTTTGGTCCGGAAACTATCTCTACACCATTTTTGTTTTTATTTCTCATCCCTATCATTTGCTCCTGTCCACTGTGGGAGGTAGAATAAGTCAAATACTTTGGGAATTGCTGCCCTCTGCATCTGCTGGCAGTTCCTTTGCCCTCTCTGAGAAAGGCTTCTGTTTTCTCATTATAGGGACGGGGTTCAGTCGATCAGAAACGGACATTTTAGTCGGCCGTATCGCAGGATCACTGAAATTAAGTGGGAGATCGATCCCTGATCCATTCTGCTCAGACTCTCTAACCAGGCAGCCGGCCTCTCCATCTGCAGTGGGTAGCTTTGGGTTTACCGTCAGGGGGTTAAGCTCGCTACTAATTTATTTATTCAATCATTTTATTTGTAAGAGGTGGGGGAAGTTCTGGGCCTTGAAAACAAAACACAAAAGCATACTGCATATATATATATATATATATATATATATATATATATATATATATATATATATATATATATATATATATATAGAGAGAGAGAGAGAGAGAGAGAGAGAGAGAGAGAGAGAGATAAAGCTTTTATTAATTCACTAAATTCAATATATTATTAAATGCTTTAAAAAAAAAAAAAAAAAAATCACATTTTGAAAAAAATATTCCTGTCTGTAATTTAATGTCAACTCTTTTCCCGGGACGAGGACCCATTTGTCCCCCCGTGTCAGCGGTTGTGACCAGGGCTCATAATTTGGCTCAACTGGTTCAAATGAAATCCGAACTAAAAAGAATAAACCGGGTGTTTTTACATTATGACAAAACTAATTTGGATTATATGCAAAGGTTTGGCATTTTTATGACTATTTGTCCCCATATTTTACAAATAAAAAAGATACATTTTCTATATGCGGGGTTACGGTTGATTGGTGCCTTATCTCCAGCCGTGATTGGGTCCACACTGGACAGGTCAATCACTGAAACACGGGACAAACAAGCATGCACACAAACACTCTAATACCAATTAACCTAACAGTCATGTTTTTGGACTGTGGAAAGAAGCCAAAGTGCCCAGAGAGAAAAAAAAAACATGGCAATTCTATGCAGAAAACCCCCCAGGCTAGGATTCCTGCTTTTTTACGCATCATTCCGTGTCCTTGACCCTTCTGTCCCATAAGATAAATTCGACACTGTTAAGCTAGAGGATATAAAACTGCTTAAAGGGTATCGAGCATTATAGTTGCAAACATAAAGTTGCTATTGATCAAAGCTGCCCTGACATGCTGCCCTACACCATAAACACAGTGCACGCTGCGCCGTATAATAACACATTCAGGTAAACGGCTCCGCGAGCAGATTCTCCAACAAAACCTCGTCCTTCCCTGACATGACACAATTACACCCACAAGTTTTGGTTCTGGTGACTCACATCTGATGCAGCCGGTGAAAGCTGTGATATCGTTACATGATCGCGGAGAGAAACACCTGAAAGAGATGGAAGTGGGTGCCGAGACTGTCGAGTGCCGACGGGGAGCTTTTATGGTAAAATGGGCCTGAAGACTGCATCACTTTGCATTAATTTACATCCCTCAAGCTGGCACCAGAAGACACCCCTGTGGGACTGCGCTGTTACAGTTCATCTGTATTTAAAATAGCATGTTTGGTCGTTGAAAATAGACATCAGTTTCCATCTCTAACATCCAAACCTGCTTTCTCACCTGTTATATCTTCTAATCTATGAATCCTATAATCTATAAATTTAGCTCTTGCGTACTTTGAGACTGAGGAGGCAGGAAGGATCGTCTTGATTGTCTAGATTTCTTTTTAAAACATTCTTAACGTTTCAGATGTTTACATGGGTTTCCAGAGATAATTTGACATTTTTCCACAAATTAGCGGTCAACTCCATCCCTTTGCATTGTCTCTGAGTCAGATGATTCCTGATTAAATGGGAGGCCAATGGTCCCAGATTGTGATAAATTTAAGATTATATCCTAAACGATCAACGTACCTTTAACAAATACAAGTTCCTTTTATATTATCTTAGAATTTATTAAATTGCCATGATAAGCCTGTATCGCATCACGAGTTTCTTTCATCCGTCTAAATCAGTAGGTGTGCAAAACGTTCACACGAGGCACGTCAAGCTAAAAAAAGCTGTAGAATAATTATGAAAGACAAAAAGTGCCACATTTTACTAAGAGGGACATTTTTATCATGTGTCATTTCAATTGTACATTCCAACAAAACATCTTCTGCATTTAACCCGTCCCTCAGGGAGCAGTGGGTGGCTTTATAGCACCTGGGGAGCAATCTGGAGCTGTGGGTCTTGCTCATGGACCCATAGTGGCGGTCCTCCGGGTTCGAACCAGGTACTTGCAGCCTTTTCAGAACACAAGCACGCTGCTCTAACCACCAGACCTCCACTCCCCCATCTGTCAATTATTAAATTATTAATGGGTACCATTAACATGATGCGTATTTGTACAACATCGAATTATTTTCATATTTAATTTTAAGCATTTAAAACACTTTGTGCAAAACAATTTCACGTAATTTTGCTGACATTTAGAAGAGAAACGGGACATACAAGAGCAGCGGTCATAAAACAACATGTGGAGAAAGCTGCATTTTGTTTTTTTGTCCCTTATAGTTTTTTGATTCATCGTTTTCTCTCCCACTTTCTTTTCTGAAGTCCATCATGAAATGGTTATTGGTCCTTACAACGGTGAGATAGGGGCTTCTGTGAGCAATAACATGGCTGCAGTTGGGAAAAAGATGACATATCTGAGACTCTGACTAAACGTTTCCTCATCATCCCATCTCTTTCTCCCACAGGGGTTGTTTACACCTCCTGACAGGTGTTTCAGACACCTGTGTGTGTCTACAACAACCACCACAAGCACATTCTGAGTCCCCCAACCTGTCCTCATCTTCACCTGGTGACAGAAACAATCAAGTTAACCATGTCCAGAGCAATAATGCGAGAGGTTAGCTGCATTTGCCCAAGAAAAATTTTGAATCTGATGCATTGGCTTCCATTTTTTCAGCAATAAATGTTCTAGTTTTGTGGGACTCTTGGGACATTTATCAAAAACTGTTTAAACTCCATCTATAAATCATTAAAATTAGCATTAAGTGTTTATTTTGCTGTATATACTGTATGACGATAGTGTGGTCAAAATGTTCCCCAAATCATCAAGTTTCTTTACTTGTTAAATAAAAATATCTATAATTCCCTAAGGACCACCAGGGAGGATCCAGAACTCTTCTGAGGGACAACATATCCTGTCTGGACTGGGAACACCCCATAATAAGCAGGAGGATGTCCCTAGGGAGAGGAATGTCTGGGTTTCTCTTCTGGACTCGTTGCCCCTGCTTGGATTTTGGATAAGCAGAAGATAATAGCTGGATATATGGATACATTTAGTTAACTTTAGTTATGGGTACTTATGATTAAATTAATAGTTGATTATTTTAAGATCACATCTCTTAGAATAAATATGCTGAAAATAGGAAACTAGTAATGAGTTTTAAAAAGATATGCACAAATCAATCCTCCAGAGTTCAGGATCAGAAGTTTTTTCCTTTTGGTCTGATTGCTGATCTCAAATGTTAGAAATAATATAATGATGTTTTTTTTTCTCATGTATAAAATGCATCAAAAGCAAGAACTCCCACCATTGCCTATTAAGACAGATTCGGTCCTCCGGCTCTGTTGTTCTGCATGTTTTACGTGCATTACATTACCTGAACCTGCTCCTACGTATGAGCTAATTCAGCAATTTAAATCCGACGTGCTGGAGAACAGATATGTTTAAAACATGAAACACCAGCCCCTGAGCACTGGAGTTAGACACCCCTGTCCTAGACTTTCTGATCAGCTTTAAAATAAGGAAGGAAAAAAAAGTACCAAAATTTCAATTACAATTTTATAGGATTTCATTATTAGCATCAGCAGTTTCTGCACCATTGATGTAGCAACAATTATTTCTAAGTCTAGAAACCGAATGAACTCAAACTATGGATTAGATCTATCTGCGTTTATTCAGAGAAATTATGCTGGTCCAATAAAAGATAATTTGGGCCAAACTCCACCAGCCCGCCCCTTTATGGAAGCAGCGATCCCTTTGAGTTAAGGTGTGCTTGTGTGTGTGTGTGTGACACGGGGTCAGGGCAGAAAGGGTATAATCACTGCTGAACAGGGTAATTGAGGTCCACCGTGCTATTATCAGAATCTCCGTGAGAGCGATCGCTCCCATGAAACCTCGTCTCGCCTCTCAGACGGAGAACGAGAGCTGACGAAGAGCCCTGCCCTCTCATTGTGATGGGCTCTCAACTAGAGTGAGTTCTTAATGGCAGACGGCTGAGGTCAAAGCAGAATATCAAGTGTTGATGCACTAAAACCACAGGCAAAGTGGTGATATCCAGCTATTTCTATAGCACTCCAGCCGAATGGGCAAATAAGAAAATGTCCAGCGAAGAGACTTGCAGAACGACTGCAGACGGAGGAGTGCTGCAGGAGTTTGGTTTCACCTCGCCGCGTGTTGGCTACTGCTGGAGGGCATGGACTGTGCGGTGGCTCGAAATGTGTGCGGAGCCTTGGTTGAATATGATGTCATAACTCTGTGGCTGTTCATAGCCCAGGCCTTCAAGACTGACAGTAATACAGGTACATGTCAAGAAGTTGGAATCACATTAAAAAGATGACTTATTTTATTAACTCGGTGAAAATATATAATTTTTTTAATCATTTGTTCTAAGAAAATTCGATGATTATGAATTACTCCAAAATAATAACTAGTATTACATCTAGGCTTACGAATAATTGTCAGTTAAAGGTTAGTTAGATTAAAGTCTCTTCCATCGGATTAACTGATAACGTCCACTTAAGACTGGTTCACACGGCAGGCTTTTAAAATAGTCAGTAAAAGATTTTCAAAGCCTGAAAGACGGCACAGGTAACGATAAAAACAAATCGTAGATAAAACAGGTTTGCTCGTACAGCGCGTGGTGTCTGGTCAGACGACTAGCTCAACACACCACACACGAACAGATTTCACTCGGGATCCTTCAGGTGTCAGATGGGAAATCTTGCGAAACCTCTCAAGATTATACATGAATTCAGTGTATATAAACATGGATGATGGGGAGAAATAATGGCGATAGAAAAAAAACATTAAAAAAAGGTATTGGTTAAAGGAGTGGGGACATGGCGACATTTGCTGCACTGATACGGAGGTGAGTTGGGGGTTTTCATCTTGGGGGATCCCCTCACCTCGCTTTCTGATTGGCTACACATCACATTCAACAGGCTGCCTGCACATTTGTCCTCGGGGAACACAGCACACACTATATCTCTTTAGATTAGCTTAAGAGACACACCGATAGTCAGCGACTCTTAAATCCTGCCATGTGAACCAGCCTTTAGACCATCTTTCAGCGTTGTAGTATGGCCGCAATCCAGCAGAGGGGGCTTTTGGTCATTCTAAAGCAGAGACTCAGACCGTCATGGCGTACGTAACATGAAGCAGCCCGAACTGAGACCGGTGTGGGATTATTTATTATTATTAATGACAACAAGGATGCAAAAATGCTCTTTATGCGGTTCTGTTTTTAAATATAAACACTCAAAAGGTTCCTTAATATGTCAGCTAAATAGCTCCATCATCCAGGCTGCATGGCGGAGCAGAGTCAACTTCTCAACCAAAATTCCCTGATGTGCTCAGAAGGCAAGGATGTGATGGCAGAAAAGTGGAGGGCATTACACAAAAGTGGTAACATGATAGAAAAATACTTGATACCAAAATCTCGGTTCAAGGTGAGGGATTTTGTGGGGATTATTAGTATTTCATATATTTTATTCTGTTCAACTTATTTGTTTCTGTTCAGTAACCTAATAGAATCCCGTTTTGTCATATTTTATAAATATGTCAAAGTTTAATAAGGTCTGAGAGAACCACATTGTTTGTTCATTCAATCAGTAACTAATACAGGTGGCCCAATAAACTTACCATATACTGAATTTTAAGAGGCACATCATTATATTTTGACAAGGAAATTGACCCTTCATGTTGTGGAAAGACCCTCTTGATACCATAGAAGGAAACTTGGGTTTTTGATAAAATCACCACTTATCAATTGATTGTTAGTCAATCGATAAGATCAACCAATCATAAATTAACTCAATCAATAACTTGCACACCTAACTGGATCAATATTTTTGATCTGACTACAATATATACTACCAATCTGTCACTTGAGAGGTTCATTGGGGGTAACACATAAAATGGTCCGTAGGGACAATGGGACAACAGCACTATCTGCTGTTTGGTCTGTATCTACAGTCAGTCGTATGAGCAGCAAGGGATTCTAGGTAATCATCAGAGCAACGGATTCACTGCATTGAGATAATGTAGCAATGAATTAATACATTCCTGAAAGAGTAGAAACCTGAAGGTAACTGCATTTTGTCTCTCATATTCGTGTCTTGATAATATTTTCGCCATATTTTCAGCTCATCTAATAGTGGGGCAAACAGAAAAAGTTTGAGGACCACTGTCCTACACAACAACAGAGAAGACTGCTAAACTAAAGGTTGTCCAGCAGAGAGACCCTGACACTGACCACGGAGAGAGGTTGACCAACAATAGATCATCACTAAACACTTATTTTCCTTTCCAGCAGCACTTAGTAACAGTCCACACTGCCAAAGGGACAATCATGGTGTTATTGCGATTGATTGGCCAGCAAACCTGCCTGATCAGAATCTGATAATGTAGTGTTTTTCAACCCTGGTCCTTGTGGCCCATTGTCCTTCACGTGTTAGAGGTTTCTCTGCTCCAGCACACCTGAATGAAATGATTGCCTTACCTCCTCAGCATGCCACCAAGTGCTGCAGAAGCCTGTCAATCACCCATTTCTTTAAGTCAGGTGTGTGGAGTCGGGGAGTCGCCTAAAACATGCAGGACAGCGGGTCCTGAGGACCAGGGTTGCCATAGATTCTCTATGGGGCAATACCAAGGGGAACACGAGAAACACCAGAACCAACTATTCAGTTGTTGGGTCTGGTGTCTCATACAAAGCAAGCTGGGCTTCTTGAACGCCTCAGCAGAACTAAAGGCTCCTTGCCTCCATGCACTGATACGGTAATTAATGCAAAAGGATCTGGATATAATGTTCAGTACATGAACATAGTTCTCACCAGGCTAACATCTTCGTATTTGACTGCTTTTTCATTGGTCTTAAGCAATAATCCAACTTGTCTGAATTGTTGGTCATTATCTGTAATAATCTGTAATATTCATCAGTGAAGTATATCACTGTGGGTGTAATGGTTCTGTACAGTAAATAAACTGCGTTAGTCAAATGAATGAACTTTTAGTAATATTCTCGAGAGGCACCTGTACATGTGACCGCATGCTTGTCTGGATGTAGTGTAATAACTCTGTGGCCGTCCACAGCCACGGCCTTGGGGCACTGGAGGTAATAAAGCACATGACCACATAACCAGTTCAGAACGAGACACCTCCCCGTCGTTTGACTCCATCCGTATCTCCAACTCGGCTTCCTTCCCACCCCAGAGGAGCGCCTACAGTGCGCAAATCCTCACATGCGCTTCATAACTGCAGTTCAGCTCAGCTTGCTGACTAAGCTTCACTGCGCGCACACGCGGTCGAGGTTAATGGGGTGACAAGCTGAGGACAAGGCCTGCATTACAAGCATGGCTCAACGCCATGTTAGCCCTGCACACACACACACACACACACACACACACACACACACACACACACACACACACACACACACACACACACACACACACACACACACTCATTGTTATTCAGCACAGAACGACTGAAGACAGAGGAGGGACACTTTGTTGCTCTAGCAAGACAGATGTGACTCAGGCCAGAGATTATTAATAGATTTGTTCTGTTCAGCATAATTAAAACATTTCAACATCTTTTAATAATTTATTTTAGACAGGTGCAACTTGAAAATCTCTTTAAGATCCTCACAAATGGTTGGCATGTTCCACCCTGCGTTACCACCACTCCCACTTTCTTCTTTACCTAAATTTCTTTACCTTATATATGATATATTTAGGTAATATATATATATATATATATATATATATATATATATATATATATATATATATATATAAATAATTGTGGAAAAATATATTTCACATATAAAGACTATGTGGAACAAAAGCGATGAATTGCTTAAACAAAAAGTCAAATTTAGAAGTCAGAATTCAGAAATAAACAATATAAGTTACATACAAATTGTTGCATTGTTCTTTGGAAATTCTTTTTTTTTTAACCTTATAGACAACTAAAATATTATCCGATCATCCATTTTCTATTTTTCGTACCTATCCAGACTTTGAAAATGATAGCAGCAAGGTCAAGACTTTTCTGGAGCGCGGCCTAAAGCTGATTGACTTAATAATTCTTAATAATTGGCTGAAATAAATGTATTTCCTTTTACTGGGAATTTGACTAGTAAGTGAATAAAGTAAATATAAGAAGCAAATTCATCCTGCAACTCTTGTCAACAAAGTTGCTTGTCAACAGAGAGACGCCGCTGCAGATGTTTTTTAAAATATAAAAGCATCGTACATTTTCAGCATTTTGTAGCCTAAAGAGATGAGCAAACTTAGAGGACAATGCAGAAATGTGGATTGCCTCATCCGTGCTGTATCTGCTCACAGACACACCTGTCTTTTAATTCCCTGATCTTTGGAAATCATGCGGATCAGCAGAGGACAAACAGAGGACTGAACTGGACACAGCTGATAACTGTTGCTTGGCTTTGGACAAAACGCACCAGCTGTGTCCGGATCAATCCCGCCCAGCTCAATCTCCCGCTGTTTGGCCCCTCGGCACCCTTCTCTCCTCTGACTCTCCTTTTGTCCAACTCTTCATACCCAAACTAATCTCAGTCGGATCAAATCCAGACGTTTAATAATCATCTTCCTCCTCATACCGACTCAATTATCTGTCTGCAGTCCTCCAGCACGGCTCGTTGCCGTAATCTGAGTCAGATCGGCATTTATCATAACTGCAGCTGCTTCTTTTCATCATCCACCAGTTAATGCCTGTCACTAAATACCACAAGCATTGCCCTTCACTCTTTAATCTTTATAAGACCCAGAGGTCAACCTCTTAACGTAATTATGTCCTTATTATGGAGCTGAAGGACATCAGTCACCGTGGCTTTAAACGGAGACAAAATCTGTCAATTTTAGACTGAGAAGAAGTAAAATCCACTGTTATGTCACCCAGGGGCGCCTGCAGCTGTATGACCGTACACATTGTACGCACCTTTAGATCTGCATTGATTTTTTTTACCCATTTTAATTTAATCAGAAGTTTCATCAAAATTGGCAACACAATAAATGTTCTTTTTTGTCAAAATGAAAAAAATTATTTGCCAATGGAATGAGTATTTTTACCTCTAAAGTAAGATTATTAGATATAATGCGTTTGAAATAAGATGATGGAGATGAATTGTTCCTATTTTAAGTGCAAAAATCTTATTCCATTGGCAAATAGTCCTATTTACCTGCTCAAATCAAGGAAAAATACTTTCATTTGAAGAAGAATTTTCTTATTTTTAGTTGTATTTTTGCAGTGTTCGCCTGCCCAGCTACAATTCTCCCGCGGGAGACGAGCCCAGCCAGCAGCACACAGCCACGGCTTTCTGACATTCTGACAAATATGACGCACGTCCTTCCTTTTTCTTCATCATCTTGTCACAGAAGTGAGAGACAGAGTGTGTTTCACGCTGCCACAACTGAAAGGCCATTATGTCCTACCAGATAAACTCTCAGAGCTAGCTGGCATTAGCTACGTTTACATGCACAGAATTTCACGATCGGATTAAAATGTACTCAGATTAAATGATCGGATTGTTCCGTTTATATGGCCACACAATCAATTAATCTGATTATAATGTGGTTTATATGCACCTGGCTTTATATATATATAACCACTCTGACATGCGCAGTTATCAAATTCCCCTAAAATAAAACACAGACGAAGAAGTACTTCCGTGTTTGCTAAAATACAAATATAGTGCACCTACAGGTGATTGGATCCAGGTGCTTACAGATTCACTTCTATACAGAAAACCCCTATTATTAGCTTTAGCTGTCACTCTATACATCCCATATTACATAACACTGTATTTTCAGTGATGGTATCAAGGCGTTGGTTGTTTGCACCTGTCATACTTAATCGGTTGGTTCTGCTGTTCGTTTTATATCTCTCTTTGCAGGTGTAGTAGCAGACTCAGAGGATGTTATCTTTTCCTCTCCTCTATTCTTTCACTTTTTCTCCCTTCTAGCATTTTATCTCATCTTTTTCCTCTTCCTTTTTTTCCCCATTTTTCCACTGAACATTAAATAGTCCCAGAATAAATTCTGATGAAGCTTTTTTTTTTTTTGCATGTATAAATCAAGCCTAGCACTATGGGGAAAGCAGTAATGCTCCGGTAGTGAAAGTAAAAGCTGCTGGGCTCTTATTGGCATTTAGACAGCAAATCTTAATGCTACACAGCCAGACAGCACACGTTGAAGAAAAAAAGAAACAAAAAAAACAAAAAAACAACAACGCGTTTGTGTTTGTCTTGTCGATAAAGATGGTTGCATTTGTTTTTCTAGCTGAACTCAGCATGTTAGAGTTTAAACTTCCAGCAGCAGATCGATGTTGAGATGAGCCGCTGCAGAGAGGCTGAGCGTCTCTGTTGTTACGCCGCTGCGGTCGGATTAAGAGCGACGATTTGGGCGAATGTGAATGGGTCGGTTTATATTGATTTTTATGCAAATGAGTGTGTACCTCATTTGCCTGAATTCAGACTCTCGGTCGAGGAACAGTGTCTATTGTTAATGTAATCATTTAGGAAACATAAGAGTTCATCTCCATCTTTAACTGTTGTCCGTAACCTAATATCGCAGAAACACTTTATGGAGCTTTCTTTCAGACCTGAGCTCCGAAAACCTCTAATTGTTAACTGCTCAGCTGTGTGCTTAAAGTGTGAGGGTCTCAGCACCCTGTCTGATTTACAGGACTTAATGAAAACTGTTGCTGGACACCAATAAAATGCACATCCATGGACTGGACGGACAGGAAAAAACAAGTTGAAGGGAGGCTGCTTTCAACACGCCTCTGTCGACCCTTCTTGGTAAAATTGGCAGAATGAATTTAAACAGCCATATATATTATACATATATAAAACAGCATTCATATATATATACATATATACACATATATATATATATATATATTATATATATATATATATATATATATATATATAGATATATATAGATATTATATATATATAATATCTATATATATACTATATATATATATATATATATATATGATATATATATATTAATTATAGATCTAAAAACAGCTGAATCACTCTTGGAGACCCTCGTCAGGCCCACTGTTGGATCACGTGTTTGCAGCCGGTGAAAGTGTAAACCTAACCTCTGTCATGTGCTCTTGGACTCAGCACCTTATCAAACAATTGCACCGATCCCCAAACTGTCCATCCTGCTGCACCAGACCTGCTTCTTTCCTTCCTTCCTTCACACCTTCTCCTTTTTCTTCTTACACTTTCAGCCCGTTTGCGTTCGTTTGAAAGTGCTGAAAGGGTGGCAGACAGCAGAAGGCGAGTGGGGGAAGGTGCAGGGAGTGTGTTTGTGGTAGAGTTAAAAAAAAAAAAAGGCAGATAAGGCAGCGCCGAGGTATCGCATAACCGGCAGGGCTCCTCTCCGGTTGTCCTCAACATAAAAGAGACATCTGGGCCCGCATACGGATTGCTGTGGGTCAGCGCTGTGTGTGAGGTGAAGGAAATAACGGAATCTGACACAGACATGCAGGAGGATTCAGGGTTTTTTTTTTTTTTTTGCTGCTCTCCATCTGAGAATAAAATCTTAAAAGAGGTCCTGAACATTACAAAAAAGCCAATCAATCTTCCCTGATGACTGGAAGTGTTTTAACTCATTCACACATCGACGCGCTCCCGGGAAGTCCTTCCCCCAGCAGATTATTTAACTCAGCCTCCCCTGAGCTTACATAACTCTTAAATACTCCATCTTAATCTTCAGCAGCCACACGCATCACAATGTGGTTAATTCTGAGCACGAGGTCACTTTTAAAAAAGGACAAGGAAGCAAAAAGACTGAAACAAATCCACAAATCGTCTGCGGTATTTGTCCAACCAGCGAGCAAAATCATATTTGCCAGCTCTATTCATTCCATCCTGGTTATTATGAGGCCTTATTTTGCTCGGTGCAAAGCGAGATGATGAATTCAATCCTGCAGGTTTACCCAAACCTCATTAAGCCTTTGCAGAAAAACAGAAATGACTCACGCCACGTCTGTCCACAACACTATGAGACTTTTTTTTTTTTTCAAAGCATTTTAGAGCTTAATAAGCAGGTTAATATTATCAACGCTCAGAGGTGAAATCAAACCTTTCTAGCTAAAGTTAAACATGTTTCCGGTATTTTCATATTTTAAGTTGGTATCGATCCGTCAGCTGGATGAGTGTCAAACACACAACTCGGATCACGGCACCTGGTCACCTATTAGATCCATTTAAAGCTCATTTCTTATTATCAAGCTTCAGCTGGATGATCGCTGAGGGCAGTTCATATCTAAGGTCCACATTAACACCATTATAACACTTTGCAGTGGCAGTTCTAGCATCGAGAGTTACCTGGGCAAGCCTCATCTTTAGGCCAACACATTGGGAATCCAGAGTCCAGTTCGCCTCTGTGGCGTGAAGATTTATCTACTGTTTAAGTGATTTTAACACAGCCCAAAATGATACCTAGACGTCCATTTACTAAATTACAAATCAGAATTGCCTCATTTATAGAGGGACTTCTTCATACAACAAGGGGATTTCAGTCCACATAGACTGGATATGCCAATAAGCTACAGAAATCTCATTTACGGTGCAAATCATTTTTTTTTTATTGCCTGAACATCAATGCAACCTTGTGCAGTGAGCCCAAGCTTTTATCTATTTCAACCAAACTTTTTCCACTACAAACTGCCGATACAACAAACAGGCTTAAATCAGGAGGCAACCGGACTTTCGCTCAGTTCTATCTGGAAATGTTTCGCCACCTATCCAGGAGTCTTTGTCAGTTCTGGTGGCTCGCTCTCAGCAACCTGCAGTTGGAGCGCTGCTGTTTTTGAGGACATTGAGGCTCATCCTGCTAGGACCATTCTCAGTCAGATGCAGATCAACGACCAACCTGTCTCTGTCCTGGGTCATTAGAAGCTAATGAATGAGTACTTGGTCACCTGAATCATGACAAGATGCAGATGTAATCACTTTGGAGGACCGAGCTGTAAACACCGGGGAGCTGGAAGCTCAGTCCTCCCCCTCTGTTTAGTGATGAATAAACACGCCTCTTTCAAACCATCTGTTCTCCCTGTCCAAAGATTTGGACCAAACAAATACATCATGGCATATACTGTTAATGTTGAAAAAAATAAATAAATACAAACAAAGATAATAAACCTGAAAACATCGGACGCTGTTATTTTTCTTCTTTTTTCCCCCCGAACAAACCTTTAAAGTTTTACAAGTACAAGCATTTCCAGAGCCGTTTTCTGCACACATCTGACTAAGCTGCTAGTTGTCTTAAAATATTGAGTTTACTTTATTGTTTAGCAGGTAAAAACTTAAAATAAAATACTTCCAAGTTTGATTTTTTGGTCCCCGTTGGCAAAAAGTTTGGACACCCCTGTTTTATGCTGTAGATAGCAGGGAGACTAATTGTGCTAGTCTGTAATAAAACAAGATGTCATACGATTGCTAATTTGTTTCAGTTGATTTACATGTGAGATCACTAAGTCCAATCTTAAACTATTCTAACGAAATATTTTAATTGTAAATAATATTGCTGTTTCATTCTTTATTTTTGAAAATAAAAAACCTGATCACAGACGTATATACCTGCGTGTGTGTGTTTAAAATCAAAGAGCTTCTTAAGTTTCTTGTTTTAAAAATCAATGAGCCTAAAAAGCTCCTGGGGAATGTGAAAAAAAAACTCCTTTAATCATGTGTCTGTCACTCTAAAAAGGTCTCTGTATTTCTTCTCTAATTGAGTCTCTGAACAGGATAATAATCAGCTGAACCTGAGTGTGTGCGCGATAGCTTCTCACACACCTCTTCTGGCTACAGTTCATAATTATACCTGCCATAGAGAAACAGACAAAACCAAAGTAGCAGTGAAACCTTTTCAGATCCTCATTTATATTCAGAGCAGACCTTCTTAGTCTCATGACTCACACGACAGCGGCGGACGTACAGTCTCAGGGAAATTTACCCAATAAGCTCAAGTCAATAAATCCATATTTAGGACGAGAAAGGTGTGAACAAATGCGCCGCCTCTGATTTATAAACATATCAGCTCATGCTGAGATTTTCATCTCATAATAAGAATAATAAATTGAAAACGACGACCGGATCAGATCACCTCTTTTCTTAAGTTTTTTCCATTTTAACCTGTTGCTCATTCAGAGCCAAGAAACCTCGTTTTTTTTTATGAAGTTATGAAAGGTTCTGATGAAAAAAAATAATAATAATAAAAAAATACACAGAAGGATTTCTCATGTCTTCGAGCCTTTACTGCAATCTTCTTAGTTGTTTTAAAATGTGGTGATGCATAGAAATTAGACAGTGGCGCTGTATTTATAATAATCATCTCATCTGAGGTGTGAACAAAGCGTAGGAGATGATTGTTGATTTCAGGGGAGACAGGAATAGGTCTAACACTGAAGAAGCGGGGATGATGGAGGAGCAGAAACACCTCGGTGTTCACCCAGGCAGTGGACCATAGATGAAACGGTGAAGCCGTCTAGAATCACGGACACAGCAGACTACTTATCTTCTATAAGTCTGTCGTAGAGAGAGTGATCTCTTCTGCCATCGCCTGTTGGGGTAGCAGCATTAAAGCCAGACTTTAAAAAGCTCAAAAAGGCAAGGCAAGGCAAATTTATTTATATAGCACAATTCAGTACAAAGACAATGCAAAGTGCTTTACATGATTAAAATATAGCAAAATAAAACAGAATAAAAGCAAGTAGGAATAAAATATAGATAGAAAATAGAACAAAAAAGTGGTGATTCAGTTAACTAGGACAGTTGAAGGCAATTTTAAACAAATGTGTTTTTAATCTTGATTTAAAGGAACTCAGGCTTTCCAAACTTTTACAGTTTTCTGGAAGTTTGTTCCAGATAATTGGAGCATAGGAACTAAATGCTGCTTCTCCATGTTTGGTTCTGGTTCTAGGTATGCAGAGTAGGCTGGAGCCAGAAGACCTGAGTGGTCTGGATGGTTTATACGCTGATAACAAGTCTGTGATGTATTTAGGAGCTAAGCCATTTAAGGATTTATAGACTAACAGAAGTATTTTAAAGTCTATTCTCTGAGATACAGGGAGCCATGGAAGGACTTTAGAACTGGTGTGATATGCTCTACTTTCTTAGTATTAGTGAGGACGCGGGCAGCAGCGTTCTGGATCAGCTGCAGCTGTCTGATCCACTTTTTAGGCAGACCTGTGAAGACACCGTTGCAGTAATCAATTCGACTAAAAATAAACGCATGGATTAGTTTTAAAAAGCCGATAAAGAAGTCCTGATATGTTCTGGGGACTCCTCTAGAACTTCTGGATATGATTCTGCAAAGAATGATCCTTCGTTAAATGATAAACAATGCAGGAATACCTGAGCATCCTTTTCACGAGACTCCATGAGACTCTAGCCTCCCTTTTTTCCCCCTAAGGTATGGACACCCTGCTACAAAACTTAATGACCTTAATTAAGGCAGGATTTATTTTGGTAATTCGGACGTTGGCAGCTTTATTTAAAATTTTAAACCGGGCATTAAGCAACGACTCAAGAGAACTTTCACATCCGGATGAAACTGTGGTCGTCTCCCCATCCAGGCCTCGATGAAATCAGGTTACTGTTAAACTAGAAGCACACAGAGGACTAAGAAGCAGCCGTTCCCTGCCTGCAGGGGAGACGCGACCAGAAATGGAGGAGATCCGGCCCATTGACGGGATATTACCGGCTGCTTCCGCTGATTTAGTGCAGGAGGGTGTCGGAGATGGATGGAGGACACCTTCGCTGTGAACTCAAGCATTCGGCGGCTTCATTGTAAATGAATTAAACTGTTGCAATGGAGTCATTTTGGCAGGTCTGATGGACCCCAAGTGGGCCCACAAGAGGAGAATATAAATGATGGACAAATAAATGAGGTTTTTGACTTCAAATGTCCAGGAAAAAACATTAGACACTCGTGCAAATGCATCACAAAGTAGGGCAAAATTAAAGTAGTTATTAATATCTGAAGGATAATCGCATTTTAAACTCAAATATAGGAAAAAAGAGAAAATAAATTTCCCTAAAAAATATCTATTCGGTAATTTCCCCATTTGCTTAATTCATAACCCTATAAGAAAAGCAAGTAAACCTTTCTTGTATACATCACTCTGCAGTAGAAAACAGATTGGGTTCCCACCCTAATAATTAAAGCAATTCATAAATATTTCACATTATAATTACAGTGACAAACTGAACCAAGGAGCAGCAAAAATAACTTGTGTCTGGTTTTCTGCAAGAGATGGACGGTTATGCATCCTAGAAAAAGAAAAACATCAAAAGAAGAGTTTTTATTTACAGACGTGTCAAACAGAGGCAGAGCTTGAACTTCATCACATTCAACCACTTATATTACATATATTACAGCAGTAGAGTAGATCCGGCTATCAGATTAAACAAGGTTTAATTAAAATGTTGCTTCTGGCTGACGTTTGCTGTTTTGGCCTTGAATAAAACGCTGTCACTTAATGAATTGATCCCCTTACCAACTTTTAAACCTTTTATGCCGCATCGAACAAGTGACACTACATATACGGTATTACAGACACCGGGGGCCTGAATGCATTGTGCTTAAATAATTACCTGACCTTTATTGAAGACCAGACGCCTCTTGCACACAGTGACATTGCCGAAACGATAAATTTGAGGCTCATGGGAATGACGAGTTTTGCACGGCAGCGTAAATCATAAACACGTTCCATGATAAAATTAGAGTTGGACAATAAACCAAAAGTAATTATGGGAAGGTCACACCAGAGAAAATAAATATTGCCATCTTCAGATATTATTGATCTGTAAATATGCGGAAACTACATACAGATGCAATGGGGGGAAAATAGCTCTTCTAATTAATACAAATATTGATTTACAGAAAACAACATGATAAACCTTTAAGCTGAGTTGAGTTAAAAATGGAACAGTGTACATTGGTGCAGGAAGCTTCTCAAGCACTATCAAAAAACGCGGGGCAAAAGTCTTTTCAGTTCACCTAAATCCGACCGTTTCTGCAGCCGACACAAAAACGTTGCATGAAATATTCCTCCTCTGGTGTGAATCCTTGCCGTAAAACACATCAGGATTTTTATCCAGGACATAAAGTCCAGCAGACAAGTTTATCTAGCAGATATACAGGCTGCAGAGGAATGCACACGATCAGCCACGTAACACGACTAAAGCGCTACTGTGAGTCTTTGGGCTTTGGGTGATAAATGGTGAAACTGTTGGAAAATAAAACCACATCGATTCATTTTGATAAAAAAAAAGAAAAAACCTGGGGGCCAGTTGAGCTTCTAGAACTTTTTATATATACCAAACCCCTTTTATAAGAATCATTATCATTCATTATCATCACTATTCATCCCAACTGGCTGAAGGTTAAACATCCGTCCCAACAGCCTTTAAGCCACAGATGTGGAAGGCTGGAAAGAACAGAACTGAGCGTAAAGATCCACTTTTTATGCATTTTAGCTCATCCAGGGCAGAACGGTTTTACAAAACACAGCTTTAACAAGTTTTAGTTTGAATTTACCGAACACACGGGGGGGGATTTAATATGTAAACACTGACCTGTGGACATTTGGTTAAAAGTCTTTTAGCAAGTTGAAGCAAGACTTCTTTCAACACGTCTCTGTCGACCCTTCTTGGTAAAATTGGCAGAATGAATTTAAACAGCCATATATATTATACATATATAAAAACAGCATTCATATATACATATATATATATAATTATAGATCTAAAATAAAGTGATAGTGGCCTCTAATTGCCAACAATGTTGTGTACCGCTAGCAGCAGAACAGCTCCAGCGTGTAATACAGTCACAGGTACGGTTAGAAAACTGACCAGGGAGTTCAGGATTATCACAGAAACCAACCTAAAACGTCTACAAAACCGGTGACACATTCCACCATGACATGAGAGGATGCCGACCACCAAATATGCCCCTGCTTCCAAGTTGACGTCTCTAAAGCTGGTTGAAATTGTCAGGCATTCACATGGACAAACCACAGCAAAGGTTTTACAATCAGACGAGCCGTTTTGGCCAAAATGACAAGATCAGATTACGAAACTAAGGAAAAAGACCAGAAGAATGTCTAGAGGAGTCAAGGTAAGAATTAGCATGGTGGTGGCAGCATCATCCTGTGGGACAGTTGTAGTGGGGCAGAAGGACTAGCTCCATAGTCCCCAGCTACACTTCAAACCAACGCCAAGATGGCTGAAGCTTGGAGACAGTTTGCTGTTCCAGCAGTAGCACGATCCTAAACATGCATCAACACTCCTTTTGTGATCGATTAAAGAGGCCGACCCTCCTGAAGTGTCTGCTACGCTCCTGGAGGGTCTTCTAAAAGCCTCAAGCTTCTGTAAATCTGTGGACTTTTCTTAAAAACCGGGTCTGTGCCAAGAACCAAACCAATCATCACATCAATCCTGCAAATTCATCGCACCAGAAGCTTGTTGATGGCGAGGTTTCCCCTCGCCAAAAAGACATTTTCCAAATATTAATATCTAAAATCAGTGTATGTATATATTTGAGCCTGTCGACTAAATTCCCATTGAATGGCTTAAAAAAAAAAAAAAGCCCAAAAACGACCTTCATTCACGATCAGCATGAGTAAACAGCCCAATGAAACCGTTCACACCCGGCCTCATATTTGTCTCTTAATCTGATCTGAGTGCCGACGTGCCGCTGAGCATGACAGGTGGTCTGAGCCGCGAACATTTATGGAAGAAGAAGATACGAGACTCTTTCACGCTCGTCCTGCTGGGAAAGTTTTCCAAAGATGTGCGGCTTGTCTGTCTTCCCCCTCCTCCTCCTGTCAGACTCTTAAAGCGGTCCGAATTATTATTCCTGTTATCCCCCCCCCCCCCCACTCCTCTATCAACCACCGCGGTGAGAGCAGTCAGCTTGACGGATGATCGAGTCCCCAGTCTGTCAACTTTATTTGACAGGAAAATAAAATAAGAAATGGATACAGAGTGAGCATATATCTTTAATAAAACTATCTAGGCCAGCATAAGAAAAAAAAAGTATTAAATCTTTCAGCTGAACAGAACGTGTGAAACTTACAGAGCTTCACACGAGTTGTAAAAGCGGCAGAGACATTATCAAGATCCTCACACGACTAAAACAGAAGACATCTTTGGCTTTTTGTGTCAACAGTAAAATAATTTTGTATTATTTGAAATTGAAAAATTAATAAAAAAGTCAGTACTACCAGCAGCCAAACAAAAGTGTTGTGGAATTGTTCAAGTTAGGGATGCACCGATATGAAGATTTACGATAATACTATTGATGTTATGGCTGATAGCCTATATTATAAAAAAAATATATTATATACATTTCCCTACCATTGTGACACACTGGACAACCACCTAGGGCAGGGGTGTCAAACATCCGGCCCGCCGAACAATTTAGTCTGGCCCGGTGACTAAATGCATTATCAATATTCAAAAAAAAAATTTTTTTTTTTCTTTTTTTTAAGTGTCCTGTCTGGCAAAGTGGCAATAAGAATTGTTGTCTTAATGCCAAAAAGAGCTCATTAGATTTGACTTTCACAAGTGGAACAGTACTGCTTTTGCCATAGTGCTCCGCTTGATTTATGAATGTGAATAGTTTTATTATGATTCATGATTTATTATGATTCATGCGGGGTTTATCTCAAATGATATAGACACTACAATGGGAAAGTAGGAGAGGAAAGGAAGAACAAGAAGAAAAAAGAAAAAGTGAAAGAAAGAGGAGATAAAAGGAAGAGAATGATAAAACAATTATTGAAAAAAACATGTACTTCATTTAATTGAAAATCTGCAGTTCCTATATTGTCCACGAGGGGCGCTGTGTTTTAATCAGCAGATGGTACCACTTAGCTTCAGATATGGAAAATTTATTTTAAATCATTTCTTAATTTTTATCTGTTTGATGTATTTTGTCATGCAGGACAGTGTTTTTAATTTCAAAAAAATGTAAATAAATGTTTTTCAACATTGTACAATCACTGTGATCAGTTCTTATGCATAATGCACTTAAGTAAATGTTTAACTGAGTAAAAGTATTGTTGAAATTGCACATACTTTTCTTAAAAACGTTGAGGTTATTCATAATTTATTGTGTAAAAGTGAAATTCATTTAATATAAAAATCAACAACAAGTCCACTTTTATTAGTTCTATTTAATCTTGCAATGAGTTAACTCGTGTGGCCCTCTTGAGATCACATTAAGCTGTATGCGACCCCTAAACCAAAATGAGTTTGACACCCCTGACCTAGGGTGTTTACTTTGCTTAAACACCCAGAATCCTTTGCTGCATCACTACCACTGTCACATAACCCAATTAAATACCCCATGGGCACCCCCCCAGACCTGCAAAACAACAAGCAGCAAGAAAATAAACATCAGATATTAATATCGACCCAGTTTAACTTATCTGACAGATACCAGTATGTTAGAAAATGACTAACATTGTCCGATAGGTAGGGCCGATATATCGTACATCCCTATTTTAATCAATATTATAAAGTGGAATGGGATCTTCTTGTTGGTCTGTAACAGCGGTCCCCGGCCCTGGTTCACGGGGACCCCCGTCCTGCATGCTTTAGGGGTCTCCTAGCTGTCACACACCTGACTGGGATGAATGGATGATTGAAGAGGCTTCTGCAGCACTTGATGGCAGCAGAGGAGGTCCTGCAATCATTTGAATCAGGTGAAATGGAGCAGAGACACGTCTAAAACATGAAACATGCAGGACAGGGTCGGAAACCGCTGGTGCATAACGTGTAAAATAACGGACAAAAGTCCAATTTCATTATATTTTTTCGACGAGAAGCGATCCTGATCTGTGGAAAACACTAAATTTAACAGTTTGGCAGACAAACAGTCCAAGTTTAGGGTGATGGTAAAGAGGTCCTTTAACCTGAAAGACTTGGAGCTCATCACCAGAGATAAATCACGAAAATACCAGTGTAAACATCCAGAAAGCTGATCAAAAATTACAAAAAAGGTTGATGATAAATAATTGTCACGTATACCCAGGGTTGCGATTGCTTAGTTTCAGGCCCTTGTAGATATTACAGATCTGTTTGTGTTTTTATGCACTTCCTTTGTATGGTTTATTATCTGTATGCTCTTGTTTCTGTCACTAGGTAGTTATCCTCTGTGCTCCACCATCTTATTTATTAGTTCTTGGTAATGCTGTTCCCTTTAGAGTCCCGTGTCACTTTCCTTCCTCACGCCTGTCACTGATTGGCCTAATTGTCTTCACCTGCGCTCCTGATTTCCTCTTTGTTCATCCCTCTATTTAAAGCCACCTTTTCCCCCTCAGTAGCTGTCAGCTCCTCTGTTATTCAGCTCCTGTTCGTGTTACGTTCCTGCTTCTGCATCCACCAGCCTGGCTGTAGGCCTTGTCATTTTATTCGTTAAACCACATTTCATCCTACCATGCCGCTTCCAAGTGTCTGTCTGCAAAATGGTCCGTCCGCCGCAGCTCAAAGCCGCACATAAATATGCTTCAATGTGCCATCTTAGAAGGATTTGCGACAAAAAAAACAAACATAAATTGCTTTTAATTTGTTTTCAGTTGGTCCTTCTTTTACCCATTTTCTAATCATTATCTGTTAGAAATAACTTTCTTGGTTAAATAAAAATTCAGTCTAAACCGGATCAGGGTAAGAATAATGTTGCAGCTCACACCATGTTGCTACAATCGGGAGCAAAGAACCGAGAACTATTAATCCAGACCAGATTCAAAAGATTGTTTTTCAAAAACTGAAGACTTACTGGGATTTTCATACTTTCCACACGGCCACAGATTGTTTTCTTTGGGTTTTTCCTTGTTGATTCGGGGCTTTAAAGCAGCATTGACTTTTAAATCTCTGCATCTCTATAAATTCAATTATTCACCTCGTTTTCTCCTCACTATAATCTCCTAATCGAGCTTAATCCTTTTTTCTGGACTCGACAGTTATTGGCTGGTCGGGCTGTTGTTTCTCTCTGATTTAGTGTCTGGTCCATAAAGCTGAATTTCACATTGCCTCCGTTTCGTTCATCTTCATCGGATCCAGACTCTCTCCCTGTTCCCTTTACCCGGTATCTCTTCAGCAACGTCTGCTCATTGGAGACGTGATTGGGACATAAGTTGTCCGTTGCGTTTTAATTTTATTTGTTTAAGACCTGAGGAGGGATGGAGAAAAGGAGACTAGAAGAATAGAGACAGTTTAGCTGGGGATAATTTAGTCACATAAAGGCGTGTAAAATCTAAAGTAAACTAAATAAAAAGCAGTTAAGTCTATGGACCAACCTGGCTTCATCAACCAGCTGCAAAAGGCCCATAAAGAGCAAGTTTAAAGCCAGATGAATACCCAGTCGGTCTACATTTACTGGGCCGACAGCAGCAGCGAGGAGCTGCCAGGGACATTGTCATGCAAAGGCTGGGCCGAGTGTCGGAGGAATATGGGAGACGGTTGGGCTCGGAGCGGCTCTGCAGAGCGCTAATGGTGAGTGTGTTGATTAGATGGTAAGAGAGCGAAAGAAATCCTGTTAGACTGTGAACTGATTCGCAGCCCGGGGCTGGTTCTGCCGCTGTCACAGAGGCAGAGTCTGCTCTGACGTTAACATGCAGACCTTCTCCCAGGTCTCGCAGGGGAGGATTAGCAATTGTCAAACATACTTTGCATTTCCCCTGTGGTTTGACTCTCAGATTCAGTTATCACAGGCCTCTACTGTCAGTACATTGGAAATAATACACTTTTTAAACTGCTACATCTACGCAGGATTCAACTGCAAGGAAAAACCAGTTGGTGCTGTTTTATTTCCTGTCTGGAAGACGTTGCGACAGATGAGATGCACCGATTGCTCAAAAGGTGACTGGAATCACCCACTGCAAAAACGGAACTTAAAATAAGTAAAATGTTCTTAAAATGAGTGTATTTGTCCTTGATTTGAGCAGGTAAATAAGATGATTTGCCAATGGAATAAGATTTTTGCACTTAAAATAGGAACAACTCATCTCCATCATCTTATTTCAAGTGCAGGATGTCTAATAATCTTATTTTAGGGGTCAAATTACTCACTCCATTGGCAAATAATCTTATTTACCTGCTCAAATCAAGGACAAATACACTAACTTTAAGAACATTTTACTTATTTTTAGATCCACTTTTGCAGTGCGATTATTAGCTGGTAAAAATGGTAAATGGTCTGTACTTATAGCGCTTTATCAAGTCCTGAGGACCCCAAAACATTTTACATCACATTCAGTCATTTACCTATTCGCTCACTGGTGGTGGTAAGCTACATTGTAGCGACAACTTTTCACTAGCATGAGTTCTCTAAACGTCCTCTGTGGTGCGTTGATTCCAGATTAACCACAGCAATTTCCTCCTCTGTTATGGTAGTTGAACCAAGCTTACCAAGCTAACTATGGACCCATTCAGTGAAGCTATAGGCTACCAAACTTTTTGTTGGCAGTAAGGGTATGTAAAAGTTTTTTTTTTTCTTTTCTAAAAAAGCACAGTAGATTGCTGAAACAAACCTTCACTTAGTGGTACGAGCACAAAATGTGGTACACATGTGCTCCCAGAAAAGAATGTTGCGCAAGTTGAAAAACAAAACGGCTGCAATTTTCCAAGATGGCTGCCATTAAACGTGGTTGTAAACCACGTTTGAGCAGGACTTTGATTGAATTATGCAATTTCAATGTTCAATACATCAACAAATATGTTTTTCAGTATGACAACCTTAACGACTCCTCGTTACAGAGGAGTGGACCAGTTTCGGTTCAATCTGCTGGCTTAATGTCTTTAACGACCGCCCATTACCAAGGGAGTGGACCTGTTTCGATTGAATTTGCATGTTATCTAAGCCATTACAAGGCCTTTGTTTGGCAGTAGTATAAAGCTTGGTACTGCACATTACTCCAGACTTTTTGAATTGAGAAAGCTTCCTGGAGAGGAAGCGAAACGTCTTCAACTACGGAAAACAAGTCCAGTTGTTTTGTTTTTGACTTTTTTTGGAATGACCATGACCTGGATGACTGAGAATCTTCACCAGCAGTATGAAAAGTCCAATTGAAAACTACGATGATATGACATATACTAACATGTGCTGTAGTACTGTGCATTTTGCATTTTAAAAATATAAGTCGTACTAATAATCTGTTGCATTAGACATATGGTTATACTTTTTCCTGGTTGGTAGGATGTCAACTTCCTGTCTACACATTTGCAAAAAATGTGAACAATATAGCATACGGAGCAGGAAATTATTTTCTTTTGATTCACGTGGTGGTTTAGTCAATCATTTAGTCCTCACATTTGCTGCGTACGCTTGAGGCTAAAGCGATAGGATTTGCATCGCCCTCGGCATTTGGTCTTGCAGCCACATTTTGTCTGGACTATTGGTTGAAGGGCTGTCCAAAAGACTTGTCAGATCTCACCATATTTCTGCCACCCCCAGCTGGCATGGCTCTCAGTTTGCATTTGGCACACCATAACAATCTTTTTAGTTGATGGGACCAGCACCAAATTTGTGATAAAGTAAGTACTTTTGGAGTAAAATTGAGTCATGCAATGCATCTTGAAAAAATGGTGGCCATTTTGAAATATAATTTTAAAAACTAAAATCTACAAGTCAAAATACATTCACATTCTAATTAATGTTTCAATAGCACGTTTCTATTCACACATGTGTTTTGAGATGACAATCTTGAAAACTGGTGGCCATCTTGGATCTTCAGTTGGGTAATGTGCTTTTCTTGAAAAAAATAGGTCCTAGACTTAATTTGTGCCATTTGGTGCTTGTACCATCAAGTAGAAGATTCTTATGGAATATTGGCTTAATCTGCTGCGCTGAAGGCTTTGAATTTCAAGGCAGTGCACGTAGATATAAAAGGAAGGAAATTTGGGGGCAATCTGTGTCCCTCTCCTTAGATCAAAATATGAGAAGTTGTTTAGCACAATAACTTGCGCACAATTTCTACTTCTTTATCAGCTGCCATGAGACTTTTAAGCCAATGCTGAAGCTGTTCCAGCATAAATGACACATTTAAAAAACTTCAAGGATTTTTGATGAACCTCTGTTCTGACAAAAAGTCAGGTGTGTTACTGTTGGTCTACTGAGGCTCTTCATCTCCATGAGAGATATTCTCCTGTAACTTCTGGATGCATCCCTCCCCCGACACACCTGAGGCAAATGAATGGCTCATTACCGGGCCTCTGCAGAACCTGATGACACGCTGAGGAGGTAATTTAGCAATTCAGCGTGTTAAACCAACGATGCATTGGTAAATTAAGCTTTTTGTTTCCCGTCTTACATTCAACCCATCTTGCCAGAACCAGAAATACAAAATCTGAAGAAACCAACTCAGTCAGGGCATTCCAAACCGTACAAGGATGCATTTCACCATCAGGTTCAGATACAAACGAGCTGAGAGTTTTAAAGCCGAAGCGTTCGATGCTTCACTGCAGCCATGTTCCACTTTTGCAAACATTTAGCAGAAGAGTTGACTAAATCTACAAACCCCCAGAGCTCAGAGGTTTGGGCCGAGTTCATCTCAAGGTGAGGAGACCGTTGCTGTCAAAGCCGGCTTCATCCGACGCTTCCAGTCGGCAGCTTATTCCAAAGTGACATTTCATCCATCAGACGTGCCAGCGGCAAACATTCACCAAACGCTCTCTACAAACCCGCCTGATATGCTTTAATATATAAGAGCCCAGAGTCTAATCAGTTAAGAGGATTGTCTGAAGTAAATGAGGAAATGTGTCAAAGCTTATTTCATGCATCATTTAGGACGTCTTCAGTCAGTTTACTGTCAAAGAAGCAAAGGGTCCCTTGAACTTTTTCATTTTTCGTCACGTTGTAACGGCAAACATATTTTATGGGGGGTTTTAATCATAGACCAACACAAAGTGGGGAATCATTTTAAAGTGGAGATCCACAGCTCAGGCGGGAGAATCTGCGTACAGAGCAGCTATATGTGCTACACAAATTTGGCCTTTATGGCCGAGTAGCAAGGAGAAATGTTATTGTTTAACACCATCTGGTCACAGAGTAACACATGAAACAATGTGTTCTGGTTGGAAAAGACCAAAATTCTATTTTATGCAAAAGTCTAGAAAACAAAAACACTGTGTGGCGTAAAAAAAAAAACGAACTGCACATCTCCCTGAACATACCACCCCCACAGTGAAACATGGTGGTGATAGCATCATCCTGTGGGGACGCTTCTCAAAATAGTTTTGTTCCAGTTCAGGTGATTTTTGGACAGAAACTTTTATTCTGATTAGTCATTTACGGTCATCTCGGTTCTTAGATGTTCAACAGAGTCAAAAATGAAGCATTTTTCAAGCCTTTCAAGAATTGATTCCCTTCTTCATCTGATCGATCCTGTATCAAAGATTTAAAAAAATAACTATTGTAACTAATACATAGTTAGTACAACTAACTATTGTACTAATACAATATTTATACACAAGTTTGTACGTTATAGTTTATGGAAAAATCTGAGTAAGTGTGCAGACCTTAAATCTAAAAAACTCTTTGCATCGGCCAGTGGTTGATCCCTTAAAGGGACATGCCGTATTTTACAGTTCTTATGTCTATTCAGTGCACAGCTCACAGCTATGAACCTCATTAAAGAACTGAACAGATGTGACCCGAGTTTCTAATCCGTAAACTTATAAACGAAGGAGGAAGCGAAAATCAATCACTGGAAAACAAGGGCGAGAGATAAGGAGCGGCAGGAGGAGAAGACACACCAAGATATTTCAGTAAGTCTCACAAAACGTTTCCGCATAATCCCAATTATTCTTTTATTGCCTCATTTACTGCTTATGAATTTAATTTCATCTTAACCTCCTAGGTGCTATGTACTGCAAGTCGACTGTTGGCTGAATTATTGGGCAGGAATTACACCATTTTATCATTGTGAGTTATTTTTAATGTTGATCTCCAGGACTTTGCACAAGTTTTCATACTCAAACGTTTTAGGGTTATACCCACAAACCTCAGAGGGATTTTACTGGGCTTTTGTATGAAGGACCAAACCTAGGGAGAGCATCATTGTGAAGTTAAAGGAAAAGGATTCACAGCCCTGGAAATGAAATTTGGTTGAACCAATTAGAAGTCACCTGCTTAGCAAACAGAGTCCAGCTGTGGGTAACTGGACCTCAGTCTAAACACAGCTGTTCTGTGAAATCCTCAGAGGTTTGTTAGAGAACAGCAAGCACCGTGAAGACTAAGCACCACAGCAGACAGGTCAGGGAGGAAGCTGTGGGGAGGTTTAAAGCAGCCGTTTATTTAATCATCTGATAACAGAAAGACA
This sequence comes from Fundulus heteroclitus, assembly GCF_011125445.2. Lineage (NCBI taxonomy): Eukaryota > Metazoa > Chordata > Actinopteri > Cyprinodontiformes > Fundulidae > Fundulus > Fundulus heteroclitus. The sequence goes on along the minus strand of NC_046368.1, from coordinate 7,783,448 downwards.
ATAAAAGAACAACAAAGACCGAACTGAAGAGCGTCGTTAAAAGAAAATCATAAGAAGTCCCGTTTAAACCATGTAGAGGATACAGCAAAGATGTAAAGCAAGGCGCTCTGATCCCGTTTGATCTAAATTTTGCTTTAGATCGCAGGTCATGTGACACTGCAGATTGCACTAAACACACTTTTCCATATTAAAACATGGTGGTGGCACCATTATGCTGTGGGACAGGGAGGTGTGTCCCTGCTGATGGGAAGCTGGAGCTAAATACAGGCTAGACTCAAATTCCAAGATTCCCCATGCTTTGTTCTTTTATATCATTGACATCTGGGCACAAAGAGCTCCCTTCGTTAGGTTTTATTACATCAAACAATACGACACTAAAATCAGCCTCGGATTTGGCAGTCTAGTAACAAACTATTTTACTTAATTTATCTTTAATTGGCGGTTTCAGAACAGCTCTGTTTTCAAAATGTATTTCACACGCTGCTCAAATCAGGAAGGGTTTGCAGAACAGAAAAGAAATATTTAAGAAATAATGTTTTGTCCCTCAGTGGGGAAACGTACGTGCCCCGGCAAAGTGAAATGCAAAAGGAAGCCTGCGGCTAGATTTAAACCTAATTGTCATTGTCACATGAACAATGGCATTAAAAGTTCATATAATAAGATACACGCAACGGTAAACAAAGACAAAATATAAGAATTGCTGACAGTGCAGTAATGGCCAATTTGCAACACAAGCGGTAAAATACTGTGCAGCTATTATTGGATCAAAGATAATTAAATTAACAACGTATGAAACTGAGCAGGTTGGTTTTAAGAAATGTGCAAAATGTGTAGGCTATAATAAAACACCACTATTTGTTTACAAGAACGAAAAATCTGTGCAAAAGCAGCAGGGATATGAAGACGTAAAGAGTTTGCTGGTAGCAGTGATGGGTTTTAAAGTCTAACAGCAGCTGTGATAATGTTCCCTAGAGCAGCGAGGATGCAGCCGTCTGTCACTGAAGGAGCTCTCAATACAGATCGCTTAATGCAAACTTTGTAATCTGCTGATCTTTTCCTGCCTTTAAATCTTCCTTGTAAAGTCCACACGTGCTGCGAATAAGCGCTAAATAAATGAACCGGGTTTAAATGAACGTGGTTTGTTTGTAAAAGTGAAAAACCAGGAGCGTCAAAACCTTGTTCTAAGAAGGTCTAAAGAACCAGAAAACTATAAAATTGCCCTTTATTGATTGTTAAATGAATGTGCGTTTATCTGTGGATTTTCTGTCAAAGACTGGAACACTTAAAATATAGTTGGTCATAGAATTTATGTACATTTTAGCAATAGAGGATAAGGTTTTAGAAGTCTAAAAACTTGTTTTCCTACAAACTTATGCAGGGTTAGAAAGTCTGAATTTCTACTTCCGTACTTTTGCAGAGTTCCAGGGCTGCATTGGACCCCTGTAGTAATTTTCGACTCGTTTCCTGCTGCAGCTTCGGGTTTTTTGCACGCTCCAGTGAGTGGCGCGACAACAGAAGACGCATTTTCCATTGTTTTATGCATCAAACTGAGGGCCAGATGTGCTGAGCCATCAAAGAGCGGAAATAATAATGAGCTGGAGTGTCCGTTTATGAAGAATTACAGTTTTTGTGTTCTTACATCAAGGCTGGAATAAATGTTTTTTTTTTTTATTATACAAAGAAAGACAGGAGCAACCCACGCATTGTTGAGTAATGTCCCCACCTCTTACGCCTTACAGGTATAAATCTATGATTCAGTTGATTAGTTATGATCACAGCGGCCTTAGCTGTACCAACTCCAACATATAAAAAACACATTCGTCTTGCTTGTGGGCCTCCATTTTCAGTCATCCTGTTCAAAAAGACGAGCTCCGTCCATTCAAACCTGCGCACCAACACGCACGCCTCTACGGTTACCACCTGCCGCTGTCGGGGTGTCCGTTTACACCGGAGCTTCCTAGAAGAACTGATCCAGAGTTTACACTCAAATGCTGCTGTAAAACACCCCAGCTGACGGTGTAAACAACCGAAGCTGCTCGCAACCAACACGCAATCAAATCTCTCCAACACATTGGTGCTTTTTATCTCCAAGAGGAGTCACTGTGCATGAGCCTTGAGCGTGCACCGCGGAGGAGAGCGGCGCTGTAAATAGCCTGGTTGCCTTGACTCTGACATGCAGCGGGGTCAATGATTGCACCTCAGAGCTTCTCCAGTAAGCCACGGGTCGCTTGTGACCGAGCCACATCCGTGTGTGCCGGCTCACATCTATGGAATGAAATTTAAGCCTCGACTGTGAAAGACCTTTGTGCAGAACGCTGTACTCAAAAACTGTGCACCTTACAGTCATACTTCTGTAAAGCAAGCACATTCCAAAAAAAGATAACTGGACTTTTGAGTTCCAAGCTTTATAGTATACTATACTATTATACTATAAAGCTTGGAACTCCACACTATTCTAGACATTTTGAATTGAGAAAGATTTCCAGATGGGAAGCGAAACCACTGAGCTAAGCCAGCATTATTTACATTTCAATTGTTTACATAAATCGCTGCTGCATCTTTATCCTGAAATTTACTGCAATTTACTGTGATTTTTTGAACTGTATGCAAACAAAATTTCTTTGTGCATACAAATTGACAATAAAGTTGTCTAAGTCTAAGAAACGTCTTCAAACTTTGGGAAAAAAAAGTGCAGTTGTTTTGTTTTTTTAACTTTTTTTGGAATGACCATGACCTGGATGACTGAGAATCTTCACCAGCATAAAGCAAGCACACTTGGCACTAAAGAGCAAGTCGACATTATAGAAACAAGCAACATTAGCTAGAACGCTCCTGCAAGTTCTGGATGCAGGCCAGAACACCAGTGGGTTTTGCTAACCTGTTTGTGATGCTAGCTACTACAAAAAACAAATATGTTATTTTTCATCGCAGACGAGGAGTATGGCAAGCCATTAGTGCCAGATTTATGCAGTCTTCTGACTCGTCTGGCAAAAAGTTTTCAAAAAAATCACAGTTTAATAGGTCAGGACGCTGTTGAAGTCTGAGGAAACGCCACAATAATACCAGTGCCATCTTAAACATCTCTTTCTAAAAGGTGGGGAAAAAACAATTTATTTTGGGTTTTCTTTTAACCCACTGAATGTTTTTTTTTTTTTATTGGCAGAAAGTTGTGCATTAAATGCCTGTTTCTGAGCAGCAGAGAAAGTGGCCATGACCAAGTAAACCTGCTATTTTTTCCCCACCAGTCTTGGTGATTGCTTATTGGTAACCAGAAAAGGTTTCATTCTTAAGCACCTACTGCTGCGGGAGCACCATATTAGAAAATCATGCAGTGGTGATAAAAATGAAATATTGTTATATTTTCTTCTCATCTGTGCTTCCATCACCTTGAAATTTAGCATTTTGGGCGACGTCATTTTTGTCCGGTGGGAGCACCTGTTTGTTTCTAAAAATCTTTTTTTTTTTTTTTTTTTTTCTCGATTTTGAGCCTAATTTGACTTTATTGTGCTCTGAAACTTTAAAAAAGTGGAGATTTCATTTTCAGTGAATGAATCAGAATAAGCAGACATCCCCAGATTGTACTACAATACAACCACTTTAAACCAGTCATTGTTGATGTTTAGATTTTTAAAAAAAAAGTTTGTATGAGAATAAAACATGCTTAAATCACTTTGGAGTAGATATTTTGACCAACAAGTTTCCCAGCTGTGCCTGAATGCAGCATGAGAAACTCCTGGGAAAATCCCTTCTCATCAATGGGGATTCCTCCCATTGATATTTCATATGATGTAAAGAGTTATGGCTGATCAGATGCAACTGGTCTCCTCTGGGCAGAGATTCAGGCTCCCAAGGGCCAAAAGTAATAAGTATAAATCTTCCTTTATACCTACAGTAATTAGAAGGATCAATATGCTCTAGGTACTTAACTGACAACACTTTTTCTGCACCGACCCATTATTTTTTTATTTCTTACTTATTTTATTGATGGCCACTATTGTTGTGATTGTTGTGTTTTCCGTCGCCCTACAAATGTCCTCACTGAGGGACAAGAAAACTGACTCTGACCCTGTCAGGCAGCCATTTAGGCTAGAGCTGATTTTGCTCCAGTAACTGTGATTTTTACATTCAGCTTGATATTTCACGAGCAATTCAGCTCAGTTCGGAGCTGTTTCGAGAACGGTGTGGTCCCTTTAAGAGCGCACTGAGGGAGAGGGCACTTTATGTGGAACAGACGTGGCTGTGAGGAAAGAAGAGGTTGTGTGTGGGTGAATGCAGCGAGCTCAGGAGAGACAGAGAGCAGTAGATAGCTCAGCTGAAGTTAGTATATGCTGTATAAGTGTACAGTGGTTATAAGGTTCGCAGCTCCTCAAGCACACAGACCGGGTGGTTATTCGCTCGCCATTCTGCAACGTTATGAGAAGGAGTGAGCCCTGAAAAGCTTTGGCCCTGGAGTAGCACAAAGCTCCCCTGCTTCCTCGCCACACAGGACTAAAGCAGGAGCAGCCAACAAGATCTCATTGCTGTTGAAAGACGTTTATCCTAACATAAGGTTTCCATTCAGTCCATTTTTCTTTCTCCACTGTTGCTGCACAAAAGACTTAATATTATGTTTTGGTGTGACTTTTTAAAATTGCCCAATTGCATTACTCCCTTAATTCCAAACATAAACACTCTCTACGTGTCCATCCATCCATCCGTTTTCCAACACGTCTCCAGGTATAAAACATAAATAAATGTTGTACTCGTTTGTACCAAACCAACAGGGCTGGCTAGTTTTGGGTGGATACATGTACAGTTAGACCCCTACCCACAACCCAAATGCTAAACTCTCTCTGCATGGAGTTTAGGTGTTGTCCCTATGCATGTGGAGGTTCTCTCTGGATACTCCAGCTTCCTTCCACAGTCCAAAAACATGACTGTTTGGTCAATTTATTACTCTACATTGCCCTTAGGTATGAGTGTGTGCATGACTGTCCTGTATTGCTTGTGATGGAGTGGGGACCTGTCCCGGATGTAAGCTTTGCCAAATAAATGCTGGCGATGGGCCCCCCACCCATCCACAAGCAAGTATATAGACGACGGATGGATAGATGGGAATCTTGGGTACACTTGTGACTTGGAAAAGAACTAGGCCAGGTTCCTAGATTTGAACATGTCTGTTTTGGACAGTGGGTCCTTTTGACTGGTGTTGAGAGTCTTTGGCTATTTGCTACTGGATCATTGCACAGGTCCATGAAATGAAAAAAACACATTTAAAGGACCAGATAAAATATTTGTTCCCATGGCTCAAATAGAGGTGATCAAATGGCACACGTTAGCACTAAATACAGCATTTCCTGCATGTTTTACACTGTTGCAATATAATAAATGTTGTCTTGCACCAAAATTTCTATATCAAATGGGTTGGAAAAGTGGCAACATTTGGCGCTGGCTAATGCAGAAAAGACCTACTTAATATAAATGATGGCTCTTTTCTGAGGCCTGTTGGATTTTACTCAGCTCACTACTAAGATCCTCTGAGAAGAATAAAAAATATATATTTTATTTGACTGAAAAAATACTTTTTTGTTGCTTAGAAGTAGGGAATCAAAGCACAGATGCATGCAGATGGGTTTTCTGCAAATCTTTAGCATCCCAACTCAGCAAATTGATTTTTTTTATTATTTATTTTCCAGACAGATTGGGAAAACCTATAGTTGGCTTCATGAGTGATGGGTTTTATGTCTCATTTCATTTGACCCAGCTAACCTAAATGAGGGGACTATTTCTGCCATTAACTGGGTCTTTTCTTACTGTTATGCTATGTTTGCTTTGAGCTGGAATTTTGGCTACCCTGAAGTGTTTTTCAGAAGTCCCCAGTGAGAAATCCAACAATAACATCCCCTAACGATGGAAATCTAACAGGGAAGGTCGGAGCTCACCATCCAATATGGCTGCTATGCATAAAGAACATAGTTAAAGCTGCAGGTATATGAAAACACTTCTGATCGTTTGCATCTCTTTAAAACATCAGTAAATAGTGTTTTTTTTCAGTGTTGACACTTTCTCGTCTGCTCATATTCACACGTTAAAAGGGATCCTTTAAGGATCAAGCATCTTGTTTAGGGCAACTTAGGAGAAGACGTTGAAAAAGTCCCTCGGTGGTCTGAAAACAGCATTCTGTTGGGTCTTACACCAAGTTATCCGCTTTACTTACGCATTAAACTGTGATTTTTACATATTCTTTTTTTAATCCAGACTTCTTGTGAACCAGCCGACACGTGGGCGCAACGCCCCCCCAAGAGCTTCGCATCTGAAAACCGAAACGCCTTGCTCACCTTCACCGCTTCGGCGTGGGTGACTTTGTCGAAGACTTTGTCGTTGACTTTCATGATCTGATCCCCGATCCGGAGCCCCTGTTTCTCCGCCAGGCTCCCGGGCTCCACCAGGGACACGTAGATCCCGACTCCGTGCTCCGAGCCGCCGCGGATGCTGAAGCCCAGGCCCTCGTTGCTCTTGTGGCGCTTCATGGTGACCTGGCGCGGCTCCCCGGGCGGCTCATGGATGAAGTTCCTGCCGAGCAGCGGCACCAGCGGAGCTGTCCCGTCGCTGCTGGTGCTGAAACTGTCCGGGGAGCCGCGCAGCGCCACCTGCAACTCCGCGGGGTTGTTGGGCGACAGGTTCCCGGGGGGCGTCGGGCTGGCGCCGGGGAAGTCTCCCGGCGGGGGGTCGGCGTGGCCGTTGTTTGCGACTAAATCCGACTTTAGGTAAAGCCCCTCGGAGGTGTACTGCTCGAAGAGGAGCTGGTCGGAGCGGGGGATGACCAGCCGCAGCATGGGCAGCAGCTGCCGCTTGCTGGGCGCGTTGAGGATCACGTTGAGGGTCTGCACCAGGTCGTACACGTTGCGCTTGGAGTGGTACACGTTGAGGCAGTGGATGAACTGCTCCCTCTCGAAGTCGCTGAGCAGGAGGTTGAGCGCGTTGTGCAGCTTCCGCACGTTGGCCGACAGCGTGCGGGCGCTGGAAGCCACCGAGTTGGCCGAGGAGCTGAGCGACATGCGCTCCAGGTCGGTGCTGCTCATCCTGGCGGCAGGACCGGGACACGGCGCCACAGCGGTGCGGGGCGGGGGGTTAGAGGGCAGGCATTTCGGGCAGGAGGTGCGGGATCGGGCCGGTTCGAGGCATCAGGAGCGCCGGAGAAGTCCAGTAATCCCCATAACGTCCGGTTCTGACAGAGACAGGGCGATTAAAGTTGTTTGCAACTAGTTCTATGTAAGAAAATATTTGGAGGCCAACATAAGCTGTGAACTTCAGTTTACAGACGGAAGCGTGCGTAAAACGGTGTTGCAGAGAGCTGGAGGGCTTAATGCGCCACGTAGAAGGCTCCCAGCGTCATTAGCCGCCGTGTTATTTTCCAGGAGGTCAGCCGGACACCGAGCCGCCTCTTCTCCGGTGTCTCTCTCCGACAAAAGCTCCAGAAAAACCAACCCCCCGGCACCGACAATTACATCTCTTCCTTCCAGGTCAAAAACACAAACTCTCCATTGTATTCGCTCCAAAAACAAACAGTAAAAAAACTTATTTCTCTCCACTCGGGGAGCTCACAGCGTCCCACTCCGCTCAAAACGACCCGCGGCTGCTGGAAATGTAAATCCACGCGTGTAAACTGAGCGGCGTCGGGTTTGTTGCTTCTGTCTTGGAGAGCAGCAGCTCCGTGTGCCAGCTCCACGGACGTTACTACAGCGACTGGAGAAGCGCCTCGTGCCGTCATCTGCGCGGAAATGACGCAACCCGACCCGGCCGACGGAGCTCCTGGCGCTCCGACGGAACAAACTCACAGCTGACCACAAAATAAAAGAGTGAACGGTCTCTGGGGGATGAGACGACTGGTGCCAAATAAAACCGTTTGCTCACATGCTGACATAAGTAAAGCAGATAAATAAATGGTGTTTAATTGAACTTCCTCGGCTTTTTCAACCAATAACATCACCTTTGAAAAATGGAATCGAGTAAGAAAGTTTGATTTGAATCAAAAAAAATTATGTAACAATCATCATGGAGATGATTGGGTAGATATGGGTAGAGTTTAATCATCACCTCTGAGCGGAAACTGTGTGTAACAGCTGAAAGATGTTTTAATTATGAATTAGTTAAGTTTCAGCCAATTAAAAAAATTAACTACCTGGCCAACAAAATCAGCAAACATTTTTACTTTTGATATAATGTTACTTAAATCAATTTTAGTCAGGTTCTAACTATTGCTTCCTGAACTCAGCAGAGTGAGAAAAATAGACCCTGATGTCCTCCAGTAGCCTAAGCCTATAGCAGCATAACTATAGAGGTAGCTCAGGTACATGAGGCCACTCTAACTATAAAGCTTTGTCAAAACGGAAAAGTTTGTAGAGATTAGTCTTAAAAGTAGACGGGGCCCCACAGGGTGTCTGCCTCCACGGACCAAAACTGGGAGTGGTTTCCACAGGAGAGGAGCCTGATAGCTAAAGGATCTGCCTCCATTCTACTTTTAGAGACTCTAGGAACCACCAGCAGGACCTGCAGTCCTGAGAGGCGACTTTAAGTGCTCTGTAGGAACATACGGGGGGGTAATCAGAGCTCTGATATATGATGGAGCTTGATTATTAAAGGGCTTTATACGTGAGAAGAAGAATTTTAAATTCTATTCTTGATTTAACAGGAAGCCAAGGAGGGAACACTATAAAAGTTAAAATTTGATCTCCCTTTTTTAATTTTCATCAGGACCTTTATTATGTGCCTCCCAACCCTTTCTTCAATGCCGCTATTCTAAAACCAAATAGTTTGTGATTGTTTTTATTATAGAAAGTTATTCATAATAGCCTATAATGACTAAGTGAACACCGATTTCTAATACTTTTGGTAAATCCATGTGAAACGTTGACAATGAATAACAATATGTGCATAAGTATTCACTCCCTTTGCAATAATACTAAAAATTGAGCTCAGGTTCTTCTGAAATTTTACCGATTTCATCACTGAGATGCTGCTGCGACTTGATTTGCGCCAACCTGTGGCAAATTCAGTTGTTTGAAACTGATTGGAAATGTTACTTGTCTACACAAGCTCTCACAGGTTTTATAGCCCAAGGCCTTTCCTCCGGGCTCGTGTGTGTGTGTGTGCTTGTGTTTCAGAGCTCCGGGTAAATTGGTGTTGATAGGAACTGGAGGCAGCTGGCCAGTGTCTTAACAAAAGATTATAAGATCCATCACTTCCTGGGAGTTCTTCTCTCCTTCCTTCTGCCTGCCATGGGGTCTTTTAGACTTTTATTGTTGAATAAATACAATTTTAAGTTACTGGGTTCCCTCTATTTACAGTCTGAGCCAGGCCAAAACAATGCATATTAGTTTTGGATATGAAAAGATCATTAATCGGCTTTCATGTTTTATCTCTGAATGGAGATTATCAGGAAGAATCTGAAGCCGCTTTAGGTCTACCATTGAATACGACCATGTGGCATGTGGATCTGCTGCACCATTCAGGAACTAAGAAGCTGGATAAAAATCATATACCCACCGATATCATCTCTTTTGAAAGAAACAGGCATCAAAGATAAGAAGAAATAAACTTGGGTTAAAGAAAATAAAGTGACAGAAAGGAAACATTCTTATTAAAACCCACTTGGGTTGATTATTGGTATTATTGGGATAAACAAAGAAAAGGAAAACCAATTAGTGTCAAACAGCTTGAAGTCTTCAGCGCAGGAATGTGGTTTTAACCTTAACGTGGTTCGGTTGTGACTTATACAATCATGGCTGACAGTTCTTAAAGACTGGCCAGCCCCTCCTGACACCCACCAGCCAATCACAAAACAGGGAATCATTTTACTTTTGGAGTGTTTTAAAATGCAATGAAGACCCTACAAACTAAGAAAAATATTCAGCTTATTCTCAGTAGCAGGCAGGGGTGTAAATGTCTCATCAAATACACATGCAGAGAAGCAAGAGAAAACATGTTCAAGGTGATTCTAACAGTCAGCCCAGCACTAAAATCCACAGCTCACCTGAGCAAAAGCCTCACATAGACATAAACAGTATAGAGAATCCTTGAAAAGTTAACTAAACTGAGTAATCGACTCGTTACCTTTAATTTATCCTCTTGTTTCTGCAGTGCTGTTGCTAAGCTGACCACGATATTCTTTTTCAGAGGCGCAAACATGCAGAAGAAATCAAGGGGGGAAAGCACTAATGTGGTTTAAATCAGGTCTGTCTGACAGATTCAAGTTTATTTATTTTTTTCATATTTAATATTCTGCACCAGAATTAGTTGTGGAGTTCCTCAGGGCTATGTAGTCGGTAAAATTCTCTTTATGTATTTTTTCATTTTCATAAGATATATGAGACCGCATGGGATCCATTTTTATCCAGCGTTAAAAAGTTGCTGTTATATATCCCCAAAAAGATGATTAATCTTAATGAGTTAATGAAACAAAAAGCATCTCTGAAAGATATGATTAAAAAAAAGAAACGAGATCAAACATTTTTCTACTTTTGAATGACAAAAACCTCTTTGGACCAGAACATCTGATGACCAGACATCCTGGTCTGTCACCTCACGCTGGATGGCATTACTTTTTCTATCCAGCCATCCGCTGACTGAGGCGGTGGGGGGGGGGGTTCCTATCTCCAGCTGCCAATGGGCAAAGACGTTTCTAGGATATCATTCTCTTACATGTGCAAAACAAGTGACACAGAAGAACTACTCCATGCATTTGTTATTTCTGAGCCTCGAGGATAATTTGAATCAAAGCGGATTGATATTCATTGGATCTGACTTTATGATTAATAAACTGGACTGGTTTAAATTTGAACCAGAGTGAATTCTATGTATTGGAAATAAATTAGACCCATCCTAAACAGCACAAAACATTATTAAATACTATAGTATTATTCGTATTTAACAATATAAGCTAAAAAAAAAGACCTTCAAAATTATATATTATAAAACATTTAATTAAATGGAGGCTATTTATTGAAATAGAATTAAAGTCAGCGTTGCATTCACAGATGAATTGTTCAAGTCAAAAACAAAAAAAGCCCAGCGAGCCAGAGACAAGCGTTCAGTTCAGCTAGGTTTAAATGGTTTCTGGAAACCCTGATTCATTTGTTCTCTGGCTGTTGCCAAAAGAAGCAAAGTGGCCTTACAGTCACCTCATGTGATCAATCACAGGCTCACAAAAGCCCAGATATCAGCTGCAAATGAAGCCTATGGTGCTCTAAGCCTGCTGCTCGGTGCAGTTTTGGCAGAGTTTCAAATCTGTCCGTTCTTTAAAATCTAAAGTTGCTGCTGAAATTCGACGCCTTTTTCTCAGCAGAGTTTTTATTTAGGTCGGTTTAACACAATCCGATAACTCAGCGAAGCGCAAAGGAGATGACAATCACAGTCAGAGAAGTTGCAAAATGTGCAAATGAGCATTTTTAAAAATAATCGAAAACTGGTTTTGCTGAAAATGAATCAATTAACAGAAATAGCACAGAATAAGAAGGAGTCAAATGAGGTCGGAGCAGAGCTGATTGAAACCATAAATAAAGTAAGCACTCTGCTCCCTGAAAGTGACAGCAAAACTGTCAGCAAGCAGCAAACGAGGCAAACCAGATAAAAGCTGAAGCATCTGATAATGTCTGAATGGCTTTAGCGGCAGCTGTTTATCTTTTAATGATTTCCAGCACTATGGCAATCAGCATCTAAATAAGGTCTCAGAAATGGGGAAATTTGGCCTGGTTTTGAGTAAGATTGTTTTTGAATTCACGTCGTTAAACATTAGATATTTACATCTCAGATTAATTGATTAATTGGGATGCGTTTCACCCACACAGCTCTGCAGAAAAATATTAGAAATGACAGAAAGCAGACATAAGGGAAATAAGAAAAGACCTTGACCGACCTGCACAGGCGTCAGTTTTAAACTAAATAAGTCCCTTTGGGGAATAACAGCAGCACCAACTCCAAGATAGGTTTTATCACCTGTCCTTCCTTGCTGTGATGGGAAAGAAATCCCTGCAGTCAGGGTTATATAACGATGTGGGTTGTCATTCCAGAGTAGTGAAGGTTTGTACAGCAGGACATTAAAGGTTTGGTCAATATTCGGTCACCTGTGATGCTTAAACACCAAAATAACAACACATAAAGGTGCATCATGAGTGCCTAATACCAACTAACAAACGGAAATAAAAAAACTATAAAATAACCAAAATGAGTGGGACAATCAAAACAACATACCAAAACATACATGCCTGGCATGATCCTCGTACTTTTTTTTTTATATAAATGTTATACCTTAAGCAGACTGTAATATCTTTGTAAAACCATGTAAAATTTAAAAGATGGAGGCATAATAGTGGGCACATATTTCTAGCTCCCAAAGTTCAAACTGTTGTGAACTTCTCCACAATACATCCTGCAGACACTGGTCAAAGTCTGTGTTGCATCTCAAACCAATAAATAAAAACCCTTTAGATAAAAAAAATCATTGTTGAAATACAATTTATTTAGCAGAGCCAGAAAACCAAAACCTTCACATTAACATTTCACAAGTACACGAGCTACATTGTAATGTTTGTGGGTTCTAATGATGCCTTCTCTCTGCACTCAGAGGTTGAATTTTCAGATTCAGAAACATGACCAGAAGGCCAGGGAAAGTTGAAATTCCAGCTGGGAAAGTTGGAGGCCTCTGAGCAGAAAATAAATGTAGCTTGTCCAATATGGCCGCCACCCACATAGAAAACATAATAAAAGTTGCCGACACCAACCTTTTTATTTGCACTTTTAATGTTTTTTTGCTTATATAAAAATAAAAATAAAGAGTGCTGACCAACAATTTCATTGCTTAAGCTAAAGGGGACATATCATGCTTTTAAAAGCCTTCCTTTTCACATTTAACTCAAAACTAAAATGCTTTGGTCTGAATTCCTCGTTATTGTTGCCCCCAGCCCCCCTTTTTTCCCTGTTCTGAGCAACTCGTTTAGGTGTGGTCTCTTTAAGTACAAAAGAGTCACATCATATCCCGCCTCCCTCCAGGTCCCAGAGCGTTCCCCTCCACCCCGTTCAGCCATTTTTGCAGTATGCTTGGGCATAGTGTAGCGAATTGTGTTGGTTAAAGGTAGATTCTGCGATTATTCCAGAAATGCAAGAAAGAATCGCAAGTCCCTTTTTGCATGCACAAGACCGTCTTACCTGCTCTTCCACCCCTCAGGGGGATCCCATGAAAAAAAAATCTCCCAAATCCCCTCTGGTATTATTTATTCATATTCAGTACATCCTCTTCTTGTCATAAAATTGTATGCAGTTTGCTTCTCGCGACTGTCTGCCATTTTCAAGCAGGGGAGCTACAATGAATGGCTAACACCGAAGCTAACCAGATACATAAACACTAGAAGTGCACATGCATAGCCAGCAAGCGGAAACTAACAAGGAACGAGCACTGGTGTTACGTGAGCACGTCAGAATGAATGGCCTGTGGGACAACCAATAGATAAGGTGATATCTCTGGAACTTGAGGGACAGAGGGGGGGTGTGGGCAGGACAAGACATGAAGGCATCTGATTGGTTCTTTCCATTCTGACCATTTCACCCAGTATAACAAAAAGTGTTTCTGAACAGGATTACCAGCTATAGCTTTAATAATGCCAACCACCGAACATTTTCACTCATCCACTCAGCATTGTTCAGTTAGAACTTCAAAATCATGGCAGAATAAATAAAAATGGCAGATTTGTGAAACTGGTAAGCGAGAGGTCCATGATCTTGTTTAGCATTTCCAGAGCAAATGCTGTGATGTGATTGTTCAAAAAGCACAATAGAGAATAGAGAAAATTTAACGGCTTGAAAAATATGACCCAGAAAATAAAGATATCTACGCAGCACCTGGACAGACTAAATAAAAATTTTCTGCACTCCCAGAGTCTCCAAGTACAGATCAAAACGTATTTAAGGGTTAAAACAGTGGATTTTGCATGATATGTCCCCTTTAAGACAGGCTGGGTACATATCGGTGTCAAACTTACAGCAGTGTAGCTAACAGATGATCAAACTGAAAGCTTGAAGCAATTAGCATTAGTCAACACTTAAAGAACAGCCATGATTCCCTAAAGCAGGCCACTTACCAACCCATTTAACCAAGTAGATGTGTTCCACACATGGTCCACTGGTTGTGACGTTTGCTAGCATCATTTTCATAATGTGTGCTACATTTGCCACTGTCATCATGTGGTAGGGATCTAGTCCTTAGTTACTATCCAGCAACTTCTACGGTACATGGAAAGCCACAGAATGGACTCTGTACCACATTCGTATTTTGCACGATTTTAATAATACTCTCCTGAATACCATGAATCGCACACTGTCTATTTCCCCTGCATTGTTTACATTGTTTACATTCCAATTGTTTACATAAATCGCTGCTGCATCTTTATCCTGAAATTTACTGCAATTTACTTGTGTTCTTCAAGCTGTATGCAAAACGAAATTTCATTCTGTACGCACTTTGTGCATACAAAATGACAATAAAGTTGTCTAAGTCTAAGTCTAAAGCAGTATAGGCTCCTACATATATACATATACAGCATGAAAGGATGATAGTAGCAGCAATTTTGCCATTAGCCATTTTTGTGTTGCTGTCAACCTAGCAACATGAGTGTGATTAGCTTTAGAAAAAACAATTTGAACAATAACTGATGTTTAATTAATGTCAGATTAGACACACACACACACATTAGCTTGAACTGCTAGCAGCTAGTAGAGGCTTTGGGTAAGTAGTAGTTTGCTTCTAAATGTACCTAGCTCTGATTAGCAGTTAGTTTGGCTCTCCTGTGAAATTTCTTCCTGATTCTCTGAACTTGGAGCACTCAGACGTTACTACTGGATCTTCACCCAGTTTGTAAACAGAAAAACCAACATGTCAAAATAATACAAGTGACTGTGTGAGTGCTAGACATTACCAAACCAACCTGGTTCAAGACAGTGCCCTAATACCAAGCCTTGAACATGTTTCGGTTGCCTCTGGGCAGCAAAAATAAATCTGTTAGTACAGGTGTAAACAGCAGGAGGCTAACAATACTGCGTGCGTGTGCTCAGAGGCAACGGATGAATCATTAGAGGAGTTGTGCTTTGGGAAACAATGCTGAGCCAAACTGTATTGTAACGGACAAAGCCCGGCACAGCACAACACGCAGAAGAAAGAAAAAGACAGACAGAAATTTTCACTGTGTGAGACCAAGAGTGAATGATGGGGAAACGAAGAGAGAACGACAGACAAAAGGAGAGTCAAAGACCACAATAAGTCGTTCTGAGACCCACCCACAGAGCTAATTATACTGGCTCTTGTCATGGTTTTTAATTTTCACAAAGCTGAACACCCAGTCCTGCCATCCAAGTGATGGACAAAGACAGATTCTGTCATGCTGGCAGAACAATTAATGTGTTAATGAAGAGGTGACCGCTGTGAGCTGCAGATGATGTGCATGTAACTGTGAGAGAAGCTGGCAGCTCCCTTTAGCAGATCGGCAGGATCAGGGTACTTTGTCCTCGAAAATAATCCCCCCTTCCAACATACAGTTACCTACTCCTAATTAAATTTCATGGTTAAGTGTAATCATTCTGAAAGCTTAACAGGCCTTAAATACTTGGCTTAATAGGCTTAGGTGCTAACCAAAGTCATCAGTTTTTTTCAAACACCAGCTAAATTCTCCAAAACGCTTTGCATCAAATGTCTTTAAAGCCTAAAGCAGAGCTGAAAATTTCACAGCTCAGATTGGTACATCGCATTTAACTCAAATATCAACCTCCAAGTGCCATAGATTTTATTTTATCTAATTTGCTTTGTCTGCATGTTTTGCTCCGTTGAGGCCCTACACAAGTTTTAATTATGTTTTCCTCAGTCTCCTTTCAAATTAAACACTTTCACAGCGCTTGCCTTTCAAATTTCACCAGGATTTTCACTTAACATTTGCAAGCTGACTAGCCTTGAGTGCAAAGCTGCGTTCAGTATCCCGGATTAGATATACAGTTCCTTGCAATAGTACCAGCCCTCCCTTGGACTTTTAAGTTTTTTTGTTTCATTCCTATCATATAACGTGTGCTTTTTAAATCTAATTCTATGTGACGGATCTACAAGAAATAGTCTAAATAGGTGAAGGGGAATGAGAAAAAAAAGCTTAAAATTGGCTTGTACATACCACCACCTTTGCTATGAGTTCTGATGCAACTAATTACTTTAAGAAGTCCCGTAATTAGTTAAATTAAGTCCACCTGTGTGCGATCCAGAGTCACATGACCTGACAGTATAAACACACCATTTCTGAAAGGCCCTCAGAAGCTGCAGCAGCCTAAACTAAGCAAGAGCCATCACTTCATTAAGACCAAGGAGCTTTCCAGACAAGTCAGGGACAAAGTAGCTGAGAAGAACAAGTCAGGGTGCGGTATGAACAATACCAAATACTTGATGTTCCACCGGAGCACTCTCAGATCCATCATCTTCAAGTAGAAAGCACCTGGTACCACAATAAACTTGCCCACCAGAAACAAAGAATTGTTTAACGTTTCCGTGTACATTTATCAATGGATGCTTTTTTTTTTTAATAAGAAAAACTAAGAAGAGCTTATTTATCATTGTTGCAATTTGCTTACAATATATAGGTACTTTTCTTTATTGCCATATTTTCTCACTTATGATTGTACACACTTCCTTTTTCCCCTCTTACTTTTTAGTTATGACCCTCAAAGCTTTAAATAAAGATTAGAATTTTATAACAAAAAAAATTAATAAAAATAAAAATTACAAGAAGAAAAGGCTTGAAAATGTTTCACAATATGTGTAATGAATCCATGTATGAGGTTCAGTTTCTGAAATGAGTGACAAAAAATATTCAACTTTACATGTTGAACATGTAATTGTAATTTCATGAGGTCCCACTGTGTTTTTGTGAGAGGAAATTAAACCAAACCGAACATTTGAGAACATAAGCACCCTCCGACCTCAGTGAGTCATCCACTTTTTATCAGATCTAAAGTTTGACGGTTCAGCAGAGATGAAAATAATCAATAAGCTGCCGGCCTTATCAAAGAGTTCAACAGGGACGGATTTGACAGTTAAAACTGAAAGAAGAACAGTGAATATTATAGTCCACAACCTGCTAAAGCGTCCCTGGAGCCAGACTTAAGCCTTCAGCATTTTGATTTAAAACGATTGTTTTAAAAAGAGAATATCTGATCTAATAAAGGAGAACAGCAGCAGTTTTGTAAATTGACTTTACAGTCTATCGGTCACCATGTGGAGAACGACAGACTCAAACTTGTACAAAGAAAACGATTTCTTAATCCTCTTTGCTTTCCTAATGAGATGGAAAACCACAATGAAACTGATCTTTAAAAACTACAAAGGATTCCATCTAGAAACGGGAAAACATAAAACCAATTAGGAGCAAATATAGAATGTGCAAAACAGTCTGAATCCTCTTTTATTTAAATCCAATTAACTTACTTACTCTAGCTCAGAGATAAAGGAGTGTTTGATGTCTCCAAGATAAAAATCCATCGGAAAAACATTTCCTTCTGTTCGAAAGAAATATTCAAAGTGAGTTAGGCATCTTTTTTTTTTTTCTTTTTTTTTAACCTGTGATCCGGCTCAGCAGCTAAATTATCCACGTCTAATAATACCCGGTGTGTTCATTCGCGACTGATCGTTTAATCAAACGAGGGATCACTGCTGGTCCTGCTGGGCCGCTGCAGTGAAGGCAGCTGTGGACGGGCTGATGACACACTTCCACTCAGTTTACACAAGAATAAAGGCCACACACACACACACACACACACACACACACACACACACACACACACACACACACACACACGGCAGGGCAATGTGCATGCTGGTGGTTTAATGGCAGAATAATCCACATACGAGCATTCAGCATCAATCAACGCTGGATGCAGAAATCTGCACATTCACATCACTGCTGGTCCCACGTCGGTCAGATTGGCTCTTTCTCCTCGGAGAGCTCGACACTCGAGCTGTGAGGCAGCAAAAAAAAAAAAAAAAAAGCACCTGGAACGGGCTGCAGTGTGCATTTCAAAGCCAAGAACTGAGGGTTTGATCACAGAATCTGATTTGCCTGCAAACCATTTCCCTCTATGTGTGTCTTGTGTTTTTTGGCTATTTCAGCTCATCAGCGTCCTTATTTACCCCAGAACACCATTTGTTATCCCAGCCAAATTTTCACCTAAGTAAAGAGTTTGAAATTCTGGGAACAGCCACATTTAGATGTAAATTACCATTTTTATGGCAACGGCTGTTCACCGTTCACTTTACACGTAATTCAGACAGAAGGCAGCATTTGTCTTTTCAACAGCTGAGCAGTGTATTTTACCAAACTGATGAGCAGATGACTCCAGAAAGCAGGGAAAAAAAGCCGACAGATTGGAGAATGTTGTAGAAGCCTGTGGACGGTGATATAATAAAGTGAAAATAATGAATCTTGTCTAAACACTCACTGAGAAAAAAAAACAGTTCAACACCCAGACGGCATTATCTGATTTGGACATAATCAAGCCTGCATTTGGCTCTATATATAAATTACTAAAAATCAAATTCAAAAAATAAAAGAAATTATCTCAACACACTTAACAGGATCATGCAATAATGTCCAACTCATATTTAGGGACACAGAATCCAGTCTGGCATAAATTCAGCTCCATTCCAGTACGATCCAATCATGTAGAAGGATCCACATCTAATTACATACGGTCCAATTAAATCTGAATTAGGATGCAACAGTCAAATCATGTTCATCATTTAATGCCCATTATTAAAAAAAATATGGGAAACACAGCTGATTGCATCGAGTCATTAACTTTGCAGCAATCCATCACCCAGAGGAAGCACATGGCGAAAGTGGGGAGAAACCTCTCCCTTTGTTCAGGATGAATTTAGGCCATTTGATCAGGGATGCTTTAGGGTGGGGGTGTCAAACTCCGGCCCTGGCATCAGAAATGGTCTTATTGGCAATATGCTGGTGAAGATTCTCAGTTATCCAGGTCATCATCATTCCAAAAAAAGTTAAAAAACAAAACAACTGCACTTTTTGTTTGCAATTGGACCTACACCTTAAGGACAAAGGACACTCTTTTGAGGACCAAAATGTTCACATTTTAGACAAAGAAGACAGATGGTTTAAGCGGGGGGTGAAGGAAGCCATCTACGTTAATAGAGAAAAAACAACTTTAAACAGAGGAGGAAGACTCAGGTTTCAACTTGCAAAAACTTGCAACACAGCAACAGGTTTGATTCCTTCCAATTTTCACCTCAATCCTCACCTCCATGCAGGTGATCCAAACATCTCTCCTGTAAACCGGGCCGACGACGACCTTAACGACTCACCATTACAAAGGAGTGAACCAGTTTCGGGTTAATTTGCATATTATCTAAGCCATAACGAGGCCTTTTTGGGCAACAATATAAAGCTTGGAACTCCGCACTACTCCAGACGTTTGAATTAAGAAAACTTTCTGGATGGGAAGCGAAACGTCTTCAAACTTCGGAAAAAAAGTCCAGTTGTTTTGTTTTTTAACCTTTTTGGGAAGTCTTATTGGCAAGCACTCTTCGGCGTGCGGTCGCCATGATAGGAGGTGTCCAAATAAGGAGGTAGGAAAAGAAGCCTTAATGCTTCCTCCCTGTCACTACCCGATCTGTACTGGTAGCACGATCCATCATCAGCTTATTTGCACATACAGAATAATTTCCGGGGCGCTTTGTTAGTTTAAAAAGGACCGGGAAAAAAAAGCGTTTCCATCCTTTCCTACAAAATGCTATAGTTCACTTTGTAACAACTGTCGTTATTTTGTAAGAAAAATATGTTGTAGTATAAAACTGTTTATTAAACCTGATTGAGCTTTAACGTACTTATTCGGTCAATGCGCCCTCTGGTGGACATATCACACGGCAGCCACATCGTTTATGTCTTACAAAAACATGACTGCGGGTGACGAATATCTGCAAATGGATCCATTCTGCCATCAACAGTGTTGGAGGACACAGTAAAGTATGGCCAAAATAAAATAAAAAAGAATAAAAGAAATAAAATTTAATTTTCGCTGAGTGTGACATGATCATTGCGCATGCTCAGAGCAGTCAATTGAAATGCATATTAACCATTTTTCCCCTGTATTTTTGTTGATCCCTTTAAATCATGCAATATTCACACAATTCCAACAAAAAGAAACATCCCAAAATAAAATAAAAGAAGAAAAAAGTAAGAAAAATTGCCTTCCTGGAAGTTATCCTGTTTGCACATGCGCAAAAGAGTCGACGGTACAATAGAGTGACAGTCCCTGACTGATGCTAAGGAGCCACAAGGAATCCCACAATCCTTTGCATGACGTGTCGTCGTATCAGCACAGCCCACCTCACGGAAATTAACAAAAATGTCAGAAGCTCCTCCCACAATAGCGTTCTTACTATTGACCCCATGAAAGGTCAAGGAACAGGAGCTGGGATCTGTTGTTAGAACATTTCAGGAACAGCCAAGTTCTCCAGAGTCCTGCTAATGAACGGATCATTTGACTCAGGCGTGCTGGACCAGGGACACATAGAAAAAGTTTTAATGGTGGTGAAACCAAATGTAGAAACCCAAGACTAAACCAGACATTAAATATAAAGAACACTACTGTATATAAAATATGACTAAACTGAAACACTAAATGAACCACAAAAGAACTCTACATCATGACACCACTTGTGTATTTTAATCCTAATCAGAAATCCAGAAGTGGATCTAGCTTCTGTAAAGCGTAAGGGAACTTTTTTAAAACTCGTAAATAAGATGATTTTAGCAGACAGCAGCTTTCATCGCTCCTCTTGCATTTTTTTTATGTCTCATCTGGGAGAGCTCGGCTCGCGGCTGACATGCTGCTGATGGATGACGGCTCGCTGCTCAGCCCGGTGCCAAGGTCTCCGGCTTTCCGTGATCAGAGGAGTCACGCCGCTGTGCGAGTCTGCATCGGCCGTGGATCATCGCTGCGCTGACGTGGAGGAGTCAAGAAAGGATGGATGGAGAGGAGAGACAGCCACAATATGTTGATTTTTAAAAAGCCAAAGCAGAGAGAGAGTATAACTGTGTAAATGTAAACAGTTGCCAAACCTGACATGTCTATAACGGATACTAAGGCCGCAAGATCCCTGAAGTCTGTTTTTTATTGTGATGCAGAAAACTTGGCAATGGTGTCAGAGCTGCTTATGAAAAACTTCTTGCAAAAGTTGGTTGAGTGGCGGTATATGGACGCTTAAAAGTAAAAAAAAGATCTTCGTAGCATGACTTTAACAAATGGTCCACAGAAAAACCCTGATGTATTTTAAGGAACCCAAAAGAACCAATCACCCCACAAAGCAATTTAGTTGTTTTCTCGCCTAGAGGCACCCAGTGCCATCTTCTTCTGCACCTGAACTGCACTGCAAAATGGGAACTAAAAGTAAACATTTTATTTGTCCTTGATTTGACCAGGTAACTCAGATTTTTGCACCTAAAATAGGAACAAATCATCTCCATCATCTCATTTCAAGTGAAGTATAGTACCTAATCATCTTATTTTAGGGGTCAAAATACTCGTTCCATTGGCAGATACATTTTATTTACCTGCTGAAATCAAGGACAAATACATTAATTTCACTTTTAGTTCCCTTTTTGCCGTGTGGGAGTTAGTGGTGCGCAGTAACTCTTTTTCCAAAAATGTCCAGCTAAACTGATGGCAGAGCTCTGCTTGAGTGGCCGTTTTTGATGTGGCATATATGGCTCTCCGCCCAGGGCGCCCTCCAGTGTTGGAGCAGCATTGGGACTGCAATGAAAAAATTAAAAGTTGAGTTTTCTATTTGCATGTTGAAGTAACTGGGATTTTCACAGTGTAGCGCTGTAAGTAAATATGGCTGTACACCAGAAGTGGGTAGTAACCACTTACATTTACATTTACTTGAACAAAATATACTTCTGGGAGTAGTTTTACTGCACTGTACTTCTTGATTTTACTTGAGTAACTATCATGAAGAAGTATTGCTACTCTTACTTGAGTTTGAGTAAAATGCCTGGTTACTCTGTCCACTGTGAGTAACGTCACTGAATAAAGAACAGACTTGTTTCAACCAAAAATGCCCCAGAGACACGTCTAGAGTTTATATTAAGGTGAGACTTCTTGTTTGTACACAAGTTTTAATGTTATTTTCTATCTGCTGAGCTCACTGAGCCATTTACAGGTCAATTAACCACAGTAAACAGTAGATATTGTTACTACTCCTAACTTTCTGCATATGCAGTAACTGCTTGGTTTCACAAGTTTTATGTTGAAAAATATTGTGTAGAAAACTGTTTCTTCTGCCTGAATTTCTTACTTTGTAATTGTTATTGTTTGTATTTTTTATGTTAGTCATTAAAATACCAGAATTTGCACATCATTTAATTTTTTTGCCTGACCAATTACATAATTTTTTAAATATCAGATCAATTGCTATAAATATTTGCTCAGTACTTGAGTATCCTTCTTACCAGATACTTTTTTACTCTTACTTGAGTAATTTCTTGGTTGGGTTCTTTTTACTTTGACTTGAGTAAAAATAGCTTGAAGTAGTGAGTAAAATTTCCTTTTATAAACCGTCCTGACTCGAAGTCTTGCTTCTATTAGCCCCATACTAGACTTGGGATTGCTATCTAACACCTCCCGACATCAGCCCTGATTTATATTTACGCTGGCCTCCTGTTCATCTTAGAATTGCTTTAAAACCTCTCAATGGCCTTGCACCTCCTTATTCATCTGAACTTTTAAAGTTGACCTATTATGCTTCCTTTTAAACAATTAGAACAACATATCCCCTCTATATAAATACTACAATTTAAAAACTGCTTTTGATATTCACTTAAAATTTGTTTGATCTGAAACTTAAGTGTGACAAAAAAGCAAAAAATAGAAGAAATGTATAAGAGGCTTTTTCCCCAGTGTTGTATAAATAGACACAATGTGCAGTAGGAGGTACCCACAATGCACTATTCATCCAGAACTCTCACTGCCGACCACACCAGTGTCTGTCTGAAGGTTTCTGTTCTGCTTCAACCTCATACAGGTTTTTACGCATTAGCAGTGTTTAATCTCTACGTCCCAACAGAAAACGCCTCCTACAGCTGGATAAAGTAGGGACGTGTCAAACTAACAGAAACAGGGAAAAAAGTCATTTCTGACATAATTGCCACCTTCTTGAAATAATGGCCTATGTCATTTTTGTCAGGGTTTTAAGAAAACACAAAAAATGATTTATGCAACAGGGGTGCAACTGCATGATCTCCTCAACTGATGATGGCCAGTATCCTAAGAAGATGATTTAGCCCAAAAAAAATATATATTTATTTTAGGAAGGTGATGATATGTCACTGTTTTTGCTAAAAGGAATAACAGGATATCGTATCGCTACCATCTTGTGTTGTTTCTCTCGTGTTTAGCTCCAGCCCTGAGCATTAAAATGACGACAAGCGGTCACGAGGCTGGATACGACTCCGTTTGGTCGGCTGCTCGGCGTGATTCACAAAGAGGCAATCTTTTTACAGCTTTCCTGCAGGTACGCCGGTTGCTGTGGATTTCCAGGTCACAGCGTGCGTCAGATTTCATTTTCAGGAGGGCTGCAGTGGACGTCCACCTTCCAGCAGGATGAAAATGCATCTTGGGTGGAAGGGCTGAATGTGAATCGTTTTATAAAAGGGTGGATAAAAAAGAAAAAACATGGAAGAAAATGACAAACTGATATGGGTTTGTTTATTTGGACTCTAGTGGAAAGTGGACATCATGTTCAAAGAGAAAACCAGTAAGTTTTTTTGCCCAGTAAGGCCATTTCTTACTATATTTCTTTACTTTTAATCATTTCTAAAAACATTTACTGTGTTTTCTGAGGTCAAAAGTCAAAGCAGCCGTCCACCAGGAAGTTTTAGAGCACTTCATGCTCCTTGCTGCTGACCAACTTAATGGAAATTTCATTTTCCAACAGGACTTGGCACCTGCACACATAGTCAAAGCAACCAGTACCGGGTTAAAGGACCATGGTGTCCCTGTTTTTAGCTGCCCAGCAAACTTGCCTGACCTTAACCTCAGAGAAACTCTATAGGTTATTGTGATGAGGAAGATGCGATACGCCAGACCCAACAATGCAGAAGAGCTGAAGGCCACGATCAGAGCAACCTGGGCTCTCATGACACCTGAGCAGAACCACAGACTGACCGACTCCATGCCACGCCGCATTGCTGTACATGCTTATATTTTTCATGTTCATACTTTTCAGTTGGCCAACATATCTGGAAATCCTTTTCCTGTATTGATCTTAAGTAATATTCTAATTTTAAAATCTACTTTTTCATGATGCTCTAATTATATGACCAGCCCCCGTATTCTAAAATACTGTTGGTTCAAGAGCGGATGTAATGAGACGAACGCTTTCCAAAAAGTTTAACGTTTGTCTTTATCAGTCCACAGAATGTTTTCCCAAATGTCTGAGTGGATGGTCGAGGTATAACCAAGCAGATATGAGACTGACCATGTTATTTTTGAGCAGCGGAGCTTTTCAGCTTGGAAGTCTCCTATGGACCTACAGCCTTCTGAAAAAAAACTACAAAGTAAGCGTTCTCTTCTCTCCGGACATTTTCATTCATTTCCGTGAGAAGGCTGTGCTGATACATCATGTCACACAAAGGATTGTGGGACTCCTTATACCTCCGTAGCGCCAGTGAGGGACACTGTGAGCTCCCTATGCTAAAGGAGCTGTGAGAGGAAGCATACACAATGCACACCGAGGAGCTAATTCCGTTATTTTATTCAGGTGTATTCATACCAAGGACACATAACTGCTGCTAAATTCACAGATTATTAAATGCCAAACTGGGACTAAGCAGAAACTGCACTGTGTTGCCAACTTCAGGGACTTCCCATTCTTAATCCATAGGGCTCAAAATGACATTGGTCCACCGTTTGCAATTATAGCACCTTCAAGTCTTCTGTTAAGGCGGTCCACAAGGTTCTGGAGCCGCATCTGTGAGGTCAGACGCTGATGTTGGACGAGAAGGCCTGGCTCTCAGTCTCCGCTCTAGTTCATCCCAAAGGTGTCCTAACAGGTTGAGGTCAGGACTCAGCAGGCCAGTCATCAGCACCAAACTCTCTCCTCCAGGACTTTATGGACCGTGCTTTGTGCTCTGATGCTCAGTCATGTTTGAACAGGAAGGAGCCATCTCCAAACTGATCCCACAAAGCTGGGAGTGTGGAGTTGTCCAAAATCCAAAAAACAACCCCACACCAGAACCCCGCCTCCCCAAACTTTACAATAGAGTCAGACACGTACCATTATCATGACAACTAAAAAAAGACTCATGCATCAGATTACCAGATGGAGAAGTATGATTTATCTCTCCAGGGAATACGTCTCCACTGTTCTAGAGTCTGATGCAGGGTCCGAAATTAACACTCACCAGACGGTCAAATGCGAGTAAATTTTCCGTTTGGCGGGTAAATTTCAGAGGGCTAGCTGCCACATGGCGAGTAAATGTTTGTAAGTCGTGTTTTACAGTCATCGTTTGGGTGGATGCTTCTTTATGTTCCTCTGCTTCCAGCTCATGTGACAACAAACACAAACGCGCACAAACACTCGCACATGTGACAGAAGAACTACAGCAACTAAGCCGTGTTTGTTTGCTAACAGCTAGCGTTTAGCTCAGGCTAATCACGTAGCGGGATTATGTGGAGATATTTAGCAGCCGTCAGTCAGAATTAATGTTTTGGCAGATAAAAAATATGGCTGGCAGGTTGATTTTTACATCTGCCAGCCAACTTGGCACCTGTAAATTTTCCAGCCAACTTGGCCGGTGAATCAGGAAGTTAACTTTGGACACTTGTCCGATGGCGGCGTGCTTTCCACCACTTCCATGAAGCTTTCTAAGTTCTGTTCTGGAGCTAATCTCAAGGCCACAGGAAGTTTGCAGGTCTGTGGTGATTGACTCTGCAGAAAGTTGGCAACCTCTGCGCTCTGTGCGCCTCAGCATCTGCTGCCCCCGCTCCATCAGCTCACTTGGCCGACCACTTGGTGGCTGAGTTCCCAGTCGCTTCCACTTTGTCAGAAAACCTCTGACAGCTGACAGGAACATTTAGGAGCGAGGAAATTCCACAACTGGACTTGTTGGACAGGTGGCGTCCTATCACAGAACCAGGCTGCGGTTCTCTGAGCTCCTGAGAACGACCCGTTCTTTTACAGATGTTTGTAGAAACAGCTGCAGGCCTGGTGCTGGATTTTATACATGTGGCCATGAAAGTGATTGGAGCACCTGATTTAGATTGTTTGGATGGGGAGTGAATACTTTTGGCAATGTAGTGTGTTTATGGATTTCAGGATTTTTATTTTCACCAACTGTCATCAGCTTCCAATTACAAGCCATACCCACAGCCTGTCAGTTAAAATATTGTCATTTCAAGTCATTTAACAGTTGTCTGATAGGTTATTCTGTTAATTTTTAACTTGCTTTATCAATATTTCTGTTTTGGATAAAGTTATAGTCACTGATTTTTGTTACTTCAGGGGTTTTCTTCACTTCTCTTAGCCTTTTCCAACTCTGCTTCAAAATAAATGTATCTCTTCAAGAAAGACTGAATCAGCCCGTTCAGACTGTAAAACCTGAACACCATAAGACGTGGAACACTTCAGGAACAGCTGCGCTTTAACGCTTTCTGGCAGAATGTGCACAGCAAAGATCTCTTTCAAAAATGATTATTAAAAAGGTTTTATTTAGAAACTCAGAAGTCTGACCTGTGAACGCTGCGACGGGAAATGCTAACAGTAAACGCAGGTTCAATAAAGTCAAACCAAAGAGCAGATTTCCAGACGCCACGTCCGCTCTGAAAACATGTCAGAGTCAAACGAACGTTTTATCAATAATAATCCAAAGTAACATTAGCACTTTGCATGTCATCCCTTCAGATTTGATGGGTTATCGACTTGTTTTCCACACTTGCATTCTAAACAGATTTACAAGCAGCTTTGAAAGGGACCTTTTTTTTCCTCCTTCGATCGGCTTCATCTTCAGCAAAAACAATATCTGTCCATTTCTAAGGTCTAAGGAGGATGACACCAAGAACAGCGGACGCCTTACCAAACAGATCGCGTGGCTTTTGCTTCAAAGTAACAGTTAAAATTACAGGATTCAACCAACAGTTTACAAATAGGAGACAATTTTACAAATTCTGCACATTTTGGAAGAAAATACAGTTTTAAGCTGTCTTTAACTCAGTTTTTCTCACATTTTTCATTGGAAAATGCAACACTTTCCAGATTGGTTCAGCAGTTTTTAATGAACAATTGTCTTCTCAAACCCCCAGTGGGTCTTAGCAGATCGCCGTTCACACTGAGCCTGGTTCTGGTTCTGCTGGGAGTTTTCCTCTCCACTGTCGCTTCATGCATGCTGTATGTGTCCTCCAGACGAAGTCAGTGACAGTCCACAGTGGATCCACGCTCATCCAGGAGTGAAAGCTTTAAGTCAACGACTCGATGCAACCTGCTGGGTTTCCTGAGATAGACGTCAGGAGGATTTGATAGAATTTACTCTGTAAAGTCCCTTGAGGTGACATGTTGTGAATTAGCTGAATTGAGTAAAAATATATCCATATCTCATTTGTATGTTCCACGAATCATGAAACAACCTGATGATTCTGATTTCCTGTATCATACAAAACCAATTTCACAGCTTTTTTTGTCATCCGAATAAACTAGATTCGACTCGTTTCAAAAGCTTTGACTGTTATACTTGTCAAATATGGACTGCATTCTCCTAAAACACACACAGACTCTTAAAAACAGACTGTCCCTTTATTTTGTTTGTATAGATAAAAAAAAAAAAAAAAAAAAAAAGTTGGCATTTTATCCAGATCCAGTTTAGGAACTTATCTAAAGCCAAGAAAGTAGCTAAATTTCCCTCTTTCCACTTTTAAAGTATCCGCATTAAGTCAAACTAAAAAACTGGGGGGTAAAATGGTAAAATCCAGATGTAAAAACTTAGATTAAATGATGCAATTTCAATGTTAATGCAGGCAGGAAGTACTGCATTTATTGAGTATTATTCAAAAATAGAAAAGAAAACAAGTCTGGTACATGAAACATTTTTTCCAAAGAGTTAAAGTTTACTCCAGGCTTTTCACGACTGCTTAGAAACCCAAACAACTTTGTAAAGATTTAAAAATTGTAGGCCAAATTAAGCTATCGTGATTGAAGTTTTTTTTCTGATCAGGATTGATACATAAAATAAAACTGATATTTGTGGGCTGAGCATAAATCCTAATGAGTCAGTTTTGTATTTGTGGTCTTTTTCAGCTACATCCACTCAAAATCCCGTTTTTTCCCCATCAAAAAATTATGAATTGTAAGAACACAATGCGATGCAAACAATAAAAACACAGTTTAATCGCAAGAAACGATACCGAGTTTTACAGTAAGCATTAAGCTCGCACACCCACTCAAAACAAATGTGTCAGGTGACAAAAGAAACACGATCAATTCAACTTTATTTCATTTATACAACTACTTGTGTTTTATTGTGGCTGTCAAATTGGATATTTGGCACGAGCCCCATAATTAACATAAGAAAAGTAAGATTATTATTCCTGCAGCTCCATTTGAACCCTTCTTTAACTCCAGATAAAAACATCTGTGTTCTTCAGATTGGTCAGAATTCAATACAAAGCAAATAATGAACCATCTCTGGGATGCGTCAGATGCTTTGTGAGCTGTAGCTGTTTAAAAATTGAAAGCCGCAGCCTCCGTCTCTGTGTGCACCGCGTGGCAGCGCCTATCTGTGCCAAACGAGCTCAACTGTTGCCCAAAAGCCATTAAAATCCCATCAGTGAGCCGCAGTGCTGGACGTTAGGAGCACAACAAACGCACCGCAACGTCCTCAGTGTCAGCTGTGTCTCCATTTAAGGCTGAAAATAGCCTCTAATAAAGCTCCAGCATGCAGCTCATCCAGCTCAGGTGAAATCATAAGCAGAGGTGTTAAACAAACGTGGGCAGAATGGAAAACACAAAGTAAAACCGTAGGAGTGGTGCTGGTCATTTGAGGAGTCAATACTCTCTACCAGCTTAGACTTTGGCATAAATAAGATTTAGGACATTTTTCTGGTGCTTATTAAACTTTTCTTTAAAGCAGCTCAGATCTTCTAAATGTATTACCAGATTAAATGTCTGTAGCAGAAAAGTAATTCAAAATAGTCAGTTTAACTGTTTATAATCAAAGTTTTCACTTTTTTTTTTAATAAAGCAGCCAGATCACAGAAACTTTATTTAAATTATATTTAAAACTAAAGCTGCATGCGGCAGCTTAGCACCGCTCGGCTTGTGTGGCGACCGCAGGAGATGAACGTTGCTGTTCTGCAGGTCGCCACTAGGTGGTACCATGAGCAACCCTTGGTATTACATTGGCCCAGACTTTTATTGCATTACACTTTCCTCAGAATTTGAAAATAGGAGCTGGGAACGGTAAAAAGCGTTCCAACTAATGTAGTTGGAGAAGTCGGGATTCTAAAATAAAAACAAAAGGTTATTATTCCAATACGGCGACGGCCAGGAAAGCTGTTATGTTGGTAGTACCTCTTATAAACGTCCTTCAAAGCTGTAATTCTACCTGCAAACACCACGTCTATTTTTTTCAGTTCAGAGTTGTGGCCGATGCGTGTCACGTTAATTTTTTATGCACTCTGTCTTTTAAATAAACATATTTTACCACAGCTTAATGTTTCTGATGTGAGGAGCTGCCATACTGGATCTGACAACCGACTGTAAAACAGATGATTTTTCCAACCAGAAGCCGAGATTTCTGAGTTAGCTCTGTTGCGGTGAGATGTGTTGAGAAATCACACCAGGCGGTTGTTGACGGCTGCCAAAAATCATTCATTCAACCGACCAAGAGGTTTATTTCTGGCAGAAAATGAGACACACAGCTCTAAAAAGTTAAAACACTAAAAAAGGTGGAGAAACTTTGAATTTTTACTGTTTTTATTAAGATTTTATTAAAACC
The DNA here is from genome assembly GCF_011125445.2 of Fundulus heteroclitus. Lineage (NCBI taxonomy): Eukaryota > Metazoa > Chordata > Actinopteri > Cyprinodontiformes > Fundulidae > Fundulus > Fundulus heteroclitus. The sequence continues at coordinate 7,753,380 of NC_046368.1, read as the reverse complement.
TGTCTTTTGACAACTGTTTACAACCTTCCCAATAACTCTCTGGGGAAGAAAAAAAAAAATTTACTGGCGATACAGCGAATAAACTATTTTTTGCATGTTGCCATTGGTATTTTAATGATTTATATTGGAGGCTGGAAGGCCTCCTTTCCATCACCCTAATCCTCAGCTCCATCCAGAGATTCACGACTCCATGAAAAACTTGAGCTTGTATGTATACTTTTGATCCTGTGTGGATTACAGAAAAATCCACATTTTCTTAAATTGTGTTTAAAAAATAAAATAAAGAAACTCAATCAAAACGGAGCCTGAAATTATTTAGATAGTATCCTTGTTGAGTGGGATATAAACTTACTCTGTTTATCTGGATTTTATACCATTTACTCTCTGCTGAACCTCCCAAAGAAAACATAAATGGATCTTTTTTTTCCCCCTTAATAAACATTTTTATTTCTCCTGATACAGGAAAAGATGAAAACTGCACCAGCAGATGGTTTTGTCCTCCGTCCATCAACACCATTTTTATCCAAACGTCCTCCGGGTCAGTGTTGCATGGGGATCAGTGCAGGACTCTAGACATGACTTCAGTCCATCACAGCGCCAACCTGTTTGTTTTCATCTGAATTTAATCCCCTTCATCTTGTATAAAGTGAGTTTTCACGTAACAGAACACCAGAACAAATAAGCATGCAGACAAAAAAAATACCCATGTAACCTGAATAAATAAAAAAAATAAATTAACCCAGAAAAAGTAATTTACATTCATTAAAGAACGTGGTTCGTTATCTATGTAAGCTTGAATTATTCATTTATTAAATGTCTCGAGTTTTTAAATCGTATTGGCCTGAAGAAACCGTGAAAACATCGTCCTTCTGCACACAAAGAGGTCCGCCTTCAGTTCATCATCACTAAACGTAGGATTCAGACATTTAACAGCACTAACTCAGTGATTCCCACCTCGTATCATAACCCAAAGCTAGAAAATGTGCAGTCGTTATTCGAGTCCCCCCACCTGTAACAAAGTGCTCTGGTGAGTCTGATCTCAAAGTTTTTACGTCAGAGGCCAGCTCAGACACAAAACTTTTTCCTTAGGAAAAATAAAGAAGACGTGGAGCAAAAACAAAGCAAAGATCTGCCTCCCTGCTTTAAAACAGCAGTTCCAGCCTGGACGGTCTTCATTTGGGCGGGGACGGCCATATGGGCAGAGGATGAGCCTCTGTGTTGAAGACGTACTTGTCGAGGCTGAGCAGCTCCGGGTCGTCTGAGAAGAGCAGGTACAAGTATTTCAGCGTCTCGCCCAGGAAGAAGCTCTCCATCTTGTCCCGGGGACCAGGGTTAGCCGGGTCACGGACGTTGTTAATGGATGTGTAGCCGCCGCCAGACACCTTCGGGGGGGAGAAGACATTTAGTCAGGTGGTTAATGCTTCCATTGGGAAGCTGAAAAAAAAAAAATCAATCTTGATACACGTTGAGCTTTCCCCAAGCTGCCAGAAGTTGGACATAAAACATAATTACATTTTCCAGCAGAGAAATGGCAGCGAGGTCAAGAAACGGAGAGGCTTTGTTCGATTTGCTTCTCTGGTTTATCTGGGCTCCACTTCATGTCAAAAATCATTCAAAATCTCTGGGAATGCTATTAGGCAGGTGAAATTCATTCATTTCAACCTCATTAAGTTTCCAAACAACATATACAAATTATCTGACCACAGGTGTCTCAAAAAAAAAGGAAATCTAAAAAATATTTTTCAGTAATTTAGGATAAAAAACAAAAACTTTTGGCCTAAGGTCATGTGGAAGACTGCTGACTACAGTTGTCCCACAAACAGGGGAGGGTAAACCACAAAAGGCAATTCCTGAATGAGCAGGCTGTTTATAGAGCGCTGTATGCAAGGATATTAAAAGAAAGTTAAGTAGAAGGAAAAAGTGACATCATAAATGTCTTATCTGGGCTAAATCCAAAAAGAACTAAGACTGCTGTTCAGAATCAAACTAGCTTGAGGTCCGGTGTGAAGTTTCCACAGTCAGTGATGATTTGGGAAGCTCTGACATCTGCTGATGTTGGTCCGCTGGGTTTTTAAATCAGGTCCAGAGTCAGAATATCCACCTACCAGGAAATCTTCATGCTGATGCTGACTTTATTTTCCAGCTTCATGTTTTCACTACCACACTTTTTGCTCCCACTCTACATAGAGGTGCATAAAAGGAAGAATGGGATCTGCCATAGAGTGTCTGATGACTGTTTAGGCTGGAGCATATTATTTCTGTAATAAAAATCAGTTTTTAATGGCTTAAGTTAATATTCACTTTTTTAAAGGAGCTGAATAACCAGAAATAAATCCCTCTGTGTGTGTAAGAAACCAGTAAAATGCATGCATTTCACTTTGTTAAATATATATCTGACCCAATTAAGACAACTGCACGCTTGTCAAAATAATTGATATCTTGATATAATCAATACTAAAAAAACAACAATATATTATATATTGATAATTCAAAAGACGGCCATCTGCATGAAAATTGGCACAAACTGACCCAGATTGTGGCACTTCCTCAAGGAGCAGCGCTGCAGTAACAGAGACACCTCTCTACAGGCTCACCTGACCAGCTGCTGCTGGAAGTTTAAAGTTTCCTATCATCCAGAAATATAAATATTTTTTTTTAAATACGAGGCTCTCGTCAGCCGAGAAGGCCTTCTTAGGAGGTACTTTCCTTGTGACGGACAAGAACAAAATCAAATGCTAAACGATGCTACATGCTAGCTGTGCTAACGCTACGGCACTGATACTTCTGAGCCATGTTTAAAGGTCAGTAAAACTCCTAAATCTGCAACAGTGTTGTAGTAAACCTCCTGGACAATGCAACCTTTAGCCACTAGGGGCGCTAGACCTGTAACTTCCACTGGTAACATTGTACTGTTGCAAAATAACAGGTGATTTTTTCAGAAGGGCAACCTGCACTGACCATCCAAATGCACCAAGTGCTGTATGTTGAACTAATAAAAAATAATTGAACACATCTCAAATTAAACTAATACTTGGGTTAAAACGTACATGGTGCTGATTTATATATTAGGTTCACGCACGCTGTTAGCCCAATGACAGATATGTTTGCCTGAGCTCCTCTGTCGAGGTTCTACTGCAGTACAAATCAACGCTAATGCTAATCAGCTAATGGTCGAGTCGGCTAATAAATAGTCAACGAATCAAACCAATGCACCTACTTTATTTGTTTTCTCCTAATTAAGGAAATGTAATTATCCATATTGCAGTTGATCACATTTTGCACTTAACTAGAAATGTTCCAAAAATGTTGTTGTGGTATTGAAAATGGCATTGAGTCAGACATTTTAGAGGCTGATTAGCGCGTACCTTGGTGTACTTGTTGAAGCTCTGCAGGATGTCCCAGCCCCAGTCTCTGTACTTGGCGTCTTTGGTGAATCTGTACATGTAGAACAGACTCTCCACCGTTTCTGGTCTCAGCAGGTTGTGTCTGTCAGCAGGCTGCAGGATAACAATCAGCGTTTTAGTCTGACCTTTAAGAACCAGACAGGAAGCACGGAAACTGAAAACAACATTATTAAAGCAGCTTATCGTGTCAGAGGCATCAGTCTGCCGCAGTGAAGACTCCAAGAAAACCAACAGCGGACAACAGACCCAAGTCATCCTTTGATTGCACAACATCTTATAAAAAGGGGGGTAATTCATGTTACTCTTAATGCTTCCTTCATCTGGTTAAAAAAAAAATTAAAGTAGCAACATGAAATTAAACAACCTCCCTCAACAAGAGGAACCATCATAAAAAAAGACTATACAAACCAAATGAAATATCTACATGAATCCTGATTTGTGTGATTTTTTAAAAGTGGTTTTGACCGTGGGGCAGAAAAAGCTCCTTTCTTTTACAAAGAATGAAACACAGTTCCAGTCAGAAATTACTTATTAGCCTCAAAGAGCTCAATCAGGAAGCACTTAACCTCCTTAATTTAGCGTTTCAGAAAATTTCACCCGTTCTTAGCCGGGGCCAGACGAACAAGTGGAGATGGAACCAAGAGTCTGAGGGAACTGACAGAGTTGTGGCTGATCGATGGAGCTATAAAGCATTTTTAACAACTCTCTCTTTGGCCGCTTTAACGATGCATCAAAGAACCGTCCCTGCTCTGTTCTCTTGACGGACTACTCTGACGGTACCGTTTTCCCAGGGAGAACGAGAAGAAGGGCTCTCAGCGTTATCAGCACAAAGACAAACTCCCTGCATTTTTAATTAGCAGTAATCGGTGTATCAGGACCCCCACATGTTTAAAATGCGGAGGTCCAAACTTTTCTATTAGGCTTAAATTTCCAGAGTTCTCAGTTCTTTCTTTATAACTTTTAAATGAGAAAACTGCAAAAAAAATTATAAAACAGAAGAAGAAAGAAGGAAGGACAGATGGACACTTAGATCAGGGGTTTCCAAAGTAGGGGTTGCAAGATGATCCACAATTTCTGACTTTACAACCTCAAATATATATTTGGTTTAATATAGCAAACGTAGGCCTTTAATCATGGTAAATTAGTTTTTTCTTGAAAATGCACAAATATTTGACATCAGAAAACATGTCTTTTTTGTGGAAAAATTTCTTGGAGGCCAGTGATTTGTTTTCTCTGCTCAATGATACAATGATCATAATTTTTTTTTGGGAAATTACATGAATAAAGTCATAATATTAAGTGTACAAGAATAAAGGACATTATAAGAGTAAAGCAATGTGCAAGAATAAAGTTGTAATATTACGAGGATAAAGTCACAATTGTGTCAAATCCTGACACTAATAATAATAATGCAGGATGTTTTTTAAAACCGTGGTGGTTTTTAAAAAAAAAAGGGGGGGGGGTGCATGTCATCATCTAATTTGCATATTTGTTCACACATTTGTGACTCTGTAGGAGAGCGTTTTGCAAGGACAAAAAAAGTTATTAAAATAGTGTTTTTGGAACCAATAATGACCTTTATAAAATGAGTTATGAATTTTTATACATTGCCTGAATCCACACTACATAAAAAACACACGATACCAAAAACAAAGAGATCAGAGGCACACAAAGTGAACGAGGTGAATAAATGATTAAAGCTGTGTGTGAATCAAATTCAGGGAATTATTTTAGTGTAACAGTTCTAGACACATAAAAAGACTACTTTTAAAACTACATGTACGTGACGAGGCAGCAGCAGCCGTAGTATGCCTGTCAGACAGCGCTGAGGGAAGTAGGAACGAGCTCAGCAGCTCAGTGACTCCAGAACAGAACAACTGGTGCTTTGGTAAAGTCACCATTAAAATAAAAAAAAGTTGCTAAGTGTCACTAGTTGCCTTTAAAAAGAAAATTTCTAGAAGGGTTTGAAAAGTCGCTAAATATAGCAACAAAGACGCTAAATGGGCAACAGTGGAGTGTAATCTCTAATTTTCCTTTCCTCCTGAGAGGAGCGAGGTGCAGTTGCCAGCAGCAGCCAGACAAGAAGTAGAAGGCAGTGTTGGTTTTTCAAAATAAAGTAAATTTTAACATTTCATGACATTTAAATTAATTTTAAACTCGAATTATGGTGTTAGTATAAGTGTGCGCATATAAGCTATGCATAATAAAGGGTAAATATATATTTCATATGCTTTACACTGTTTTACCATATAAAAAAAAATCCTTCTGGTGTGGTGGCTTTTATTTTGCCGTGGCGGCGCACCACCATCAATTCCATATAGCGGAAACTCTAATTTGACATTTATTTGCAAAAAAGATTTAATGTTTCCCTAATTGTGAAACCGATACCAAAATATAACTTTACAAGATCCTGAAAGGATCTCTTCACCTTTTTAAAAAAAGGGGGAAGAGTTTTCATAAAATTACTCCTTTATTCTCGCAAATTTATGACCATTTCCAAAAAGAAAAGATAAATTAATGTTTGGACAAATGCAAAATGGTCAACAGGCAGCTAGGGAAAGAAGGGAGGATTATAGCTGGATGAATGGCGGGTAAATTAAATAATGGAAGGGTAATAGATGGAGGAGGGTGTAATAGACAGAATGAAGAGGGAAGAGAAGTACGGGCCTCCAGGGAAACGTTGGGTCTTTCCTCTTTGAATCTGTCTGCAGATGATCACCTTTCTCTCCCCAGACCTGCTCATCCTTCACTCGGCTGACACAGAAGACCGCTCCCCCTCAGCAGGACCCTGCTTTTCTCCTCTTTAGACAATAATCTGAGTCCTGAGAGCGTCTCTGTATTAAAACAGAGCTGCTGTTGATTAACAGAGCACCGTTGGGCTTACACATAATGTTTGTAATAAAAAGCCCATCATCAGGCTGGTGTTTAAAAGCTGTTCATTCACTCTAAATTAACCAGACGAGAATCTAAAAAGGCCTTTATGATCCTTCAGTTGTTTCTTTAGCCGTTTTTCCAGCAGATCTGAACGAGCTCAGAGAGCGTTTCCTAATTATTTCTGAAGTTAATGAAGGCAGCGGCACAGGCGAAGAGCAAAATATTCAACGCAATAAAAAAAAAAAAAAACCTCGAGCTGTTAATGAAAAATGAAATGAGCCCTGAGGAGGGTGACGGGGGGGTGATGGTCGCCACTCTCAAACAAACGCCCAGTTGGTAATTAAAATCTGTATTTATCAGACGTGCTCGAGCGTCTGGACTGTTCCCACTGATTCTGCCTTTCAGATCGCTTTTAAAAGCCAGATTGTGTGTAAAAAAAAAAAAAAAAATCCTGCAAATGCACATGTTAATTAAAATAAAAGCACCTTTCACAAAGATATCGCGCTAGAGGATGGCCTGACTGCTTCCAGCTCCATCACCAACAGTGTTAACCAGAATAAAAAAAAAGAAGAAAAAAAAAGAGAAAGAGAAAATAAAGCCTCGCCTTTACGATGACATCCTGGCCCTCGACGGCCTGCAGGTTGAAGTGTGCGATCTCAGGGCTGAGGCCGGTCTCCATGCGTCGGTACATCTGGTGGCAGGTCTCCGTCAGCTGCACAGCCAGGTCCATGTGGTCCTCTGGGAGGCCATTGTGCACCCCCAGAGCCAGAGTTCCCGGCAGGAAACACACCAGATGATCCTGCAGGGCGGCGACACAGCAACATTCAGGGCCGTGACGTGCGGCAGGGTTCATAGCTGGTGAGGCACCGACGTCATCAGAGTCAGATTTACAAATACATAAGTGCTGAAGGAGACTGATTGAGCCAAATAAATTCACCAAGAGACATGAAAAAAATATTGATTCTTTGTAAAAAAAAAAAAAAAATATTTGTCATGTGATTGGTAACAGTTTATGAGTTATGATGGATTTGTGCATTTGTAACACATTCTAAAGATATAACACACATTACGCACATTTCATTACAAAAACAAAACATGAATAACTATCGCTGTCTTACCCACTGAGCTATATAATACACTGGAGTCCTAATCACCGTCTGTTTGAACGAGTCGCTGTGAAGCCACCAGCCGCCATATTGGTACTCCCTATTTACCCCCAGTAACTAGGGAATATGTGTGCTACAGCATCGAATAACGAGGATTTTCTCATGTTCAGGGGGGGCTTAAAACTTTTAAAATGTCAAATGCCATATACTTTTATGTTATGTTCTAAAACTATCAAGTACTGAGAAAGTCATGTGCTGAAATATTTTGCATTTTATTCATTTAAATATATATGTTTAACATTTATAAATATATAAATAACAATATACAAAAACATATATTTACATATGTGTATACATATATATACACACATATATACACATACACATACTTATATATACATATATTTAATATGAATAACGTGTAAAATATTTCAGCATCTAATTTCCTAGTAGTTGATAGTGTTAGTACATCCACTGACTGTAAAATTACCTGTGAAACGTTTTCACTCAGCCAGAAAACTGCTTGTTGTTGCAACCAAATCCTGTGGGATTCTGTGAGAGTAGGGAGTAGCAAGATGGCGGCCAGTGACTTCAGTTTTTCGGCAAAATCAGCACTCCAGTGTATATTATAGCTCAGTGGTCTTACCTCTACTTATGAATTAAGTCCAGCTGCGCTCTTTCTGAACGAAAATATAATTTTGCGGTAAAAGTTCTCTTTATCTTCTTCAGATTTAAAAGTCTCTCAGTCTCAGTGGAGCTCACTGCCAGGGAGGAAAGCCTTCCCCTGTTTCCAGTCCTGTTCCGGCTGTATGTTTAGAGTCTTTTTAGTGCTTTACTTGTTTAGCAAAACTCGCTAATAATACATCCATAACTTGCTTTGACTCTACTATTTGGGGATCACGAGTGGTTCCCCTTGAGCGCCCCCTGCCTAGAGGCCAAGGAACTGCCGGCCTCACCTACAACCAGCTCTTTGGCTTTTATGATCGCCCAGCAGCACGAAAACACACAGTTTAATGACCAAAACACGTTTCATAATCCACATATATTAAATTGTGGAAAATCAGTTCATAACTGTTTGAACAATTGAATTTATGATCTAGAGACAGGAAGATGCATTCACAGAATGGAAGCCAGCGCAGTCAACATGGGATTGCGCAATCCCAGGGGAGGCCAAGCTCGCTGCGGCCTCACCGGCTTCGCTATTTAGCGCCACCAAGGTTTTACAATGAAAAATAGTGAAAAGTCTTCGATTTTAAAGAGAACTTTTGTTACAAATGACTGAGTGAATCACAATATATATTATGTTATCATTATTATATATTTTCTTTCTTTCCATGATGACAAGTGAGGCCTGGCCTCACTTGCCTCCCCTGACTGCACGTCACTGATTCAGGGTTCATTCATTCAGGTGTAATTTTCTCTGGTCCCCTGCCTGATCTGACCAGTGATGACATGTTTAGCCGCATGTCATCATTCAACCGCTGGTTGTCTAGGTGGTGTCCAGAAAACGACGTGGGCTACATTGATAACTGGAGAACTTTCTGGGGAAAACCTGGTCTGATCCGGAGAGACGGCATCCATCCTACTTTGGATGGTGCAGCTCTTCTTTCTAGGAATCTGGCCGGATTTATTAGTCCTCCTAAATGCTGACAACCCAGGGTCCAGACCAGGAAGCAGAGCCGTAGTTTAACACACCTCTCTGCAGCTTCTGTACTGTTACCCACCCATTATCCTATTGAGACGGTGTCTTTCCCACGGCCAAAACTTAACAGATCAAAAACTTATCTAAAACGAACAAATCATAAAAACCTAATAAAAATCAATACGGTTCACCTTGAACCTAAAAATAAAATAATAAAATGTGGTCTATTAAATATAAGGTCTCTCCCTCCAAAGACTTTGTTAGTTAATGAATTGATTTCTGATAATCAGATTGATTTGTTTTGTCTCACAGAAACCTGGCTGCAAGAGGACTACGTTAGTATAAATGAGTCAACCCCCTCCAGTTATTCAAATTTCCACATTCCCAGATCTGTGGGAAGAGGAGGAGGAGTGGCAACTATCTTTCAGTCTGATTTATTAATTAGTCCCAGGCCAACTAATAATTACAGTTCTTTTGAACATTTAACCCTCAGTTTCCCTCATCCAAACTGCAAAGCAATAAAACCTCTTCTGTTTGTTGTTTTGTATCGTCCACCAGGCCCTTACACTCAGTTTTTGGATGAGTTGTCAGATTTCTTATCTGATTTGGTGTTAAATACTGATAAGGCTATTATAGTGGGTGATTTTAACATCCATGTTGACACAGAATGTGATAACCTTAGTGTAGCCTTTAAAACTATCCTAGATTCAATTGGTTTTGCTCAAAATGTGCATGAACCGACACACTCTCGGCTCCATACTTTAGACCTTGTTCTGACATATGGCATTGATTGTGAAGAATTAACAGTATTTCCTCACAACCCTGTCCTGTCTGATCATTTTTTAATAACATTTGAGTTTAATCTAACTGAATTCTCCACCCCCAAAAGAGGGTTCCATTATAGTAGATTTTTATCGGATAATGCTGTATCAAAACTTAAAGAGTCTGTCCCCTTCTTAATATCCTCAGTATTGCAGAAATGCCCTGTAGATGGCAGCATTGCTGTTTCTTCCCATTCACAAATCGATACCTTTGCTAACAATGTGACTTCCTCATTGCGTTCTGCATTAGACAATGTAGCTCCCTTGAAAAAGAAGGTGATTATTCACAGGAAGCTGGCTCCTTGGTTTAATTCAGAGCTGCGTTCCTTGAAGCGCAATGTTAGGAAATTGGAGAGAAAATGGCGCTCTACACACCAAGAGGAATCCTACTTAATCTGGAGGGACAGACTATTGTTGTATAACAAGACCCTCCGCAGAGTTAGAGCAGCATATTTTTCATCATTAATTGAAGAGAATAAAAATAATCCTAGATTTCTCTTTAGTACAGTTGCCAAACTTACCCAGAGCCACAGCTCTGTTGATCCATCCATTCCCTTAGCTCTCAGTAGTAATGATTTTATGGGATTCTTCATAAATAAAATTGATGCCATTAAAAATAAAATAATTGGCATCCTCCCAAACATGATTACCTCGTCCTCAGTAAGTGAGGCAGCATTGGAGGAATCTTTAGAATCTGCGCAGTGTTTGAACTGTTTAGAAGCGGTAGAGCTTTCTGAGCTATCTAAAATTTTAGCTTCATCTAAACCTTCTACCTGTATGTTAGACCCAATCCCAACCAAGTTGTTTAAGGACATATTCCCTTTGATCAGTGGCACTATTTTAGACATGATTAATCTATCCTTAGTAAATGGATATGTACCACAGGTTTTGAAAGTAGCTGTTATTAAACCTTTACTTAAGAAACCTTCTCTTGATCAAGATGAGTTAGTAAATTACAGACCTATATCTAATCTTCTTTTCTTATCTAAAATTCTTGAGAAAGTAGTTGCTAATCAACTTTGTGAACATTTACAAAGTAATGACCTACTTGAGGAGTTTCAGTCAGGCTTCAGAGCTCATCATAGCACTGAAACAGCTCTGGTGAAGGTCACTAATGATATTCTCATGGCCTCAGATAATGGACTTGTGTCTATACTTGTCCTGTTAGATCTCAGTGCTGCGTTTGATACAGTTGATCACAATATTCTCCTACAAAGACTTGAACATACTGTAGGGATTAAGGGGAAAGCATTAGGCTGGTTTAAATCTTATCTGTCAGACAGATTCCAATTTGTTAATGTAATAATAAATCTTCCTCAAACTCTAGGGTCACCTGTGGAGTACCACAGGGTTCAGTCCTTGGACCAATTCTCTTTACTATATATATGCTTCCGATAGGCAAAATTATCAGACAGCATGGGATTAATTTCCACTGTTATGCTGATGATACTCAGCTATATTTATCCATAAATCCTGATGAATCCAATCAATTACTTCGACTGCAGTCATGTCTTGATGACATCAAAAGCTGGATGACTTTAAATTTCCTGCATCTAAATTCTGACAAGACCGAAGTTTTAATCTTTGGGCCAGAGTCCTCAAAAAATAAACTTCTTAACCAATCACTTAATCTGGGTGGCATTAAACTGGCCTCTGGTAATAAAGTAAAAAATCTTGGTGTTATTTTTGACCAAGACATGTCATTTAAATCCCATATTAAACAGGTTTCCAGAGTTTCCTTTTTTCACCTCCGGAATATCGCCAAAATTAGAAACATTCTGTCCAGGAGTGATGCTGAAAAACTGGTCCATGCATTTGTTACTTCAAGGCTGGACTATTGTAATTCTTTACTATCAGGAATTCCACAAAATGCAGTTCAAAGCCTTCAGCTGATCCAAAATGCTGCAGCAAGAGTTCTGATGAAAATCAACAAGAGGGATCATATTTCTCCAATTTTAGCTTCCCTTCATTGGCTTCCTGTTAAATCAAGAATAGAATTTAAAATTCTTCTTCTAACGTATAAAGCCCTTCATAATCAAACTCCATCATATATCAGAGCTCTGATTGCCCCGTATGTTCCTAACAGAGCACTTCGCTCTCAGACCGCAGGTCTGCTGGTGGTTCCTAGAGTCTCTAAAAGTAGAATGGGAGGCAGATCCTTTAGCTATCAGGCTCCTCTCCTGTGGAACCAACTCCCAGTTTTGGTCCGTGAGGCAGACACCCTGTCTACTTTTAAGACTAGGCTTAAAACTTTTCTTTTTGACAAAAATTATAACTAGTGACTCATGTTACTCTCAGCTACCTTTATAGTTTTACTGCTATAGGCTTAGGTTACTGGAGTATATCAGGATCTAATTTTCTCACTATATTGAGTTCTACTGTTCTTCAATTATGCATTATGTGTTGTCATTTCTGCTTTAACTTTCTGTTCTCTCTCTTTTCTCTTCATAGTAGGTACACCTGGTCTGGCGTTCTGTTAACTGTGACATCATCCAGAGAAGACGGCTCACCCGCTATTACCATCTAATGTAGAACAGATTACTAGATCAATGTGTGCTTCTGTGCTTTTTGTTTCTCTTGTTGTGTCTCTGTTCTGTCTTCTGTAACCCCAGTCGGTCGAGGCAGATGACCGTTCATACTGAGCCCGGTTCTGCCGGAGGTTTTTTTTTCCCGTTAATGGGGAGTTTTTCTTCCCACTGTCGCTTCATGCTTGCTCAGTATGAGGGATTGCAGCAAAGCCATGTACAATGCAGATGACTCTTCCTGTGGCTCTACGGTTCCCCAGGAGTGAATGCTGCTTGTCGGGACTTTGATGCAATCAACTGGTTTCCTTATATAGGAAATTTTTGACCAATCTTTATAATCTGACCCAATCTGTATAATATGATTGAACTTGACTTTGTAAAGTGCCTTGAGATGACATGTTTCATGATTTGGCGCTATATAAATAAAATTGAATTGAATTGAATTGAATTTCAGAAGAGGTTGACTAAAAAAAAGAATCACCACAAGTTCAGAGGTGAACTGATTTAACGAGCCAATTATTGGCCGTGGATGACTGAAAGTGGCAAAGTGTGAAAACCTCTGGGGCGGTTGGAAAAAGCTGCTTGTTTTCATGACCCAAACAATTACTGGTGATCAGCTCCATCACCATCCATGGCTAGAGTGCCCTTGAGCAGCGCAATTAACCTGCCCGCACCTCAAAATGCTTTACAAATACCAAGTTTGTTGGTGCTGCTCATGTTTTCGCCCTGCTTCACTGAGGAGTGACTGATTGGATGAAATATGGGTACCATCTTAGGGTTGAAGCGGTTGTGAGAAAGTTCTCCAACAAAGGTGAGCCTGTCGGGTCCCGTCTGCCTCACGAGATGCTTTTTCACTCCTTCGATGGCCTGAAGGTAGTCCTCCAACAAACTGGAAACAGAGACAGGAAGAGCAAATCCATGAGAGTTGCCCCCGAAAAAAAAGTATTCAAACATTTTCAGGTTGCAATCGGGTCTGTATGGAGGAGACGGAAAGAAGAAAGTCCTGTTTGGGCTTCGCCACAAGCCAACATGGTGGTCTCACTTTGGATTTGGTTTTGAAATGTTTGAGTAAAGCGGCTGAATACAGAAGCAAAAATCTCATGTGCACATTTGAGAACCTCATTAAAGTTTTGGTTTGGAAATGCCAAAGCTGCTACTTTAAGGGCGTCCATTTCTGGTGGAGATTGACACCCAGATGAAACTCTGCAGTGCCATCCTGTTATTTTAAACTAGTTCAATTTTTTTTTTTTTTTTTTAAGATTACTTTTATTTTATTTTTTGTCTGTCTTGTTGTGTCTCTGCTCTGTCTTTTGTAACCCCCAGTGGGTCGAAGCAGATGACCGTTCATACTGAGCCTGGTTCTGCTGGAGGTTTTACCTTCCCGTTAATGGGGAGTTTTTCTTTCCACTGTCGCTTCATGCTTGCTCAGTATGAGGGATTGCTGCAAAGCCATGTACAATGCAGACGACTCTCCCTGTAGCTCTACGCTTCTCCAGGAGTGAATGCTGCTTGTCGGGACTTTGAAGCAATCAACTGGTTCCCTTAAATAGGAAATTTTTGACCAATCTGTATAATATGATTGACTTTGTAAAGTGCCTCGAGATGAAATGTTTCATGAATTGGCGCTATAGAAATAAAATTTAATTGAATTCATTATTTATTTGCTTCACCTTCCTGTACAACGATTTGCTCCAACCTGCATGGATTTAAATGTGATTTATAAATAAATGTACAAATTTTCCGCCCTATTACATCTTGACCAAGTTTGTGGTCCAGTATTTACACTAAATATTTTATTTCTTACAGTTCTTAAAAAAATATATAATAATAATAATAATAATAATAATAATAATAATAATAATAATAATAATAATAATAATAATAATAATAATAATAATAATTTCTTTATTTCTTATTTGGATCCATCACACTGTGGCCCTTGCTAACCTCTCTCAGGTCCGTCTGCTTCCCCTTTTCCCTGCTTGTTCCCTTACTGCCAACTAAAACCTGCGCCGTGATAAACAAACAATGCAGTTAGAAAGTCATGCCTGATTGGTGCATTTGAAATGACAACACATTAAGTGTTACACATTGTGTTTACAGACATCATCAATGGCTCTAACAGGCAATTATTTGGTCTGATTCTTTTGGGGGATTATTTGCTGGGAAACTAATTAAAAGGAAACAAAATAAATGCAGCCGTGAGGTCACGTCATCGTTGTTCAAGTGAATAAAATGTCATTTACTTGGAAGATTAAAAAGCAAAGACAAAAGAAGAGAAAGATGAGGAATTACTCGTCTTCCGTCTTGCCGCCCTGGATCCACTGTTTCAGCAGGTATTCATAGTAACTGTCCGCCCGGGCGCCGAGCGTGAACACCCCTTTGTGGGAGAACTGGCCGCTGTTGGTGTTGATGAACATGGGCACCAAGCCGTCGTGTTTGCCGGGCAGCTTGTGGACCAGCTTCATTACCTCATTCGCAGCATCCTGGGCGGGTAGAAAGGTGAGATTAATGACTCAAACTACAATAATAAGCTTCTTAATAATAACCTTGAGCTGGTTGGAGGGACGTCTAACCGGCACTAACACCATCAGGTGATGACAGCGACTTTTTTGGTTCATCTCTGATTAGGAAGAACATTTCCAGGCTAATGTTCGGATTTGTGAAATTACTTCGCAGCGAAGCTCTGAAACCTGCCTGTAAATCTAAGGGTCAGATTTTATGACACCTTGATGCTAAAACGACCTAAAAATCTTGACGTGTCGAAGTCTATTAATCAGAGACAACTGATGTTGATCCAAGTCATCCCACTGTAGCTCTGACTGTATTTTATGGTTGTCCTCTTACTGGAAGGTGAACCTTTGCCCCACTCTCAACTATTTTAAAGCCTCAAACGTTTTTTTTTTTAATTATTTCTGCTGTTTGACTAAGAAAACGTTAGATGCCCCACGAATCAAGCATATTGATAAAACAGAAAATCATATTGATCCACATCTATAACTATCAAAAAATTTAAAACATATATTTTAGGTGCAGCCCTGGTCGTTTCATGCTTTTAAATTTTTTTAAGAACTTACATTTTATTGATTTTTTTTAAAACAGAGCAAATACACACCATACAACGACAATATTAAACAGTTTTTACAGTGTGACATTTTACCATAGATTAAACGTCCCAGCATGATATTTTACAATTTCAGCATCATAACTGTGGTCTCAGCTTCGCCATACAAACCTAACACAAGAATCCACCCTGGGTGGCAGGTCTAAGTACCATAATCCAACAGACTAAGTTGTAAGACTTGTTTATCTGAGTAAATCTTCCACTGGACCCCGGCGATGGCTGAAAGTGGCTTTTTGAAGTCTTAACAAGTATGTTATCTTTTCCATTTGGTATAATTCCCTTATTGTTTGGACCCATGAGTTGTAGGAAGGCGGCTCTAGCTGCACCCACTTAATTGTAATGCATTTCAGGGGTGCTGAACGAAGAACATTTAGGAGAAATTTGTATTTAATATATGGTTTGATTTCTTTGCCATATGAGGTTCATAGTTACCGTATTTTCTGGATTATAAGGTGCACTAAATATTCTTACCCAAGTGTGTAGTATCATTCCTCCACGTCCACAGCTCTCTATCCGTCTCTGATGGGAGGACAGAGTAGCTGGACTACACTGCTCTGTTTCTAACATAAGGCCAAAATAAACTTAATTTTTATATTGAATTAACTTACTAGGTTTATTGTTTGGCTGCCTTACATGAATGCACTTCTAGTTTAGACATTACAGTCAGGCAGTCTTGTAGACAGCTCAGGGGTCCTATCAGGTAGTGACACAGTGAACCGTAATGCTCCGAATATTTACTGAGCGGAGCGGCTTCGTCGCTAACCAAAGTCGTACTTACACATTTTTAACCGATTTTTGAGCGTATTTTACCACATAAAATCAGCCAGTAAGCACAACGGTAATAATAGACAAGAGGCACCATCAGTTTTTGTGAACATTTAAGGATTTTAGGAGCACCCTATAGTCCGAAAAATACGGTAGTTAACAGTTGACTGCAGGTACGAGTCGGGCTAGAAGCCATTTATATTGTGGTTAATATTATGTATTTAATGTTGAAACATTCTAGTTGTTAGAAACCATTGTTATATGTTATAGATTAACCATTTATAACATTTATATACATTTTTAAAGGGATTCTGGGTAATCTTCAGAACGGCAGTTTTAATACTTTAAAGGGTAACTTTCGTCATTTTCTGTTTTATGACCCATTTTGTTGGGATGGGGGAGGCTGAAAATTCTTCCTTCTTCAAAGGGGGGTGCAACAGAAAACATCTGAGAACCACTGCCTTAGACTAACACAGCACATCTCCACCCCCTGTGGTCCAAACCTGGTACTGAGGGTCCTGGGTGAGATGGCTCAGCTCTCTGAACTCCAGCTGGATGCTGGTGACTTCAGCGAGCGTGCTGTCCGACGTCCATCGCGGCGGGTGCGCCGTTCCCTTCCCGATGTTGACATCCGAAAACGGGATCTTTGAGGGCGTTTTGAAGGCCGGCATCAGTCTGGACCCGAGATCTTTCTTTAGATGAAGATTAAAAAAAAAGATTGTTGCTATTGTTTTCCCTAGCACTTAAACCAAAACCTTTTCCAGGTCAGCTGGTGTTTTGGTTCAACTCACAGCTTTGTCTAAGAAGAGCTGGTCTCCTGTGAGGTGGTAGCAGCTCAGCAGCCCGCCCAGAATACGAATAGTCGTCTCAAAAAGATTCACGTCCACATTCTTGTCAAAGGAGAGCTCTTTCTCCACCCAGCTCCTTGCTTCAGCAAATTCTGCATTAGGAGAGGTTAATTTAAGCCGAATGATGAAGGAGGGGGTGGCATTCTATTTGCATAGATATATTCCTTCAATTATAAAGTCGTCTAGCAGCAAAATTCAAACGGAGAATAAAGCTTGGCCTAAAAAAAACACAAACCCCCTCAACTTACTCAGAAGAAATCCACAATTTTCTGTTTGTAAATGTTGACAAATGACTTTTAAACCCGACGTCTGGAAAAGAGAAATAAATAAAAAAATTAAAAAAAACACCTTCTTTTAGGCCCAGGATCCACATAGTGTCCAAAGAGTCGACCAGCGTCAGCCCCAGTCCGAACCATTCACTGAATGACTTGGAGATGGGTTTGAGCTCATCGTGACCCCAGGCGTACTCCCTGTAGGCTTTCCAAGCGTGCCTGAAGGCGTCACGTACGGCCTCCAGGCGGTCCGTAGCTCCGGTGGGCACTGCATATAAAAAAGGAAAAGGCTAGTAAATATCACAAAGACCATTTAAGAGTAAATCTGGGTCTATGTTTTCTCTAGAAGAACATTGCATATCACATTAATCTGACAGCTGATCCACCACTAGCTTCAAAAATGTTGAAAAGTGTGGCGTGCATTTGATTTTACCCCCTTTCAGCGTAATATTGACAAATAAATCAGAAGTTCAAACAGGGGCCAGACAAAGACAGCATTAATCATAAGAGCAGACAAAGGGCTAAGGGAAACTCTGGAGGTGCTGCAGTGATCCACAGCTCAGGTGGAGGAAACTTGAAATTCTCCCACAAATAATATTAATAAAATAATCATAATTCTATGTTCTCTGCATTTAACCCATCAAAGCATTTCGGTGTGTTAAAACGGCCTAGTCAAAGTCCAAATCAAATCAGAATATTAAACTGAACTGATGTTCACAGAAGCTCTTCATTAAATTGAGACTGAGCAGGGAATATAATCCAGTCTGTAGATGTGCCAACCAGGTGAGGACGTGCTGATAAAATGTGCAGCAACAGGCGGTTCTACAGAGTACAGACTCTTCCTTCAACCTCTAAATGTTGCACTACTGTGTTTTAAAAGGTGCATAGCCACGTTATTTTACGTCAGTAACTCACTCTGGTTGCATACATACATTTTTATGAAAGATTATCATGTCCTGCTGGCGTATTAGTTATTAATTTGGGGATTTATGCTTTGTTTTTGCTCAATTTGTTAGTAAATGAAGCCTTTCGTGTTTATTTTTAATAACAGACGAAGTACGTACTGCGCATGCACAGCAGGGAATTAAACAAGGAAGCGGCTAACGGCTATTAGCATCTCCCAGTGAAACAAAGAAAGGTCCTGCTTTACTGCGAGGCATTGCAGATGGTCAGGCTCAGTCTGCCATTATTTAATTTTGATTCATAAATGAAGCAAAGCGGCATTATGATAGTTCTGCAATACTGTCACTAGATGGCGCCACATCTGTTTATATCTGCTAATCGCACCTGGTGCTGGGGCTATTTATTCACAAAAAGGATAATCAAAAACATTATCAAGATGGAGGCTAGGTGTATATAACATTATTTTATCATGATCAAACGGTTTTTTGGTCTTTTTTATAAGCATATAACACGGCTTTATACCTATAAAATATTTTTATTGGACCAAAGAACTTGGAAAACATTTGGACTCGTCACTGCTAATCACAAACACTAACAGGTAAATAGTAAGTAAGGTGGTCAAAGCTGACCTTGCTCAGGGACGGCAGCTGCAAGGTTGGCGGGTGCATCAGGCTCCACAGCTTCTTTCTCATTGGCTGAGGGTGGAGGCTCTGTAGCCTGCTCAGCTTCAATCATTGCTCCTCTCCAACTGTATGGTGACAAGAAGAACCCACTAGTTGACATCTGTGATCCAGACAATCTAACAAAATTATCCAAACTGCATATAAGAAAAGGTTAATTTACAAATATATATAAAATTCTAGTTTCTAACCATTTCCTTTTCTAAAGCTGTCGGTCCAATTCCACAGAAAACGGCAAAGAAAAGAAATAATAATAATTTTACCTGACAATTTTCTTTTCTTTCTCCTCCTCCTCCTCCTCCTCTTCCTCGCCTGCTTCTTCCCGAACCACGTCATGGTTTTGCTTTGTGTCACCGACCGTATCAGAAGCATTTCCATCTTTCTGCGAGCTCGGTGGAGCTTTTTTGTTTAAAAATGGCTTCCTCTGCAGGTAAAATATGGAGAATAGTTTGAAAAAGTACAGAAGGAAGAAGAGGGAATGAGCCGAAAACTCAAATTAAAGCTAAAACAAATTAACTTCAGTAATTTTCTCCACTGACCGAGAATTTCTCCAGAATAACAACACTGTAGAGATCATACTTAAATCTCTTCTCAGAATAATAATTTTTTTTCCCTTACATTTTGTTGACATCAGATATGGTTTTTGGACAACCCTATTGTGAATCACCAGCCACAATAAACAGATTTCCGTAATCAAAAATCAGCTTTTTATATCCTGGTCTTGGATTCAAACCTTGTCATTGAGTTCCTGCTCTCTAAACACATTTTAATGATAAGACAGACATGATGCGGGCTCACCTGTCACAATCCTAATGATATTTCACATAAATAAAGGTATCATTTTTATAATACCCACATTGAATTTCGATTATAAGATTTAGTTGGGATTTACCCCCCCCCCCCATCTCTAATTTGAATTTGTGTTTTCATCCAACAATAACATTAAATTGTATTTCAAGATATTCTTCAGACTTTGCTCGAACCTTGTATGCAGGTCTATGCCTTAATAAACTACAGTGTTAATGACAAGAAATGTTTACCAGGTCTTAGTAACAACCCAAGTAACCGTTACATAGAAAGAAACCAAAACAAATAAGCGTAATTTAAAGGTGACAACTTTTTTTTTTTTTTCAAAAAATAATACATACACAGTGGTGCAGAATAAAAGTATTAATTTTACTGAAAAACAAACATATAGAATATAAATGTTTTATAAACGTTGACGGGCCCAAAAAGTAAAATATTAACTTCTGGTTACGATACCAAAGTGGAAACAAAAAGGATTTTGCCACGTGAGACGGAGCTCAGTTGTTGCCAGGTCGTAGTCGCTCCATCATAACGCTAATTAATGGCTTCTTCTCGGCGTGACATTTCTCAGATTCAAACACACCAAAAAAGAAGCAAAATTAGGGTGAACATCGGTCATCGGTGCCGACTTAAGGAGTAAAGGGGCTCAGAAGCAACGCAGAGGTTACAGCTTTCCTTCTGGACAGGTAAGCGAAGTATTTTCTTAATGCTAACCCTTATGCTAATGCTACAGAGCATGACATCCGGCTGACAGTACAGGTGAAGGTTGGAACGAGAGCGGACGAGTACAAGCACTTTAGGTTATGTGTGATAATGTGAAATGACACAGGAAAAAAGTATTAAACATGCAGAAAAGGGGGAGGTGGAAAAAGGCATGAAAAGCCACAACAGCAGCTGAAATGTAACTGATCAGAAAGCCATTCCGGCCAAGGGCAAATACACTAATTTCAAAAAAATTTTACCTATTTGTAGTTCCGTTTTTGCAGTGTTACATCAAAGACGGAGCCAAGTCTCAACCAAAGTCTCAACCGGCTTCAGAGAAAGAAAGTAAAGCTGCTAAGAATCACCTGACCTGAATCAAGCTGAAAATCTATGGAAATAACTAAAAATCAGAGCTCATAGAAGAGGCCAATGGAAAATTCAAAGTTTAAAGTCTGTTTGAGTGGAAGAATGGGCCAAAAATCACCCCTGAGCAAAGCACTAGTTTCTCCAGATACGAGGCGTCTTGAAGCTGTCTTTACCAACAAAGGCTTTTGTACAGTAAAGTATTAAATAAATCCCCTTTTTCACATTACTACACATAACTTCTAAGTGTCTGAATAACTTGGGTTGTTACCAACGCCTGGTGAAAATTTCATGTCATTACCAACTTTAGAAATATATTTGCTATGAAAAACGGTGATGTGTTCAATACTTACTTTACCTGCTGTATATAATAAATGTTTAGAAAAAAAACATTGATTTAACACCAACATAAATACTCATTATAACGGATTTTTCGGGAGGATAATAATCATTTTAAGAACTCCAACCTTGGTAGGAGGCCTAGCGAGAACGTGGACGTTTGGTCCTCTGGGCTCCATCAGATCTTGCGGACCTTCAGCCGGCTCCAGATGGGGCCCGGCTACAGGAGCCGGAGCTTTGCCTTCAGCCGGCCTCGGCACAGGCTGCAGTCCTGGGGCAACCATGTTCAAACCTTCGTTCAGCTCCAACCAGTCTTCCTTGTCAGACAGCCCTACAGAAACCCAGGATGACAGAACCACAATTTGTCCAAATTAGCTGCAATTAACGAGCATCGCAAACATCAAATATCCCATTAAACTCTCACGCTCCAGCAGGGAAATTAAAAATGAACGGCTGGCTTCACTCCTGCTTAGCACTGAATCCGTGTGTTTTTTCTTTTACCTGTCCACTGCTCTGTGATGCTGGAGAAGGAGAGCAGCGCTAATAGGAGCAGCAGAGCCAGCAGGAAGAGGAGGAGGCTCCGCTGCAGCCGAGACAGCTGCTTCCATTTCTGTGGGCAGAAAAACAGACAGCGAAATAAGCCGGAGCTCGACTAACGGCTCTGAGCAGCAATTACAGGCGGCTCAAAGCAGATTTTAATAACTCACTCAAAATAAACTTCAAAATCCCCTTCATTTATGAAAAAAAAAAACAACATAAAAACGCATAAGAGAAAAGGCTGACGACAGACCCGCAGCAAACGGAGCATCTCTCTTCATCTAATGTGTTGTTTTAGCTGAAAACACAGAGCACCGATAATTTACCTCGGAGCAGAGGGAGGGACGAGATCGGGGGTCTCTCAGGAAGGAAAACAAGGAGCACTCTGCTCTAATTAACAGCAACGCAACAACATGAAACTATTGAGCCATCTTCTTTCACATGAACTCTGGCCAGACACAGCGAGGGATGTCTTATACACAGAGCCACGGCATAAAAAACACATTTTTCTCCTTAATGTGCCAACAGAATCTGAATATGCAGCGCCTTGGAATAATATTCCCGCTCCTTAAACTTGTTCACAAAGCAGTGAATAGAAAGTAGAAATAGAAAATATTTTGCTGTATGCCATGGTTCCTGACTTCCTGCTTATCCCAGCAGCAGAGGATAACAGACCTAGTGACAGCGCAGCCAGTCGGTTATTTATCTGGGCTGATTTGTGCTTCTAGCCCTGAAACTGAACCGTCTCACAGATAATAACCCGTTTGTTAATAAAAAGGCCAGTCACGAGAAAAGCTGTTAAACCAGTTCAACGCGGACCAAACTGAAAGCCTCTTCCAGTTTACCACCATGAACAGAGGAATGACAACAACAAACAAAAATGAAGCGTTAGAGCAGTGGTCATGCGTGAAGCTGACACCCCACCCATGTTAAAAAAAAAAAAAAAACTCTGGTAAATAGACTGAAGGATTAGTGCTTCGTTTGTGGTGATAAAACTTCAGTTTGAGCTGATATAGTTTCAGAGATATTATATGTTTTAAAAGTGGTCTGTTTTCTTAACACTAAGAAAACAGACCACTTTGGCTTAATTTGGAGCAAGATGGGGGTGAAGGACTCTGGATATGTCAGAAACCAAAGGAGCACAGAGGATCAATTTAACAGCACAAACGAGGGACTAGGCCATTTATTTATTATCTGGCCTTCTATTATCTACATTGATGTCAATTTACAAAAATATAGGATTAGACTAGGACTGGACGATATAGAAAAAAAATAAAGCAAATCTATAAAATAGAAATCATACTGATTGATATTGATAATTGTCAACAAATTCATAACATATATTTATTGTAAGTGCAGCCCTAGTCATTTTATGCTGTTGCTTAGCGACCTATTTTTAGATACAGAACACACAAACACTGAACTCAAACTCAACTCTTTATTCAACCAACTTTTTACCAAAACTGCAAGTTTTAAAAAAAGAAAAACAAACGCATGCTCTCTGAACTCTCTGAAGGGGGCGGAGCTTAGTGATGGAGCGTTCCTGGGTCTGCGTTGTGATTGGCTGAGAGGACTTAATGACTGTAATATTAACCTACATGACTAGAATGCAAAAGGAAGGAAAACTTTGATTCTGTTGAACTTTATATTGATCCTTTTTTCTATCATCGATATACGTCTATTGATCGATATATATTGTTATCGAGTTATCGTTCAGCCCTAAGTTAGACCATTTTATTTACATCAGGCATTTAAATCAAAACAGCATTCTTCATATTTTATAATAAAGACAATAATGATACCAGATCACCTGCTCACTATAGTCTCGTGCTTGAATTTCAAAATAAAAGTGTACATTAAAAATGACAATAAGGATCGGTATTTTCATTTTTCGTCGATTTAAATGGATCATTGCTCTTTTCA
Source organism: Fundulus heteroclitus (assembly GCF_011125445.2). Taxonomy (NCBI): domain Eukaryota; kingdom Metazoa; phylum Chordata; class Actinopteri; order Cyprinodontiformes; family Fundulidae; genus Fundulus; species Fundulus heteroclitus. The sequence goes on along the minus strand of NC_046368.1, from coordinate 7,729,745 downwards.
TCAATATATTGATGTGAACCGATGTATCGTTATACCCGTAATAAATAATAAATAATATTATTAAATAATAAAATATTTGTTATTTTCAGTAGACGGAATGTCTCGTTGCAGAGAAAAAGGCTCAGAGCTCCCACTGATTGATTTTTCATGCACTTTATATTTGTTGATATGGCATTTTTTACCTAAATTTAAAGATATTGTTTGAGATTAAAGAGGTCCATGGTGCAAAAAAGGCAGACAACCAACCTTAGAAACTTAGAGAATGAGCATGTCCTGCTAGAATACTTCAGCAAAAAGACAAGAACGACTAAAATGAAATATTCTGATTCAGATTTTTTTCCACTTCTAAAGCAAAATCAGTTTAAAGAGAATACGCTTTAAAAACATTAGACTCTAAGGATTCAAAAGATTTAAGCAACCATTGTTTTAGAACTGCTGGAAGGCTTCTGGACAAACTTTTCTTGCATGAAACTAAAAATATCTTAGAGTGCTTTCAGATGGTGGAGAGAACAAGAGCAGAACAGGAGCTGTGAGTTCTGCAGGCATTCAGTCGCTTAATTATGGGCCTGATAAGATGGATTAACCTCAGCCATCACGAAATCTTTCTGTTTTTGAGACAAATCAATTGCTGTGCTGCAGCCTTTTTTTTTTTTTTACACCTCCTCAGATATGGAGCAGCTAAATCTCTCAAACGTCCCAGATAAGAGCCGTATGTTTCCTGAATGCATTACACGTCTGATCCCTTCAGTGAGATTCCCTGGATTTTGCCGTTCACACTTTCTCTCCTTCGACTCGGAGAACATTTATTCTATTCTCCATTGGCTCCACGTTCCCATGAAGACGTAGTTCTTCAGTAGCTTTGATGGTTCATGTCTGTCATGTTTTGACAGGTTGAAATATATAGTGTGTGGAGAAATATGTAGATAATTTCATAAAATCACAAGACCACATGACGCAATAACCGTCACCAGACAAGCTTTTTTGAAAGGGAGAAAATTCTTCCTGAAACAACAATAAAAATACATTTTTCTAAACATAAAGCATGACAGAGGGGAATCACAACATTGCTTGAATGGCGGATCGTTTCTGGACGGGTGGTCCAACATCCTGCCGTAAAGAACCGCTCACCCTCCAGCAGGATTGTCTTCGGTGTTTGCCGTTGTTGTAGGTGTGACAGTGGGGGTCGCCGACGTTCAAAGCGATAAAGTCCTTCCTGGGAGGCGGGTACATCTTCGGTCCAGATGATCCGGACACGGCTCATAGAACCTGCCAACGAAATACTAAAAGTTAAAAAGAAATGAAAGTTAAAACCAGAGATGTGCCGATCAGAGGTCTGTGGTCGTGTTCTGATGTCTGGGTTAAGAAACTTTACAACATAATCCTAGTTTTTGGATAGATGACCTGTCCAGGGCGTTCCCCGCCTCTCTCCTGATGACTGTCTGCCTCCTTTGATATCGCTAATATACATATATATGTATATAATAGCTTACACATGTACTAGACATGTTGATGTTCCGTAGTCTATCTGCTACATTTTAAGAATGCGTGACATATTTATTTTTTTCTCGGCCATAAAGCCACAGTGAAAATTCCTAGGGTGAGGCAGAAAGTACCGTGCTGCACTGATAGGGGGCAGTGCTGAGCCCCTTAGGAACAACCACCTGATCTGATCCATCAGGTTTTTTGTGCATGCACAAACAGAATAACTTCCAGGTCGCCATTTAATGCACTTTGTAAGCGCATTTTTCGGACTATAAAGGCGCACTTAAATTCCTTACATTTTCTCAAAAATTGATGGTGCGCCTTATAATCCAGAGCGCCTTATATATGATTATATATGGTCTTAATATTATCAGCTCCCATTGCTCAACAGCTTTCTAATAATAACAAGGAGAGATGCTGGACGGCATCTGCATTTATTTTTTTGATTTTTTTTTTTTTTAACAAAACTTTATTGAACAATTCTGGAAACCATTCATTCACCATTATTTCCGTAAACAGTGTGCCGCTGTATGATGTCTCCTTCTGTAATTCACGCAGACAGAAGTCTCATGGCGGTCACATTTAATAGTAGTATGAACGCTCACCTAAAGAAATCCGATTTGAGTAAAGAAATCGGAATTGAGGATCAAGACCTGCAGTGTGAAATAGCCTATGAACCCATTGAAGCGCTGAGTAAATGCTTAGAATAAATCAATGCCTGGATGTGCCAACATTTTCTAAAGCTAATTAGAAACAAAACTAAAGTAATAATTTTCGGACCAATAGAGAAGAGGTCAGAAGTTAGCACACAGCTTCAGCTGCTTCAGCTAGAAACCACTGATCAGGCCTGAAATCTGGGTGTAGTGATGGACTCTCATCGGAACCTCCAAAAATATCTAAATACAATTACAAAGTGGACCTTCTACCGCCTGGAGAACATTTCCAGAATTAAAGGACTGATGTCTCAGCAGGATCTGGAAAAACTAATCCATGTTTATCTTTAGTAGAACTGATCACTGCAGCGGTGTTTTCACAGGTCTGCCTAAAAAGTGGATCAGAACGCTGCAGCTGATCCAGAACGCTGCTGCCCGCGTCCTCACTAAGACTAAGAACTTAGAGAACATGGACCCGGTTCTGAAGTCCTCACTAAGACTAAGAACGTAGAGAACATGGACCCGGTTCTGAAGTCCTCACTAAGACTGAGAACGTAGAGAACATGGACCCGGTTCTGAAGTCCTCACTAAGACTAAGAACGTAGAGAACATGGACCCGGTTCTGAAGTCCTTCCACTAAGACTAAAAACGTAGAGAACATGGACCCGGTTCTGAAGTCCTCACTAAGACTGAGAACGTAGAGAACATGGACCCGGTTCTGAAGTCCTCACTAAGACTAAGAACGTAGAAAACATGGACCCGGTTCTGAAGTCCTTCCACTAAGACTAAAAACGTAGAGAACATGGACGCGGTTCTGAAGTCCTCACTAAGACTGAGAACGTAGAGAACATGGACCCGGTTCTGAAGTCCTCACTAAGACTGAGAACGTAGAGAACATGGACCCGGTTCTGAAGTCCTCACTAAGACTAAGAACGTAGAGAACATGGACCCGGTTCTGAAGTCCTCACTAAGACTGAGAACGTAGAGAACATGGACCCGGTTCTGAAGTCCTCACTAAGACTGAGAACATAGAGAACATGGACCCGGTTCTGAAGTCCTCACTAAGACTAAGAACGTAGAGAACATGGACCTGGTTCTGAAGTCCTCACTAAGACTAAGAACGTAGAGAGCATGGACCCGGTTCTGAAGTCCTCACTAAGACTAAGAACGCAGAGAACATGGACCCAGTTCTGAAGTCCTTCCACTAAGACTAAGAACGTAGAGAACATGGACCCGGTTCTGAAGTCCTTCCATGGCTCCCTGGATCTCAGAGAATAGACTTTAAAATCCTTCTGTTAGTCTATAAATCCCTGAATTAGCACCTAAATACATCACAGACTTGTTATCAGGGCATCAACCCTCCAGACCACTCAGGTCTTCTGGCTCCAGCCTGCTCTGCAGAACCAGAACCAGAACCAGACATGAAGAAGCAGCATTTAGTTCCTATGCTCCACTTATGTAAATGTGCTGAAAGCCTGAGTTCCTTTAAATCAAGATTAAAATAAATTTGTTTAGAATTACCCTTGAATGTTAATGTTTTAGTCCGACTTGTCTTATATCTTAACCTGCTGCTACTATTCCACTGCGATGCACTTTCCTGTGTAATGTTTTCTTTTCTTCTGTTGTATTCATGGACAGCACTTTGAATTGTTTTGTTACTGAAATACAAATAGATGTGCCTTGCCTATACATTCTTTTAATGTATGATGTTTTATACTTTGGTCATTTTGCACTAACATATATGCTACTGTGACAAAACAAAGTATGTGTTTATAACTTTCTTCTCACCTTATATTTGACAACTCTTCCCCATATCTGCATTGACTGGCAAATGGACCCACCTGCAGTCACTCATACTCCAGAATAGAGATCTGCAGCCTCGTCTCCTAAGAACTTTGGCTCAAAATGATACAGAACCAGCTAATATATAACAGCAAATGAGGGATTTAGCAGGTTTTATTTTAATGTTATAATCATATGACAGAATTACACTAAAAGTGCCAGTAATATTTTGTTTATTTTTCTTGACATTAGGTTGTGAAAAAAATGGCTGCTGTTTTTTTATTTATTTATCATTTTTACATAATTTTCCTCAAATACCAGTACGCCATAAAAGAAACTGTATCCATTTTAAATTTTAAAACATAAAATTAGACATTAGAATACATTTTTAACAAAGCAGAAATAAAACGGGGGTTCTGACAACACAATTACTTCCGGATTTTATGAAAAATATAAATAGCCTTTTTTTCTGCCATTAGTGAAGCATTTGCGGCAGTACTAATGGCAGAAACTGGATTGTAAAGATTGCAGACCCCTGTTAAAAAAAAAAAACAAAAAACATTTATGCTTATAAATAAGCAATAAAAAGCACAATCATAATTAAATCAAAATGTAGATATGGTACGCTGCACACTTCCAAATCCAAATAAGGGTTCTTTTTTTTTTTTTTTTCGGCTACTCTGTTATGTAATTTTACCAAAATAAAAGCATTTTAACAGCCAGAACCGGGCAAACATGTAGGAGGCCCGAGCCCGGTTCGAGCTGCGGTCGCCTCCCGTCTCACTCACCTTTCAGGCTCGGCTCCCAACCAGAGACGTTACTCTGCTCAGACCCAAACAGCTGTTAGCTACCAGAGGCTAGCCCGCCTCTTCCAGCGGCTCCCGCATGAAATATAACGCCGTTTCAGGGCCAGAAACGCAGAAAAATAAAGGAAAAGCGGACCGTCTGACATTCACGATAAACCAAAAGTTCCTGCGCGAGATGGCAAACAGCTTAAACTGGAGAAAACGGTGCTAAAGTTAAAGAACGAGCGACCAGGAAGAGAAGCGGAAATAGAACTGACCGGAGATGACGTGCTGTCACGTGAGGAGCACGCAGCGTTGACGTCAACCCTTTCAAGAAGCAAAGTTTTGGAAAAAAGCTTCCCAAAATATGTCTATAAAATATTACTGAACTATATGCGGGTTGTATTCTCTTATTATGATATAATTCAAACATCTGGCTTATACTTTAAGGAATTTATCCCAATTATTGATATTTTCGAACAGCTGATAGATTGATAGGTGTGATTTGAATGCTTTATCACTCTATACAGCGCTGATACAGGATAAAGTAAATACCATATATTTTTTACAAAATAAGGCTTTTCTTACAAATATTCATATTTTAATATCTCTTCGTACTTTAACATTTTTAAAAACATTTTTCTCTAATATAGCTGCAGTTCTATCATTCAGAATAATTAATAATAATAAAATTAATAATTATCAGTAATAAAACACTGAGAATGTTTCAAAAGGCAAATATCTTGGCTTTGTTCTGGATTTCCTTCTTGAATTTGAAAAACATTTTTACATGGTGAGCAGAGGTGTGAAAGCAAACCTACACACATTTGGAATAATTAAGAGAAATTTTTTTCCCCATTTCTTGCTGCATAGTTTAATGATTCTCTCCCTTTAGCTGTGTGTGACCTTTTGGTTTTAACCAACATCACCATCAGGCCTCTAAGGATGATACATAATCAAACAATGAAAGTTTTGGAAATAAAATCTAGTAGATTTAATCACTGTCATGTTTTCCAAAAAGTGAATATGATGCATTTTGACAGCTTTCTTAAATTTTGGAATGTATTATTGATTTTTAAATGTTTGAAAGGTCAGGCACTGACTCACTGACCTCATGGTTCCTCTCAGATCAGTAGGTTTAGTAATTTGTAAGGCAAGAGTTGCAAAGTGTCTTTTCATAAAACCTCTACCAGTCAAACAGTCATATGTGCAAGGCATTAAGATGTTAGATTAAGACGTTAATTATTAACCTGAGGAATTTAAACCGATTCCAGACAGACCCATTTTCAAGCATTTAAGACTTAAAGCAGGTGGAATTGATGCAATAATTAATGCAAGAGACTTATTTAGATTCATTGTGCAAGTGAAGAGGTATGTTTGCATGCAGGCTCCTTCATTGGTTTCTAGCGTGTCACTTCATATCTTGCACGTGTATCAGCATTACAACTTGCTTCCAAATAAACGAATGGGTAGCGTCAACAAACAACTAAGGGCTTGAATACAATTAAATTTTATTTATATAGCACCAATTAACAACACATGTCATCTCAAGACACTTTCCAAAGTCAGACTCCATCAGATCCTCCAGGTTGGTGAGAAAGTTTCCTCTCTAAGGAAACCCAGCAGGTTGCATCAAGTCTCTCCAAGCAGCATTCACTCCTCCTGAAAGAGCGTAGAGCCACAGTGGACAGTCATCTGCATTGCTGATGGCTTTGCAGCAATCCCTCATACTGAGCATGCATGAAGCGACAGTGGAGAGGAAAAACTCCCCTTTAACAGGGAGGAGAACCTCCAGCAGAACCAGAACCAGGCTCAGTGTGAACGCTCATCTGCCTCCACCCACTGGGGCTTAGAGAAGACAGAGCAGAGACACAGAAAGCACAGAAGCTCACATTGATCCAGGAGTACTTTCTATGTTAGATGGTAATAGAGGATGATCTGCCTCCCCTGATGATGTCACAGCTAACAGAACGCCAGACCAGATGTACCTTCTATGAAGAGAAAAATGACAGAGAACAAAAGGTTAAAAGCTGAAATAATAACAAACAATGCAAATTAGAGAACAGTAGGAGAACTCAGCAGAGTGAGAGAAATAGATCCTGATATCCTCCAGTAGCCTAAGCCTATAGCAGCAATTACATAATTGCTAAAAGTTCTGTCCAGTTAACTGGACATCCTGCATCGGTGACAATATTTGACATGAACATTTGCAATTATATATAATAAACATTTTACTATTATTTTATTATTGTTTTCATCCAAACCAACTTTTTTTATATATTTTGAAATCAACATTTATCTATAAGACAGAAAAAGAACTGTGAGTTAGGCAGTAGATCTAATATTGTAGTATAGTAAAAAAGAAATGCTAGTGACAATGTCACTCTGAAAATAAAGGATTCACTTGGTGTAATGGGGGAGGAGCTAATGATGCTCCAGACACAGAATCTAAAGACGGCAACAAAGTTGCAGAATTGCTACTTGAAAGAGCTCCATGACGATCAAAACGAACAACAATGAAGAACCCCAGAAATTTAGAAGCTAAAAAATAACATGTTACAGTATCAGAGTCTTGTGTTTTGGTACATTATGTCTTTTGTGCAGAACCGTACATCCTTTTGTCTCCTGATGAGGTACTTTCCTTTTTGTTCAATGCCATGCACACTTTTTTTTATTTGTAGAAATGCTCCTAGTTAACACAGTTCAAGAAGGTCTGCTGTGTCAACATAATGAGCTTAATGAGAGAGGGAAGACGTTAGGATTTAGGGAGGAGAGGCAAAGAAGTCAGGAAAAATAAAATGTTCATTTTTGATATTTTTATGTTTCAACTTCAAATATTTATTAAGTTTAGATTCAAAGATTTGACAACAAAACTGTTTAAAAACAACATGCTGGGGCAACAGCAGATGAAGTGCCTGTGTGTGTCATACCTGAGATGTAAAAGAAGAAAATGTATATATACACAATACAGAATAAAAATGTGAAAAAATGCTTTGCATCTTTTCAAAACAAGGACAGATAGTAAACAGCTAGCACCAAGTATGCATAAGATGACGTCTGCATCTTTCTGTCTGATTAAAGCTTTAAATAAACGTCCGTCTTTCTAAAACAAAGCAAAACCAAATCTTTACCAGCACCTTTGGTTAAAGTGATCAACTGGGTTCACTTACAGTGGCATTAGTGAGACAGAACCGGCCTGGTAGCAAAGCGGCCATTGTTAGGAGGTCCCTGGAGACGGTCTGACTTTTATATACACATTAATCAGCCTAAAAAAGAATCCCCATGTCAACAGTACAATTCAAACTGTAAAAAAAGGTTGCATATCAACAATAAAAACATACATATTTAACTTATTCCATACCAGATAAGTGTCTCTGTAAACAAACATGACTTTTCCGTTAAAAACAACACCTGCCAGATTTATCCCTAAAACTGACAGATCCAATCCCCCAAAACCAGAGCGAAATAAGTGAAATGTTCAGAAAAGATCTTCCAAAAGTCCTCTCTGTGTCCACGATTTTAAGCAGAGACGCTCCTGTTGGATTTAAAGGTGGTCTGGACGAGCACGGGCCTCCGCCGCCTCTAGCTGAAACACACAGGTCCGACCGTGAAGCTAAAGTGGTGCGTGAAGTTTCCGCCTCCCATCACCGCCACGTCTCTCAGAGGAAGCAGCTGGAGGTCCTCGAACTCAAACACGGACTCTCGGGAACCAGAAATGCTCTCCTCTCCAGGCTGTGATGCAGAAGAAATGAGAACATAACTCAGCATTTAATACATCTCAGTGTTATTTTGATGCTTATTTACTCTTCAGCGATGCGCAAATTCAATAAAAATGCTTTTGTTGTTTTTATAATGCAGACTAATCCGAATTTGAAGTCACAAACCAAATCAGATCAAGTTATGGCAAGACATTAACAACAATAATGGACAACAAAGACAATGAGCGCAGTATGGCAACACCATACTAACAATAATAAACGCAGCAATGCTTACAAAAGTACTTGCGGATCATGACATTTTACCCTTTAAATGGTTTGCAGCGTAAAAACCTACTTTATCACTGTTATGAAAATAAATTAGCTGTGTTTTTATATTGTTGAGTTCATCTCAAATATTGGATTTAAACACCAACAGCAAAGTAAACCTTGTCTGAGGATTTTTTTTCATTGCTTTCTCTGGTTTTTTTATTTTTTTATGTAAAGAATATGCTCTTATTTTAATAACTGGGTTCCTTTATCCCGTAGTACTAATGGTGAGATATTTATGAAGTCTGTAATTCTCCGAAGGGATGCCTTTAAAGAAGGGATGTGCTACAATCCCTTCAGCTGGAAGGTTTGCTTTATAATAATTTGTTGTAAACAGGATCACTAAATACGACTGAATCTATTAATGTCTTTATTTCTGCTTTATTATTTTAATTTATTTATTTTATTGTGTCCTGTCTGGCAATGTAGCATTAATACTGTATTTTTAAGATTATAAGTCGCACTTTTCTTTCACAGTTTGGCCGATTCCTGCGACTTACATTCAGGTGTGACTTGTATATGAAATTTAAATGCTGTGAAATGCCTCCTTTAGATCTAAAGAGACCTCACCAAAAGGCTCTCAGACGCACCTTAGCTCACGGGTAAAAAGGGGGATGTGGGAGTAAATGAACTTTATATAAGAACTGAAAAGCATGATATGTCCCCTTTAAGAGCAGGAACAGCGATACTGTTTACGCCTAAAAAAAAACTGCAAAGAAGCTACAAATGGTATTTATACCATTATCACAATATTAACACAGTATATTATGCTAACATTTTGATCCCATATTGCCTAAACATGACAAAACGGAAATGTATTCATGTCCAAAACATCTTAATCTAATCTAATTATGTTGATCATTTTTGCTAAATCTTTTCTTTTCACCTTTACCTGAATAAAAATGTGTTGCTGGGTTGAGTTTTAAATGTTAAATAAAACTATTTTGACACCAGAAAATTATATAAAAAAAAGTGCTTCTACTACTTCTACTAATGATTTGAGAATATATTGATTCCCTGTCTTTGCGTACCACACAGTCGTTCAGTCCTCCGAGGTAGCTCTGCTTCCTTGTATCTGTGAGGAACTTCACGTCTCTTTCTTCCTGCCCCAGACGATGTCCTGGATGACAGGAGTAGGTCACCTTCTGCACAGCAGTGACGCTGTGCAACCTTAGGAAACGCATCTGAACCACACTGGCACCTGGGTAAGAAAACTAACAAACATGCCATCGCCGTTAGTATCGACAGCTAAAAATGTTACCGGACATCCAGAAAGAAAAGAACGATACGTTGTTGTTTGCTGTGACCACCACTTCCAGTATTTGTTCATACTGTTATTTCACGTCATTTAGCTCATCTGTTGAGTTTGGAGTCAAAATGTATTTCTGCTTGTTGATAGATGGTTTACTTACAGCCAAACCCAGACGCTTATTTTACTAATTAAAAATAATTGAGCTCAGTGGCGTCTCTGGCATGATAAGTTATGTGGGGCACAAAAACTCGACACCTATTAGCAGCCACTCATTTTTTTGGGATGCATGCTACCTGACTTTGATCAATATTAAATTAAAAAGATAAATTAACACAAACCAGCACATTAGAAAATCCATTTTCTGTAAGCTAAACGTAATTAAGTTTGTATACATAAAGTTATAAATAAAAGCTCACTCATATATTTATTGAACAGAAAAGATTCACATCAATCCTTCAATTAGCCAGCAAGGACAACCAAGGCTAGATTCATTTTTGCCTTTAGTTTCCATCCTGTTTTATTTTGCTGCAAATTTCCTACATTTTATTCCAACAGTTTTTTTACTTGCTTTTATTCTGTTTATATTTACCAATGTTTTAATCATGTAAAGCACTTTGCATTGTCCTTGTCCTGAAATGTCTTATACAAATAAATGTACCTAGCCTAGATGGTCACACACTATCCAGCAGAACCTAAACATAACATGCATTTCAAGCATTTTGATTGGATGATCAGAGCATGGGGCCGTAGGATTTGTGCCCCACAGCTGTCTACTGAGAGCGTACTGGGCATGCTCACTGTGATTTCAGATGTTTATTATTTAAACAAACGTTGGTGGGCCGGCCCCAATATCAAGGCGCTTAAAGAGGATTTAGACTACTGAGCTTGTAAGTTTTCTTGAGGATTTAGATATATAGACACAGATGTTTCTAACATTTTTTTTATTAATAAGGGAATCTGTCTTTTTTACAATATTACTCTATAAAGAGCGATCATGTCCTGCTGATTATTGCAAACACAGAGCTCCACAGCAACATCTGGTGGGTCCACGTCACAGATTGAGCTGCATGGGTAGAAGGTCCTGGAGAGAAACCCAGACATCCATCTCCCAGACAGCACCCTGCAGGTAACTCTGGGGGATACACCAAGGTGTTTCCAGGGCAGAAGGGACATATAGTCCCCCGGTTAGTTCTGGCTCTGCCCAGGGGACACCTTCCAGTAGGATGTGCTCTGAAATCCTCTAAAAGATGGTGTTCAGGGCAAGCTCTCCAGTACACCTTAGTGCTGGTGAAGATTCTCAGTCATCCAGGTCAAGGTCATTCCAAAAAAGTAAAAAACAAAACAACTGGACTTGTTTTCCGTACTTCAAGACGTTTCGCTTCCTCTCCAGGAAGCTTTTGATTTGATTTTGATTAGTAGAAGTAGTGGGTCTACTCTACCCCAAGCTCCCTGCCACACTATGAAGGAAGCTATTTCAGCTGCTTTTTTTCTGGGATCTTTGTCTTTTTAAAGATATTCATCTTTATTTGTTATTGCAACCTACATTCTTATGAAATGTGTCCTCTGCATTTAACCCATCCTTTAATTGGCTGCCACTGTCCGGCGCACCATCATCCCTCAGCATTCATGGACAAGACACCAACTTCAGAGATTTTCTCCAAAGAAACGTTACTAAAGTTTAAGCGACTCTTAGGATGTTTTTTAGACTAGTTTGACAAATGAACACATTCTGTTTTTTTTTTTTTGTTTTGTTTTTTTGCTAAGGTTTAATGACATTTAACTTAACACAAATAAAACGGTTCTATTCATGAATGTTAAACAGATGATTATCGGTTACATTAAGAAGTAAAACAAAAAAGGGAATATTTTCTTCTTTATTTTATATGGTTCTTTAATACCAATAAATATTTATGCTTTACATTCTAGAGACACAAATCAAAGCCCTTTTAGTCAAAATAACTATGAGTCTAGACTAAATGCACACGTGCTGGAGCTTTATTCTGAGGTTATCACCCACCTGATGACCCTGATCCAGCCTGCTAAGCCACTGAAACGATCCATCTTCTGCAGATTCCTCCATCCAAGCCTTCATCGGCAGCTGCAGGAAAAAAACAACGGTTACAAGCTTCAAGCAGTGACATTCAGACATTCCTAACAGAAAACACACATTTTGTTGTATTGCTTGTTTACAGACATACAGAGAGCGCAAAAAGCCTTCATCCCTCCCTTAAATATGCACAAGTCTCAGTTTGCAACAAAAGCATATTCCTGAGACACGTCATTAAGCTGAAGCCCAAGGGGGTATGACAAAGCTCCTTCAAGTCACCGGAGGAGTCATGTAATTTCCTGCAGCCCTCCTCGGGGGGTGACTTCCTACCTGAGAGTGCTCAGGGTGAAGGCAGGTCTGTTTTGATGAGGAGGTGAAGATGCAGTAGGCCAGCAGCGCGTCGGCTGAGCTCCCCTGGTTGGGGTCGATGTAATACATTCCTGCAGACGAGACAAGGAGCAGCAGGAGCTCAGAGAGATCAGCAAGGATCTTAGGATCAACACAATACTGACAACAACACATGGGAAATGAGGAACAATAGGCACTCAAAAATGAAAAGAAAAGATGTAGACATTTGAAAATTTGCAGTGAAAAGCTATATATATATATATATATATATATATATATATATATATATATATATATATATATATATATATATATATATATATATATATATATATATATATATATATTACAGTTTTTATTGATTGCTTTGACGCAGCAGTCAACTCAAAACCCACATTTTTCAAAACAGTTAACGCAGAGGCCTAAACAGTGGCACCAATGGTCAAAATTAAACATTTTGTTTGCAAAAGGCTCCAACTCTGCCAAAACATTTAACATATGATCCAAAAGCAGATTTTGCCCTCAAACAACACAACTTGCACACAAATATTTGAGCCCTTCCAATCATTCGTTACACAAGGGGGAACAAAATTCAAAACACCACACTCAATGTGAATCAGTGCAGCATTGCTGGTTCATTGTAGCCAAAGACTGTATGCAGCTTGCATGTCAGTGTCATTTGTAGTCAAATTTGCCTTTTTGCAAAAAATGGATCCAGAAGCAAATATGTTGTGATGCAAATTTGATTGATTCTTCATTCTTTTTTTCCAGATAAACAAATGAAATATTCCAAAAAATGAAAGATTCCAACAGAAAATACTAGGGCTGTTTGTTCCTTCTAGTCCATCCTGTCCTGATGAATAGGCCACATGGCCTCATCTACGTCATATTCAATATTTTCCCTTGCAATGCACCTTGGGAAAAATCTTCCTGCATTCCTGATCCATCCTTGACATGCCTCTGTATCTATATCAAGGGCAGCAGCAGTCATTGCATTGAGCAACGGCATCTGCTCATAGGGGCAGTGATCATATACCTTCCATCTCCATGCGCTGAAGAATTCCTCTATAGGAATAGATAGAGATATATCTGTATATACTGTATAGCAGCAATACCTGCTGTCCCGTCGAAAAACTCTTACAATGGATGCAGCCGTGTTTCTATTTAGAAAAGGTTGGACTCTTTGTCCTGCACCTCTAAGTGAAAGGCCATGATTTACAACATGATCAATCATAGTTGCCCAAATTTCATCTGTAACTTCAGCCCTTCCAGCTACACCTCCACCTCACACATGGATTCCTCTTACTCATAATCTTCTTCCCCTGACCCATCTACCTCTTACTCTGCCTCTCATCTGCCTTAGACCATCTAAGCTTGCAAAGAACAACACACAACATGACACCTTTTACGTAAAGCCTGCAAACTGATTGCAAATTGAAAAATTGTGTAAAGAGGTGTCAATCAGGTGCTCCAGTGATTTCATTCTGATCAAGAAGTTTCTAAGAGCTTGGAACATATAGTTTCTGTTTTGCTACCACAGCTAAAGCAATGGAGTTTGGACTGCATGAATGACATCTGCGTTAACTGTTTTGCAAAAGCGTGGGGAAAATGAGTGAAACCAATGAAAATGGGTTAACTCATTTGCAGGAGGTGTCTTTTGCTCTGCTGAGATGGTGATGAAGAAAATTGAGAGGTTGCCAGTTTCTTCAAACAGGTCAAAGCAATCTATAAAAACTGTAAATGCTTATATGCTTATATGCATATAAGCATTTAATAAAAAGGCTAATCGGGTACTGCGTGACATCTGAGAAAAAGATCATAGCATTTGATAAAATTTATAAATATATATATATATATATATATATATATATATTACATATATATATATATATATATATATATACATATATATATATATATATATATATACATATATATATATATATTATATATATATATATATATATATATATATATATATATATATATATATATATATATATATATATATATATAGAGAGAGAGAGAGAGAGAGTTCCTAGAGTCTCTAAAAGTAGAATGGGAGGCAGATCCTTTAGCTATCAGGCACCTCTGCTGTGGAACCAACTCCCAGTTTTGGTCCATGAGGCAGACACCCCGTCTACTTTTAAGACTAGGCTTAAAACTTTCCTTGTTGACAAAGCTTCTAGTCAGAGTGGCTCATGTTACCCTGAGCTATCTCTATAGTTATGCTGCTATAGGCTTAGGCTGCTGGAGGACATCAGGGCCTATTTCTCTCATTCTGCTGAGTTCTCCTACTGCTCTCCAATTTTGCATTATTCATTGTTATTTCAACTTTTAACTTCATGTTCTTTCTGTCTCTTTTCTTCTTTATAGTAGGTACACCTGGTCTGGTATTCTGTTAGCTGTGACAGATCATCCAGGAGAGGCAAATAACATAGAAAGGGTCAATGTGAGCTTCTGAGCTTTCTGTGTCTCTGCTCTGTCTTCTCTAAGCCCCAGTGGGTCGAGGCAGATGAGCGTTCACACTGAGCCTGGTTCTGGTTCTGCTGGAGGTTCTCCTCCCTGTTAAAGGGGAGTTTTCCTCTCCACTGTTGCTTCATGCATGCTCAGTATGAGGGATTGCTGCAAAGCCATCAGCAATGCAGACGACTGTCCACTGTGGCTCTACGCTCTTTCAGGAGGAGTGAATGCTGCTTGGAGAGACTTGATGCAACCTGCTGGGTTTCCTTAGAGAGGAAACTTTCTGACCAATCTGGAGGATTTGATGGGATTTGACTTTGTAAAGAGCCTTGAGATAACATTTGTTGTGAATTGGCGCTACATAAATAAAATTAATTGAAGTAAACAGGTAAGGTCTGTTTTGACTTCCCAGGTGAATCTTTGTTTTCTGTTAACATTAACAGGACTGAACATACTTGATTCTGCAGAGCCTTTGACTTATCAAGCAACAAGTATTATATCTATCATCATGCAAATATAAAAATATTAACTGTATTATTTTGTCCAGAGGGCTGCCCAGTAGGGCAGTTGGTAGAAGGTCCAGGGTTCAAATCCTTCTGCATGTTCTCACTGTGCATGCATCAGGTTCTCCGCCTTCCTCCCACAGTACAAAACATGACTTAGGTTAATTAGTCTACAAATTTCACTTAGTGTAGAATCTGTGTGTGAATAGTGGTTAGACCTGAGTGTGTCTATGTTGCTCTGTGATTAACTGGCAAGCTATCAAGCTATACACTTTATAACATTTAATTTAATAGATATAGCTTTCACAACCGACTCATCAGCTTTCATTTGAACATTAGCTCCACGCCTGCTGATTAAGACCAGCTAAATTTAGAGACGCTGCTATGGAGACAACAAACTCTTCAGCAACAAACGTACAGGTTTGCATGCCATGAATGTACTGACAGCTGTAACCAAATAAGGTGTTCTGGTATCAGGGGCACACATATTAGCACAAAAATGAAGAATAGCTTTCCTGTAGGTTTACTCATAGCTATGCACAGCTAGCCACTTTACTGCCTAGTCTCTTTCTCAAAGCACACCACACACCGTGCATCTTCACTTGGTTATTCAGCTTCTTTCCCAAAACAAAGCCTATTATCATTAAACTAAACTTCAAACAAAAAGGAAAAAACCTGCCAGGTTGCGCATAAAGTAAATTAAACACACTTTTTCCTGCGCCTGCTGGCAACTGCACCACCATTGTCTAATTCTTCCATACCAATTCATAAGTATTATTCAGATGACACAAATAGGTTTTTATACTAGCTTTTCAGATTAGATAAATCATATAAGAAAGAAAAACAACTAAGTCAGAGACAACAGACAAGAATTGTTGGTTGCTATGGTGATTCCCACCATTTTAAGGTGAAACATACCCAAACGCTTTTTTAAAAACAAAAAAGATTTAACTTTAATATATGGTCCTGAGACGAAGATTCTTTTGTTGGTCGGCGTGGAAAAACTGATCGATAAAGTGCAACCAGAGAAGCTGAAGTGCTTGAAGTTAAATAAAATAACACAATGAGGGAGCTGATAAAAAAAAACAATAGATGCTGTGGTCTTTTAATTATAAAAGTTAGCTTATTAGGGAGGGTTCCTTGTGAGCCCAACAATGCAAATTAAATAAAGAAAAACTAATAATTAAGGTGTATTTTATCACATTCTTTGCATGCTCAAAACTACAGCCGATTATTACATGACAGCGTCAGATTCTCACCACTTCTGTATTCAGGGTGACAAAGCCAGAGCTCCAGACAGGTGGAGGCCGGATGCTCCTTGCTTCCATCAGGAGGATCCAACAGCAGCCGAAGCTCCAGCTGCAGAGAGTCCAGCAGCGTCTGGATCAGCGAGAAGTTAGGCTTGTCGGACATGTACACGAGGCCCTGGACGTGGGAGGGGAAAGTAACACACAACAAAAGAAAAAGACATTTTGCTTTAAAAGATATTCTGAAACTGCCATGGCAGAATTTCTTTTCTTCATTTAGTGCCTTTAATTCCTGTGCAAACACATTTAGGATAACCAGAGTTTTTGACTTACACTTCTTTAAAGGCAAGAGCAAAAAAAACAAAAACCAAACAACCTTTGGTTAGACAGCTAAAATGATCACATAACATATAAAAAGTCATTTGCCTTGAGTTGAGCCAAAGTCATGTTCAGCGACTTTCCTGGGGGGCCGGGAACACCAGGTGGACCCTAAGACACAAGGTTGAAACAAATGATTCAGTAAAATAGTCAATAAAATATCAACCAATAATCCAATGGAAAAACAACATTAAAGAATAACTAAGCATGAACTTGAGGAGAAAAAAAAAACACTGTTGAGTTTTATCTAAACTCATATATATACACAATTAAAATGCAATGATTTAAAAAGCTTCAGATTTATGTTAAGAAATACTGCTATTTTCCATATTTGTGTTTTTTGCATATTTTTTCAGACCTACCTGCCTTTAAATGCTCTCTTTAGGAATCTACATTTGTAGCATTTTAAATGTTTGACTCAATCATGGTAAACCATTAATTAGAGTTTATTTCAGGGTTTTAACTTACTGGGAGCCCTCTCCTTCCAGGCAGTCCAGGAGGACCTTGGTAGCCTTTCAAACCCTGCCAGGAAAATAAATCTAATCAACTGGTGATTTAGAGCAGCCATGGCCTACACACACACAAAACAAGAATTTAAATAATGTATTTATAAGTTTTCCATTTTTTGCTCTTATCCTTAAATGAGGCATAAATCATCCACGCTGGCACAAGTCAACAGAAGGCCCGTTTACACTACACCTAAAAACCAAGCCATGCCGAGACCGGTCCGAGCTTGGTCCAGTTAACTGAGATAAATGCAGCCGTTTACACACAAGAGTTATCTCGGTTATCTTGGTTCCTTGGTTGCTCCTCGCCTCCTAGTGGCGATCTGCGGTACTACCGCTCTCTGGGATTGAAGGCGGGACCGAGCAAATCAAAATGGCGGCACCCGTAATATTCAGGATGTTATTGTTAGACAGAGTCGGCTTTTGGGACGTGGATAAGACAAATGAACGTCTAATAAGGATTTACAGACGCAGGAAACAACAACAGACGCTGAGGTTCATAAGCAGAGTCATCACTGGAAATCGTGTGGCACGGTAAGGAAGCTAGTATTATTATGAATGTCTGAAATTTGTCTGAATGGAGTGTGAATCGGGACGTGCAGCCAGACACGCCGGAAAACCCGCTGACAGTCAGCTGACTGTAAGGGGATGACGCGGTCTGCTCATGCGCTCCTCGTTCTCAGGGAACCGGGCTAAAAAAAACCAGTCCGAGACCTGGTGATGAACTGGTCTGCAGTTAGCGCGGTCCGGTTATCGTTAGCGCGGTCTGGTTCAGTCTGCTGACCATTTACACACAAGAGTTATCTCGGTTACCGAGCTCGGACTGGTCTCGGCTCGGTTAAAAAAGTGTAGTGTAAACGGGCCACATAGACACATTTCAGCAACAAAACGAGTTATTTTAAACCCATAAAAGACTAATGACTATCAAAGTATCTACTTGCTGAATAGCTTGTAAACACAAATAGTTTATCAGCCAATCAAATAGCAGCAACTCTGAGTATTTAAACTCAACCAACATGTGGAGAATACCAAATCTAATGTGTAACACATTGAACCTCGAAGAAGACGGAGTACAACAGCAGGAAACCACACCAGCTGCCACTCTTGTCAGCTACAGACAAGTAATGGAGGCTACAATCAGAATCAGCTTTATTGGCATAGATTGCTTCCACTAACAAGGAATCTGACTTCGGGTTCAAGTGCACAAAGCCTACATTAGGCCAGGGGTTCTCAAACTTTTGGGTGCCAGGGACCCCTTAGCGGCAGCACAATTTTTTCCAAGGACCCCTTTAAATTCATCATCCTGATAGTATTTTTAAACAGCCTTTTGTGCTGTTAAGTACATTAGAAATTATATACGTTTTTAAAAATACATATAAATACTCCTAATATTAGAGATTTGGTGGAGATTAGATCCTCATTCTTGATGTAAGTGTCGTCATACTTCCTAATTTTAGCTGATTTGGCTTTTATCTTACTTGATGAAATGGACAGAGTTAAATATTTGTCTTCATCTTACTCAGCTCAACCTCGACGCATCCTCAGCAGTCCCTCCTCAAGCCCAACAACAAGCATTTTACAGGACCCCCAACCCTGGCTTCGCGGACCCCCGGGGGTCTGGGGAACCCAGTTTAAGAACCGCTGCATTATGCATAAATTACGAAAACTTTAGAGGAAATAAAAGAAGGATAAAAAGAACACTCTGCACAGGATTGTGCATGCACAGCCATTTTTAATACAAAGAAAAAAAAATGTTGGGTTGTGATGGTGCAAATATGCGTATTTTGTTTCACAGCAGTGTGGCGGACTACCCACGCTGTGAGGTGGCTGAGGGTGGCTGGTTTCAGGGCAAAAGCTTCTAAACTAAAAGTCTAAACAGTTTGTATTCAGGATGTGTGTGGTGTGCAGAAATGTTAGCTGTTAGTGTGCATAAATGTTGTCCGTCACAGTTTGAATCTGTCCTGTTTTCTGGATAGAGGAAACGCAAGATTAGGTGCATTTGACTGCCATCTGCCAACCTCTCGACACGACAGGTAAACTGTAGGGGGTCCAGCAGGAGGTCTGAAGATATTCAGATGCTTCAATACCAGTTATTCAAAGGATTTGATGAGAACAGATGTCGGGGTGACAGGCCTGTAGTCATTTAATCCTGTTATGGAGCGCTTCTTAGGGATTGGGATGATGGTGGATTGCTTTGAAGCAGAAGGTAACGTCACATAGCTCCAGAGACTTGTTGAGGACCTGAGTGAAGATGGGGGCTATTTGGTCAGCCTAGGTTTTCAAGGGGGTAGCAGAAAATACTATCAGGTCCAGGAGCGTTCCTGGTCTTCTTATGCTGAGAGCCCATCTTCCTCAGCGATATTTAGTGCAGGCAGGGTGTCAGAGGGGAGGAGGTGTAGGTAGTCCTTTTGTCTTGGAGTGAGAGACTGGTTTTCAAAGACACTGAAGAACATGTTGAGGTAGTCAGCCGGTCGGGTGGGTAATTTCACCATCGTGCATCAGCTGCTGTACCTGGAGATGTTGTTCAAGCTCCTCCAAACTGCTGCTGCGTCATTAGCTTAGAAGCTGCTTTTTTTTGTTTCTCACTGTAGCTTTCTTAGCTACAGTGGAAACAGGACCACCAAAATTGGACAATGTCCAACTGGGAAAATGCTGTTTGGACCAATGAGTCTTGTCTTTTGATTGTAGGAGAGAAAACGGGAAAGAACAACATTAAAGTGAGAATCCATCCAACCTTGTTTCAGGGGTTCAAGCTGGTGGCGGTTGAGTAATGACATGGATTTTTTCTTGAAATAGCTCTGAGCCTTCCATTTCATTATTGTTGATAATCGTGCCCATTTCTTAAAGCAGCAATAAGCGATTTTTCACCACTAGGTGGAGCTTGATCACTGTCTGTAGACCAAAACAAGACGTGTTTTGGTCTACAGAGAAGCCATGCCCCTCTTTACCTCCCAGTCTCACCCATCGGCTCCTGTGCACGTATTTGCAAAGGACAAAGACACAGCCAAACAGCATCACCTTTAAAAGGAACATGTCTAGTGAAGTAGTAAGCACCTCATAAGTTTATAATGTTGTTAGCAAGAGAACGGTTTGATCCGATGGGTGTGCTCTCTGCCATTTTGTGCCTGCCGATGGCATTTTATGGGCAGGGAGGGGCTCAGTCCTGAGTGGCAGCTGTCCCTGTGCACGTACATGTGTGTTTCAAAATAGCAATGAGCTAAAGATTGATGTGAAGAAAGGAGAGTGTTTTGTGCTGATGACACATACCTTTAATCCAAACAAACCCTGTAAATGAGAAAGAGAAAAGGACAGGAAGAACATTTTGGTTGGTTATTTAACTTTATTTTAGGCAACGTCAATGTTCTGGCTGATAAAACCTAGATTTTTGCCTAGAAATAAAATGTCTACAATAACAATTTCCACATTTTTACTAAGAGCTTTTAATCAAACAATATAGTTAAATATGTAAAAAAAATAACTTTAACATAAAGACATCAGCTATACTGCTTTTTAAATTATTATTACTTATTTTTAAATTATCTGAAATTAGTAATGTAAGCATGATTAAAATTTTCTGCAGTGATACAAAGATTGCGTTGAATATTATATTACAGTTCTTTTAGCGAATGTTACCAGGGAGAACTTGAGGATTTTTTATTTATTTTACTCAGAGAAGCTACTTACAGGTAATCCTGGCATCCCCAGAGCACCTCTTGGCCCCGGTGGACCAATGTTTCCCTAGAACAACCATAAAATAGAGCAAAGTCATTTTTTGGGGGGAAAGATGGCATTTTATCATCTATAACTATTTAAAGTTACCCATGGTGGACAATTTTGCAGGTTTCTAAGCATTTAAAAAAATCTTTGACCAATAAATAATTTAAGAACTAAAAATAAGAATTCTAAATATATTAACAGGAATATCTAAGAAAATTTAAATACCATGCAAATGTTGAATATTTTTGTCCCCTTTTCCAGAAAATAAATCTTAAAGATTTCATTGCACATATTGTGAAATATTTCAAGCTTCTAATACTTGTAGCCTTGATGGCTATTGCTTACAAGATAATGAAAACACAAGATTCAGTTTCTCACAAAACGAGAAGATAAACAAATATGTTATTTTAAACAAATGTCAGGCTTCTAAAACATTTATTCATTTGTATGCACTCACTACTTCATTGGTGCTCCTTTTACATGAATTACAGTATCAAATTTGGCATGTCATGAAGGAGATCAGCCTCTGGTGCTACAGAGATGTCCAGAACCCCAGGCTGCTTTCATATCGACCTGTAGGTCATCTGGATTGTTGGTTCTGGTGTCTATCATCTTCCCCTGGACAATACTCCATGGATTATCTGAGGGGTTCTGGTCAGGCCCATTTCCAGGCCAACCAACCACACTATCAACATGGTTCCCCCGAATAAGCTTTTGGTACCTTTGGCATTGTGAGCCGGTGCCAAGTGTTGCTGCAAAATGAAATCAGCATCTCCATAAAGCTTGTCAGTATAAGGAAGCATAAAATCCTACAAAACATCCTCATAGAAATCTGTCTTGAGCGCAGACTTCAGCTAACTAAATGGACCAACACCCTGACTATGAAAATTTCAAACTTGACTTCTAGCAAAATGGATCCTGGGCCTCTACACTGTTCCTCCAGGCTCAGGGCTCATGATTTCCAAATGAAATGCGAACTTTACTTTAATCTGAAAAGAGGACGTTGAGAAACAGCCCGGCTCCGTTTCTCCTTAGCCCATGTAAGACATTTGAAGCCAATGTCTAGGGTTTGTCGGTGTGCAGTGGCTCTTGACGCACTGCCTCTGGCCTCAGTCTTGTGAACTCTCCCCAAATTCTTGAATGGGAATGGACACTAAAGCAGGGGCCACCAACCTGGCACCCGCGGGCACCAAGTAGCCCCGAGGACCACATATGGGGCCCACGAGGCTGTTCTAAAAAAAAAACAGCACAATCCACCAGTGAGCTGCATCTAAAACTTTATTGTAGTTCATCACTCTTCCTGTTTATTCACACTTGCATTTATATAGATTTAAAAATGACAAAAAGCATAAAAAATGTGTTTATTTTACATTAAGTTAAGGTCAACGCTGACTCTTCTTGTTCAATGGTCAGAACTGGTAGCCCTTCGTGTGACACAACAACAATGAAGTAGCTCTCAGTTTCAAAAAGGTTGGCGACCCCTGCACTATAGACTGCAGTCATTCATGCTGCTGGTGCACCTTTTCTCACACTTTTTCCTTCCACTCAACTTTCTATGAATACGTTTGGATAAAGCCCTCTAAACAATCTACCCTTTTAGCAATGACCCTTTGTGGCTCACCCTCCTGGTGAAGGACATCAACGACTGTCTCCTGGACATCTGTCCATTTCTCATCAGCCTCCCTCATAAAAGTGTAGGCTATTATATTTAATTTATTCAATTTATACATTAAAAATGTCTTATGTTATTTTTAAATATTCTGATGCATCGAATTTTAGGTTTTCATTACCTCTGAGCCACATTTATCAAAATTCCGAGTGATAAAAGCTTAAAATATTTTACTCCATGTGTAATGAATCTTTACTTTCGAAAATGAGTGACAAAATATTGTATTTTATGCATCTATGAACGAGTTATATATTTGTATGCACAGTACTGCATATTGTTAAAGAAACATGTACCTGTTCTCCTTTTTGGCCCGATGGACCAGGCAACCCGACTGGACCCCGAAAACCCTGAAATATTGTATATTAAATACCATTTTCCAAACAAAAAGCAAGAATCGTCTTTACTGATGGCTTTTCCACACTTCTATATTATTGTCAAACAGTTTAAGATGTTTTAATGCTTTAATTAGCCTAAATTGTTACATTTTCATTTAAATTCTTAGATTTTGGAGTCAAATAAGCTGCCATTAAAAATGTCTATGCTCTGCTGGAAGAAAAGGTAAAAAAAATAAATAAATCCCGTATTTAAATTTCATCACCCACCTTTTTGCCCTCAGGTCCGGCTGGTCCAGGAAGTCCCATGTCTCCTTTCTCACCCTGGAGACAGGAAGACAAGAAGTTAACTTCCCATCACAACCACAAGTATGTTACTCTATTTTTTACTCTCATCTTTTAAAGTTATGTCACTGATAAAATACAGAGTGTTGCTTCAAACTCAGCTATAAGATAAAATAATATGGTACTTGTTTATTAGGGACTATCGGAAGGAGAAGGGGTATGATTAAATAAGTTTTACTTCATACCGCTCTTTGGACATAATCACTAAATATATGTAATGAAGTGTTTGTATTATAATGAGGTATGTGTGTATGTGTTAGATACTTTTAGCAGATCGTCTGAAACAATTAATTCTTGGCCCTGCTGGGCTTCTGTGGCATGCTCTCTTATTAATCCCATTTCAGACAGTAGCTAAGAGAAATTAGCCTCTTTGTCACATCATTATGCAGGAAAATATAACTTAGGGAAGTCTGGTAGAAAGTAACCCAACAAGCTGATAAACATGAAAACAATTAAGGTATGAATTACAAAAAAGCTTCATTTATATTTGTTGTAATACGAGTTAAATGTGTTTTTTTTTTTTCCCAGCCCTGGATCAATACACAGAAATCTAATTTTGGAGTTTTCCAAAGTTTTCAGTTTGAGAAAAAAATATAACACCTTGCAGAAGTATTTCTAAATCTTGAATTTTCACATTTTATTACCTAAGAGCCACAACCATGAATGTGTATTATTAGGATTTAATGTGCCAGACGAACACAAAGTAAACCCAAAACTGTTGAGTGGAAGGAAAATGTTGCTGCTGCTTTTCAAATCTTTTGCAGGTGCCAACAGGTTTCCTTTTAAGCTACATCCATCTTCCCATTAACCCTGGTCAACTTCTCTGTCCCCCACAGAATAACGCGGCTACCGCCGTGCTCGGGTTGATGTGGATTATTACGCCACACATAGAGTTCTGCATGCAAGCCATAAAAGTTCAGTTTTTATCCCATGTGATCAGAGCACCTTCATCCACAAATTTGCTATGTCCTTCAAATGGCTTGATATAAACTTCAAATGTGACTTGTTGTGTTTTTTTTCCCTGCAGATGTTGGTAGATTTGTACATTTTCCAAACTATTTCCAAGTTCAGGCGACGACCTGAACCGAGCTGTGTAAAATGTTCAAAGCTTGTTTTATGACCTAAACCTGCTTTAAATTTCTCCACAACTTTGTTTCTGACTCATCTGGTGATGAAAACCATTCACCGATTTCCCATTATTCACAATATTGCACTACTTTATGTTGATTAATTGCAAAAATATTCTGATCAGATTTACTGATGTTTGTGCAGGTAAGATGACAAAATGTGGAGTTATCAATATCATTTTGCTAGTTAATTATCTTAAAGCTTTGTTACTCTTGGGGAGAAGTGTATGGTGATGTTGTCGTCAGCCATTTAAAATGTCTTTTTTCTCTCCTTTCATTAGAACCAGTCGGTTTAACAATCACAAGTTTATGTTGAAGTGAGTGGATTCAGATTTCGCTCTTTGTATTGAACTTGAATCGCTCTCGTTTACCTCTTCTCCCTTTTCGCCCTGATCCCCTGGCTCGCCACGCAGTCCGGGAAGCCCCTTGGTGAGAAAAAAATTAAGCAAAACAAATAAAGCAGAAACAAAAATCAGCATATATGAATCATTCTGCGAAAAGCCTCACATTGGAGGAACCTAAGATAGATTTTCATCAGCCAATGAGCAGATGCGGTAATTAAGAAGTCAACTCACAATGATTCCTGGCCATCCAGGTAGGCCGGTTGTCCCCTCATCTCCCTTTTCGCCCTAAATAAAATAAAAACACAAACTGTCATTTAAAATATTAGCGGGTGCGGAACAACCTGCTGGTAATGTTTCTGTATTCTCCACCTTTGGTCCTCGATCTCCCCTGGTCCCTCTGACTCCAGCCTTTCCCCGTTTCCCCTGAGGAAATATTCCGCTTGTTTGTCAACGTGTCAAAACGGAAATAACTTAACGCACAACAAACTGCACAATGTTTTATGCATGAATCTGTCCATGCAGCGGCTTGCTGAATTCCTGCTTTTAGACATGTTTACTCGTACGCAAACACGCCACAGCGGCTAAAAGAATGCTGCTTTCAGCTCGAACCAAAGGGTCTTTACTCACCAAGCTGACAAAGTGACATTCTTAATATTCAGAACAGGGAGCAGCTCTCTGCCCGTTTTATATTGGAACAATAGGAAAAATGACATGTTCCACATCGGAGCGGTGTCAACCTTACATACCCTCCGTCCGATGGGACCCGTTTTCCCTGGAGGTCCAACTTCACCATCATCTCCCTGTTAAAGTAATGTACAAAGAGACGAGTTTAAAAAGAGTAAAACACTCGTTGACTTCAGCAGATTAATAAATCGGTAACCAGTTATTTCTCCTGCGTGTTTTTAACTTATTCCAATTAGCTGCACCCATGTCTCCTGCTGTGTGACTAACTTTCTGTAGTGTAACATTAGCTTACAGTGACTTTTTAGTCCGAAATGGCACGTTGCATTGATGCTAACTGCAGAGACTTGTAGAGTTTGCAAACGATGCCGCTCAGAACCACTGCTGATCTAAATGGTACCAGAATATTAGCATTTTGAACCAGTTTTTTTTTAACAGGCAGCAGAAGTGGGACCAAGTCACTGTTTTGCAAGTCCCAAGTCAAGTCTCCAGTACGGACAGCCAAGTCCGAGTCAGGTCTCAGGCCAAAACAGGTGTTAATCAAGACAAGTCCCAAGTCTGAAACTTCTAATTTCAGGTCGTTTCGAGTCTTTAGCAATGTTGAAATGTGAATCATAGAGCATGTGTTCTTTTTATATCAGTGTTTATCTCAAAACGTGATGAAACCAGTCCAGCTGATCTTACAAGACAGTAAAATGAAACTTCGCTCTAAGAACAGCCCTCCTTTGAACTAAATTAATCAAGAATATTCAGTGAAAAATGCAACAGCAGAACTTCATATTCAGACACAAATGGATTTATTCTTGGGAGCTTTTTATTTTGTTTCCTTTTTTAAAAAAATCTGGTTAATTTGATGGGCCGTTCTGCACCTCAGAAGTGGGGAAAGACAGAGACGGTCTGTGTTTGTAGATACTGATTGAGTGAAATTAGTTAATGGGGCTCACTTTTTAAATGATGGATGTCTTAAGCTTTAGATATTAGGTTAAATATCAAGTCTTCAAGCAAACAGATTCAAGTCCAATTCAAGTCTTAAATCATTTGTGTTAAAGTTCAAGTCTCTGAGTACTTTTTCAAGTCAAGTCTAAAGTCATAAAATCTCTGACAAGCAGTCTTCCCCTGTGGTGAACTAAGCTGACTAAACTCACTACAGCGCACTACAGTGCCCGGTTTTGCCTTTCCTCATAACCGGGCATGCATGTAGCGACAGTGGAGAGGAAAACTCCCTGGTAACCGGAAGAAACTGGCAGCGGAACCAGAACCAGGCTCAGTGTAAACAACCTTACGCCGAGACCGGTTACATCATTCCTTTTGGCTGTTGACCACTTTGTGTTTGGCTTTTCTTAATGTTTTTTTTTTTTTTGTTACACATTTAAAAAGGAAAATAAAGTTGTAAAAATAATTATATATATAAATGTCATTTAAGGAATCCTACCTTCTCCCCTTTCCTGCCCTGCTTTCCTTCAGCTCCGGGTCTTCCGTATGTCCCCTGCAAACCAAGACGGTTGTTAGCTTGCTTTCAGAGTATTCTAGCACACATAGTGCTTTTAGGACTGCTTTCGCTTAACCATAATCAACACTGCTGTTTAGGATCAAATGATAATTTATTCATTTGTATTTTCCTTAGATACCTACAGGAGCACCGGCAGGACCAGGAGGACCCTGGGTCCCCATCTCTCCTGAAGGCCCCTAAAATTGAGTCATAAGGACAAAATCAGACTGAGAAAATAACCCTTCAGTGGATTATTGATACTCTTTACACGTTAATTTACCTCCAACCCTGGTAGACCTGAGGGACCATGGACGCCTGGAGGACCATCTTCACCCTGAAATAATATTCAGTTTTTTTTCAGACATTTCCACATAAATATGCATCATGATTGTGTTTTTATAGTGTACAGTTTATCACACACTATATATTTTAAAAGTCGTTCCATCCATCCTGCACTTGAGCAAGAAACTCATCCCTGATGCAGAGGCAGGAGTTCATTTTCGTATGCTTGAGAATAAAGAGAAAATATAATAAATAAATAAACAATAAACTCATGCTAACCTGTTCTCCTGGTGGGCCTGGTACTCCTGGTTCACCTTTCAGCCCTAATGTTCCAGCTTCTCCTTTGATCCCTTCATCACCCTTTGGTCCTGCTTGTCCCATTTGACCCTGTCGCCCCGACAGGAAAACCTACTTTAATCGTCTTCAGCACAAGGTCAACTACTCTCTCTTATTCTCACTGTGTTGCTGATTAAATGACAAACTCCTCATATTTCTGACATTACTGGACTCTTACAGTTTGTCCAAAACCGCCTGCGTCTCCTCTGACCCCTCTGGGTCCGACTGGTCCCTAAGAAAGTCATGAGGATACAACATTATTACCTATTCAGGGAAGGTCTCAGACAATGTCTGTTATTTAAACCTTACCTGAGGACCTTGTGATCCTGGTGCTCCAGTTATTCCTGCTGGCCCAGGCTCCCCCTATCAAGATGCAGATGGATGTAATTTCGATATTTTAACTATCAAACAGTGGTCACTGTTTAATTGTAGCCCTGAAAACATCATTGTGTGTCTGTGGCAGGTATATTATATGGACTGAAACAAGTGTGGACAACCACAATGAGAGGCTAGGAGCAAGGTGGCACCTTCCTCTTGAGCAAGAAACTAAATACATTGTTGTGGAACCTAGGGCTGGACGATAATTCAATAACGATATATATCGATTGATAAATGTATATCAATGATAGAAAAAAAGAGTCAATAAAAAGTTCAGTTTTCCTTCCTTTTGCATTCTAGCCTATCATGTAGTTTAATATTAGTCATTACAGCCTCCCAACCAATCACAAACACCGATCCAGGCATAGACATAATATAAGAGTAGACGCGTCATTGGGCGAGTTCTGCCTATGCTGCGATGCGTCAGAGCGTCCGCCATCTTAAATGTGGCAAATCTGCAGTTACTCAGTCACTTAAACAGTATCAGAGGGACTTTAATCTCTGAATATACTTTGTATTTGTAGTATTTTTTTTTTTGTAATATTACAAGTTTATTTTCGTATCCCTTTAGCTTCATTCTCCTGAATTTATTCTCCTAAAGAATAAAGAGTATTTAAAATAATCTAACCTGGACCTATTACTCCAGGAGTGAAATAATTCTGCAAACTGTGATTATTCTGGAAATGTTCCCCCTTAATTCTCATATGATGTTTTTATCATAACATTATCACTTTTGTGTTTGTTTGTTTATTTTTACTTTATTGACATAGGACTTTTTTTCCTCATATTATTAATTTTACCTCTTTAATATTCACCCAAAAAGTCTGTTCCTAAAGGTTCACTTATGACACGGTTTGATGAAATAATGAAGACCACAATGTTTAGATTTAACAAATTGATCCTTATATTCATAAGACATACACACAAATATATATATATATATATATATATATTTATGTGTGTGTGTGTATTTATTGCAGCACAGTAATGAGGCATCTTCTCTGATCCTCGTTCACAATAACAGAACTTTTTTCTGCCACATACAATATGGCAGTGACGTTGACGTGCGAACCTGCGCCCTATGACGCGTCTACGTATATGATGTCTGTGGATCCAGGTATGCTCCGTCACTAAGCTCCGCCCCCTTCAAAGAGTTCAGAGAGCATCTGTTCTTTTTTTTCTTTTATAAAAACTTGCAGCTTTGGCAAAAAGTTGGTTGAATAAAGAGTTTAGTTTGAATTCAGTGTTTCTGTGTTCTGTATCAAAAAATAATTCGCTAAACAACTGCATTAAATGGCCAGGGCTGCACTTAAAACATATGTTTTGAATTTGTTGATAATTATCGATATCGATCAATATGATTTTTAATTTATCGATATGCTTTTTCTTCTATATCGTCCAGCCCTAGTGGAACCTATATAAATCAATAGTTTACAGAGAATAGCTGCAATAAATTAGTAAAGAAATAAACATTTTTGAATTTGTATTTGAACAAATCTGAAAATGTATACATTATTTGAATAAATTCTTGCACTTTTAAGCCCTCCATAGTGATGATCGGTCTTTTCTTATCAAGGAAACTACTATAATATCATAACAACACCTCATTTTAGCACTACTCTGTCACAAATGTTTTATAATGAGCTTTCAAAAAGAAGATCAACATAGAAGATTGCTATGATTTATGATGCGATTAATACCAGCTTTGATCTTTTTTTTTTTTATTGCCGTTATCACCTTCTCTCCCAGCGGTCCATCTGGTCCTGGAGGTCCCGGAGGACCCGCGATTCCCTAAAACAAACAAAAACAGAGTGAAAACTGAATTCATGCTGTCTTCAGTTAGACAGGAGGGTAAATTTCATTGGAACAGCATCAAAACATCCAGGTAAGCAGCTCACCTGGAGCCCCGGCAGACCCCCAGGACCCAGATCTCCCCCCAATCCAGGTTCACCCTGTTAGAAAAACACGTCAGCTGACTTTTACTCCACAGATTATTCTGGATTTGATTGCTGCAGACTGATCAAATTAGGGTTGGTGATGCCATTTAACCGAGTCCCAACAGGAAATTTAGTTTTCTTCTCATCCGCTTTCTAACTGCTGGTAATTTTGGCACTAAACCTTTTGTTTAAAATTAAAAATATATCAACAAACGTTTTATTGATTCCAAAACAACGTTGTTAAACTTGACCAACAACAGCAACCAGACTTCCTCCATCGAGCACGACGACTCATTCACTCACCATTAGACCATTGTTGCCCTTTTCTCCCTTTGGGCCCTGCAGACCCTTTTCTCCAGTGGCTCCCCAGGGGCCCTCCTGACCTGTTAAGCCACGAGGTCCAATCTCACCCTGCATACAGCAAACATGGGCACATCAGAAAAAAGGAAGCAGGAATTATTTTTCTATCAATCCATGATGGAGCGGTTACCTTCGGTCCTTCAGGTCCAGGATCCCCCGGTTCACCAGGATGTCCGACTTCCCCCTGCAGAACAGACCAGAACACTGAAGCTGACTTCCACTGAAAAATACTTTTTAAAACCATAAACCTCCTCGTAGTTGTTGATTTCTATAGCAGTGTGCTAGATCTATTGGGTGCACTCAATCAAAAAAAAAAGAGAAAAGAAACTTACACTGTGTAAGTATTCATCCCGTTGAATATTTCCACATTTTTGTGTTGCAAGCAATATTTTAATTGTGACAGACCATTACAAAGCAACTGATAATTGTGAGAAAGAAGAAAATACACAATTTTCAATTATATTTTGCAAATAAAAGTCTTAAACGTTCAGCAAAAGTTTGCATTCAACCTTGTTTACTGTGATAGCCTGAAATGCAATCAAGTGTGGCTTGATTGCGTTTCAAGTGTGGCTCACCTTTCAGCCGTGCAACAAACAAATCTGAGCTTTGCAGAAAGATGAGGAGCCATTGTTATAATGAGATCCTATTTTAGGTTTACCACCAGCCATGTAGAAGACATAGCAAACATGTGGAAGAAGGTGACCTGGCCAGATGGGACCAGATTTGAGCTTCTTGACCAATGAGCGAAGCTAATATCTTCAATCTGGGAGGTGGCAGTGTGACTATCATCGTTGATGGTAAGACGGATGGCGCTAAAAACAGGACAAATTAGAAGCTGTAAAAGACTTGATACTGGTGCGGAGGTTCACCTTGTATCCACCCAGAGTTAAAATGGAACGGTCCTTTACATGCAAGAGTGGCCTAGTCAAAGTCTGGATCTAAATGCAGGTGATAACCCCTGGCAAGACTTGTAGAATGTTGTTCACACACACTCACGATCCAATCTTTATCTGTTTTGTAAAGTCTCTAATGGGCAAAGCAGGTAGAGACAGACTCCAGGTCCATACTCGCAAACAAAATCAGAAACTCATTTTCAATTTTCCTTCCACTTTGCAGCTATGCCATCCTTTGTTTCGGTCTGTCACATCAAATTTCAATGAAATACAAAAAAAAGTTTGTGTTTGTAATATCAAGCAATGTGAACGAGTTCTAAGGGAATGAACTCTTTTGAAAAGGCACCTTTATTTCAAACCAGCAGGAGGTGGAAGCCAAATGAGTGGATTGTGCCGCACACATTTCATCCACTACTAAGGACAAAAAAGAAATTACAGGCACTGTCTACGTGAAAAGGAATCAGGTTTAAGTACTCTCTTCATTGCTTCCCCGTGAAAATTTAATTTCATGCCTTATGAACCATTGTGACCATTTCGCTACGAAACACATTTTCATCTGTGAGGGATTTAATTCTACCCAGGTATATCTACAACCATCTCTGAGGCATAAAAATCAGATCGGTGCACCTACCTCTTTACCCTCTGGTCCTGGGGGCCCCTGGGGGCCTTTTGCTCCTTCAGGTCCTCTCTCCCCTTTGGGGCCTTGAGCTGCAGGAGTCCCACAAGCGCCCAGATCCCCCTGACAAACAGGAGAACATGCTGATCCAGCTGATTTTGTTCTATCTGGATACTGATAAGGGGTCAGCAGACTAAAATAACCCCTGCGCCTGTGACGGTACCTACAGACGATCCCACACGTGCGTATCAAAAGCAGGCTGCAAATGATCATTAATAAACAGTATTTCATATCTTAATTATAGAGATTCACACATCAGGAAGTATGAAAAATAAAGATTAAAAAAGCCCATATATTCCATACCCATCTTTCACTGAACCAAGGTAAAGCCAGAATGGAGAAACTGGGTTAAACAAAGTACACCCCCTAGTTGAACAGCTACCTGTAGCAGAAATGACTCAGTACTGTCTACCTTCATCATTTTGTCCCATTGTTGAAATGTTTCAGTTTGTGGGGGTCAGCAGATGTCAGCTCCTCCTGTGTTCTCCTAGGCTACGTTCACACTGCAGGTCTTGATGCTCAATTCCGATTTTTTGTGCTAAAATCTGATTTTTTTTTAGGTGGCCGTTCTTACTACGGTACAATTAAATGGAACCGCCATCATACTGCTGTCTGACAATTCAGGACCACAAAGTGACCTGCATGCGTGGGTAACAGAAGGAGATGTCACGCAGCAGCGCACTGATTACAGAAGTAATGGTGAATGTAATTGTTTCTAGAAGTGTTCAATAAAGTTTTGCTCAAAGAAAACTCTCAAAATAAGAAAAAAAACACTGCAGATACCAGCTGGTGTCTCTCCTTGATATTATTAGAAAGCTGTTGAACAATGGGAGCCGACAATATTAACACCACATCATAGCAAGATGTAGTAAGGTAAGAAGACTTTTAATGGAGTGCTAGGTGCTGCTACTGTGTGTTGATGTGAAGTGAAAGACGGATAAAATGCGACATGACCGTTCCAACTGTGGATGCTTTGAAAAATATCTACATACGTATCCGAATTGTATGTATGCATGTATGTATGTATATATATATATATATATATATATATATATATATATATATATATATATATTTATGACAATTTTTTCCTTTTACATAAATAAAATATGTTGAAGCTGCTCTTTAGTGAAATGTGTGGCTATTGTACACACCTATGGTTGCTTTTGAAACTGTGCTGTTGTCATGGGAGGAAAAAATAGCATTTCATATATTTTTAAGGGTCTTCTAATAACTTATTAACAAAGAGATTAACAAAGAGCTGAAATGTCTTAATTTTTGCCTTGAAATCTACATGATTTCCTTACAATATCTTGTATAGGCACAAAAATGCATTAGATATTTTTTTAAAAACATTTTTGCACAGACTCATGGAGATGGGGGAGTTCTGACTGACCTGATCTCCTTTCCTTCCAGGTGGACCTTCGGTTCCTCTTTGACCAGGCAAACCCTGAGGAGTCGAATATATGCTAAAATAATCTCGCACCATAAAAATAAAGCATAAAAACATGATGGTGGCAACTTTAAGGAGTCAACAATAAATTTTCACAACTTCAGTAATAATGGTAATTTTTGCCAACTCATCTAATTTGTGTGAAAATTAAATATTTTTTATTTTTTTAGGTTTAAATCACAGAAAGTACCAGCTAAATCCAAAATAACATTTATATATTACAGCTCTTAAACCTTTTACTGACCAACTTGTTTTTACAAATGTTGTTTTCTGACTTAAATGTAAAAAACTGTATGAAAACCTTCAGTTACACCATCTCAGAGTTTGATTTTCTGTTCATATTTCCAATGTCATTAATTTATTCCTGCAAACTGAGACCATACTAAATTTTGTGATGTTCTTTAAAACTGAATCTAATTCAAATTAATTAAAAAAATTGAACTATGGTTCCCCTTCTGCACTTGCGGCAGTGTAAATAGACATAACAGGTGTCAGTAGTTTAGGGCTGGGACTGATGTGGGAGAAACCCCAATTCCCTATTAAATGTGGCCTAGTGTATTTTTATTTTATTTATTTTTTTAGATTTCTCACTTCTTGAAAAAAAGTAAGGATTACAAACCTGTGGTCCGCTTAGTCCTTGGGGGCCTGGATCACCTTGCAGTCCGGAGAAACCCTGGAGGTTTAATCAGCTCAGTAGCTGCACACAAATACTAGGAAAATTAAAAAAAAGAAAAATTAATCAACCATATTTTACCTTGTGTCCTTTTTCCCCTGCTGCTCCCATAGACCCATCAGCACCCTGTGGACCCTAAAAAACATAAAGCAGAGACATTTTGACGGTTTTTCAAAAGGTTTCCTTATTGTGATCATAAAACATTACACAAACTTCAGTTAAAGTTAGAAACATTTATTTTTATGTATTTAAGTGAAGATGGATTTAAAAAAAAAAAAAACAGCAGTCGAGGCTAGGTACCCACTCACTGGGATTCCGGATGGCCCCTGCGGCCCTTGAGGCCCTGGGGGCCCAGTGCTTCCTCTGGGTCCAGGTTTGCCAGTCCCACCATTGGGACCTGGAAGCCCCGGAGGGCCCTGAAAATTATCCAGAAATCAAAGCATGAGCATTAGGATGCTTTTGCCATAGTTGTTTCTAAAGTTTATAAAATATTTTTGGTGTTACCAACTCTTTTATCCTGAAGGTTGCCACAAAACACATGCTTTTATAGTCTGCACTCATTGTAGATCTACATTATTAGACCACATTTAAATTGTGTTTATCTGTCATTTCTCTGCAGACACTCAGATGAAATTTATCTTCATTTAGATTATCAATTTATCCTAAATTTAATGATTCATTATAGTTCTGTATGAGCACACATTCAAATGACACTGGGTGAAGTGATTGAAAATCCTTTATTTTTTAATTCCAGCATCCCTAAAGTAAAGCAATCAAATAGTCTTTACTACTATGATACACCTCAGTAATTATATTCCACAAAAAATTAAATCTTGATTAGTTTTAACTAAGTCAATATTAATTAAAGAATACTGAGCTGCTGCAAAGCTGAAATTAATTGCAAATGCAATAATTGGCATACTAATGCAATACCAATTTTTTTAACGTCAGACAGCAAGTCAAAGCATGCCCTGTGCTGTGACCCAGGAAAATAATCAGGATAAAAAAAGGATATAATCAGGAAAATAATCAGGAAAAAAAAGGATATAATCAGGAAAATAATCAGGATAAAAAAAGGATATAATCAGGAAAATAATCAGGAAAAAAAAGGATAAAAAAAGCACCACATATTAAAAAGACCACGGTAAACAATACAATACAATCCTATTAATTTTATAAACTTACAGGTGGTCCCTGGATCCCCTCAGGTCCTTTATCTCCAGGTCGGCCCTAGTAGAATAAAGAAAAAATTTAGAGGTTTGTTTATGCATAAATTGATATAAAAACAATTTAACTTAATGCATGATGATATTGCATCATTTAATGTCCTTATTTCCCCTGACTTTTGTATACTGAATTATTTGTGGCGAAATACAAAAGAAAACGGTACGTTATGCTTTATGTTCTGGTTTTTAAATACTAAAAAAAAAACTTTGGGCTAATTAACTGATGGAGGACATTGATAATTCATTATGAAATTACTTCTTAAAAAAAAAAAAAAAAAGCCATTCCAGCGCAGAACATCATTTTCAGGACTCATTTAATTGTAAAACCATTCTCTCACCTGAGATCCCCGAGGTCCCTTGTCTCCAGAAG
Organism: Fundulus heteroclitus; assembly: GCF_011125445.2. Classification (NCBI taxonomy): domain Eukaryota; kingdom Metazoa; phylum Chordata; class Actinopteri; order Cyprinodontiformes; family Fundulidae; genus Fundulus; species Fundulus heteroclitus. Next base: position 7,693,986 of record NC_046368.1, on the reverse strand, counting down.
AACCTGGCAGACCCTTAAAAAGATGATATAAAACATTATGTAAGTTATAACATGTTTGTTGCATAAAAACGCTCCCCTACTTGCATTACAATTATTAGCCGAAAAAGGCTGAGTGGGATGTCAGAGAATGTAGTTTGTGGTATTTTTATTATTTAAAATTAGGAACAAGGTAGCCTATGTAGTAAAATACATAAAACACAAAAACAAAAACCACAGTTGGGGTTAGGCTTACTTTAGGACCTGGCTTTCCATGAGGGCCAGGTAAGCCTCTTACACCTGGCTCACCCTTTAGTTGGGAAAAAGAAGAAGAAACCTTTAGTTTAATTTGACTGACTCCACTAACTTCAAGTATCAAAAGAGTAAAACTAAAATACACTAAACAATAGTTAAATCGATACTAATTTATGGTACAGATACCAAGATAATAAAATAGCAAAAATATTTCTTAATTTCAGTTGACATCTCAGTTTGTTATATAATCTGTAATTAATTCCTATGCAGGAGTAAAGCTAACAGCTATTTCTATTTAGGTTAACAACAAAGCTAAATACTAATTACGCTAATGGTCAAGCTAAAAGCCAATCAGCCTACCAGATGCTTTAGGGAAGAGTAAAGCTAACAACAACTTAGGTTAATGGTAAATATAAATGCTACCTATGTTTAGAGTCACGCTAACTAAAGCTCAGGCTATCAGATGCTCAAAGTAACAGTAAAGCTAACAGCTTATCAGGGTAACAACAAAGCTAACAGGTTCTTAGCCTAACATTAAAGCTTACAGTTTCTTAGGCTAACAGTAAAGCTAACAGGTTCTTGGCCTAACATTAAAGCTAAACGCTTCTTAGGCTAACAATAAAGCTAACAGCTTCTTAGGCTAAAAGCTAAGCTTTGGTTTTGATTGGTTGAAATCTTTCTAAAATGGGTTCTGTTCCTTTAGCTTTTAGCTTTGGACTTTTCTGGGACAATTTCACCCCAATTCTCCAACTTAAATCACACTGACTGCTGTTTACTGCGGGTATAATACATGCTACTTTTAACCATTTGACCCAACATTTCTTCAAAAAGCCAAGCCTTTACTTTAGAAAATGATTTTCATCATAAATGGAGTGGGTGAACTGAATTAGGGAAGTATCAATTTACCCTTTCTCCTATTGAACCTGGAGGCCCTCGCATGCCAACATTCCCCGCTGTGCCCTTTTATGAGAAAGAAGAAAGGAAAAGGGGTGGGGGGGGGGATCAGTTGGTGAAAACGTATCCTTGTCCTAGTAAAAAAACAACACAATGTATTTGTCCAATTTCACATGAGTACGGTTGAAATAAATAAGAAACGACTCTAATCTGTCGTCTTTTTTTTTTTACCTTCAACAATTTTACTCCTACCTTGTTTCTATGCAATGCGGAAACGTTTAACTGCCAGATGTGATAAAACAATTTAGGAGCAGTACCTCGTAAAAAGAGAAATTTATCTCGTAAGAGTTTTCTCGTTATAACGAGACACAGTTTTATGGTATGACATCGCATTTCATGGTCATTCGAATTAAATGTGGTGGGGAAATAGGGATTGAGCCACTTTATGTCTTTTTACTAAGATGGAATCTGCAAGAGGATAGGTATTTCAAAACAGAGAAGAGACAAACAAAGTCATTGAAAGGTGGATGTGTGTGCAATTGGCCTGGGAAATGAGTCTGGTCGCAGCGAAAGTAGAACATCCTGAGGAAAATGAGACACCTGATGTCTTCTGACAGCCACCTGCTGTTATCACAAAGTCAAGTGAGCTTTTCGCTGGTCTAACTATGGGCGGTCTGGAGGCTATATCAACAGGTTGCTAAATAATATTTGTTAGTCAATCTTTGTCTATTTCAATTTTATTATCATGTAGGACTTAGTGAACCTGCTTAACCTGATGTCAAGAGGTAAGCAACCTTGGCGTCCTCCTCGTAGGTGGAAACGGGAAAGGGTGGGACTTTGTGGACAAGTATTCAGCCTGCCGAACCTCCAGGGAGATGACAGATTAAAAATGAAATTATCCCCAAAACAAAGGTCAAGTGACCGCCCCCTGCCAAACAGCAACCAGAGCTGAAGCGTGCTGAAAGACGTAGGTGCAATGGTTACGACTTATCAATGAAAGTCCTGCAAAGAATGTTTATGTTCTCACACTTTTCCCACAGGTGTAAACATTACTGATGTACCAAAGGCAAAAACGGAGGACACATACAGCACATGTGCAAAGCTATGTGCGGGAGTTCTGCTAAGTAAAGAGGTTATCTGTGCTAGTTGCAAGTTTTATTAGCCTCAAGATAAATAGTTTAAATAGTTACTGTGATATAAATGTTCCTGCATTTATATCACCCTTTTGCCTTTTACCATTCAGTTTGTGTTCTGTTAAATTTCATAATGGCTTTAAAATAAATTGTTGTTTATTAAACATTATTCAGTAATATGAGTATTGATGTTTAGATTTAATTTCTGTGATAAAGGTGTCCATTATTGTATATGTTGATATGTAATACATATTTCCTTGATTTATCGGTCGCCTTGTTTGGTAAGATTTGCTCGTTTTGTTTGTTGGTTTAATGAAAATGATCAGTACAAGTAAAACCTAAATACTTAATTAAACTTCGTCTGGCAGTTAAACGCTTCCGTAATGACACAGAAGTTTCAAGAAGTAGATTTTACTGTATTTGGACTCACTTGAGATAACCATATACACTTTGTTAGAACCTTTTCTGATGCTTTTAGAAGCCTTTTATCCTAATCAATATTGAAAACAACAAAACTGTAACAACCACTCATATATCCAGTAAAACAACAATAATGTAAAATCGTTTAAACACTTAAACTTCAGCATAGAGTTTTGTGTTTTCTTTGTGGGTGAAACGAGTCCAAAACTAGTTTATGTTTAGTTTTAATTACTTTAATGATTTAATTGCCCAGTTCATTCCTAATTATTTAAAGGGATCCACCATTAGTAGAACATGTTGTCCTTTTTTTTAAGGCATTAAACAAAAGAAAAAAAGAAAGAAAGAACATGTTATCCTAAATCTATTGACATTTTCCTGTTAACTTAAAAATTGTGGTTTGTGATACGTAAAAACTCATAATTACTTCAAATATTGTATGTTCTTTGTTATATTTTTCACCAATGGAGGTCGCCATTTTTTCAACTGCGCAATGCATGCTGGGTTAATGAGGCGGTTAGGTCCTACTGGACTGGAACCTACAGAGTTATTTGAATTGTTTTTTGATTGTATTGAATTTGATTGGTGTAAATTTAGACAATGCCACACGGTTTGGCTGTTGGTTGTAATGTCAAAAGATAAAACAACAGAAACGGTGAGTCTTAATCGCTTCCCTCATTAAAAAAAAAAAAAAAGGAATGGGAAAAGCTGTTGGAAGAAGACAACTTCCAAAGGACCCACATTTTTGCTCTCAACAGTTCTCTCCTGAAGACTTTGAGTAATTTTGACCAACATTGATGAAGGTGCTAACAGGTGGGCTACAGTCGCCTGCTAAAACCAGCTGACATGCCGACTATTTTTATTCATAAAGCACCTGAACCTCGCTGCCTTGCGAGTGAAAGAGGCTGGGAGACACATCAGAGACAGAGACTGGCAACAGACCGGACCCTAACCAGGTGTTACTGGACCGAAGACGGGACCGATCAGATATTAAGCAAGTGTTAATGGATATGTCACCGGACACAGAGCACTACTTGCCGGGATCACACAGTCCTACGAGCGGTACGTGTCAATCGCTATTATTATTATTATTACATTGTCATCAATTTCATTGTGCTCTGGTTCAGACCGATAAGGTTTAACATTACTCATTGCTGTTTTGGTTTAATGGAGCTAGCTCTAAAAGACCTAGTATACGTCATTTACCCAGAATGCATTGTAGCGTAAACCACATGGTGACGTCCATGTGACAATATTTTATTAACATGTATAAAAACTAAACATCTTACAGTATTTTGCTGCATTGATTTTACATCTAAAATAGATGTTTCTAAAATAAAGTTTTTAGAACTAATCCTGGATCCCTTAAAGGCTTCCTTTATGCTAAGTGTGGCATCATGTTCATTCCATGTGCAAGATCAATGCTGCAGAATCACTTACATACATGCCTACTGGGCCCTGAGGTCCTTCCATGCCTGGTTTCCCTGTAAAACCCTGAGAACATAAAACACATGAGAATTAAATCACATCTAACTAATAATGAATGTAGCGGCTTTGGAGTCCTCACTTTTACTCCTGGTGGACCTGGAGAGCCCGGGGGTCCAGTCTTCCCTGGCGGTCCCTGAAAGAGAAACACGTCAGGTGTGTCTTGGGTTGGATAGTGGTCACTGTAATTTTTGGAATGATCTTGTTGAAAGTTTGAGACATTTTTCTGTCTTCATGTGAGATTTTGATTGGGTTTTTGGAATGACTCAATGTTGGCTTTAATCTTAAAATATGATTACTTCTAAACAGACAAAAATATATTGTTTGGAATGGACTGCATAAACAAAATGTAGATTTTATGAGAAACAATTTACCTTTAAGTGATCTTACCTTTATGTTTAGTATTTAATTTGTTGACTTTATTGTCTTTTTTTTTAAATGCCTTTCATTATTTACTGTATTTAAGTATTTTAGTATAAGTATTTTAATGTATCTTTTTGCATTGTCATTTGCTACATAGTTACATTTATTTACTAATAAAATTAGGTTAAAGAAACATGTTTTTACATTGGGTCTTGCACTCATTGTGTTGATTCTGACCCATTGTTAGTGTTTAGGAGATGTTTTCTGACTTTAATTATTATTATTATTATTTAACTGGCCAGGGCAGCCTTTAAAAACTGAAGTTTGTATGAAGGTACTTCCTGGTTAAATAAAGGCTACATTATATATATATATATATATATATATATATATATATATATATATATATATATATATATATATATATATATATATATATATATATATATATATATATATATATATATATATATATATACACTGAGGAAGGTAAAATAAAATGTATTTTGCTTTTGTCTCCCTCAGCAGAATGTTCTTATGTTGAGCCGTGAGGGATGCCCAACCCCCCCTACCCTGCCTCTAAAGTAGCCTTATATATACAGTAATGTCAACAAAGCATACCGGTGAACCTGGTGGCCCATCTGGTCCTCTATCCCCTGCAATGCCTGGAAAACCCTGGAAAAGTTAGACATGAAACAATGGTAAATGAACCAGAATAGACAGACATGGATATCAACCTGATTTATTTCTGTTTAACAGACGCATCAAGCTCCAACTAAAGCTAAACTATAGGTAATCATTTCACGTAGTTTACCTTTTACTACACCAACATAACTAATGGCTGTTTAAATGAATGTGTACAAAGTTTATTATAGATTCTAGATTGATAATTAGGAGTTTAATTTCAGACTGCTACGTTTATGGTCAATGCCGGCATTAAAGAACATGATAGCCACCCTTATGCTACACAGAAAGCATGGGATAAGATGTGGTCTAGATCTGCGTTTTTATGGCAGCAGCCTGTGAACATTTAGCGGTAAATATTTAATGCTGTGTCTGTACAGCAGCTCAAGGGAAATATGACAATTTGTCCATCCAACATGCCAAACAACATTGTGACCTCAAGTTTAGTTAAATTTCATTTCAGTATTTATATTCGAATCATGAATTCAAACTCAAGCAATTTTTTTGTCACAGGCAGAAAGAAAAAATGGATGAGTAAAAAAAAAAGAGGAGGGGCAGAAGATGATGAAGCAGATGAAGAGGCTGGGATAAGAGACAGAAACAGAAGAAGCAGCATTTTATTTTTCCCTGAGATTACAACAGAATAATGACACATGGTCATCCCTATGAAACATATTTACAATACAAACTCCATACATCATCTTCCTCAAATATTATTCCATTAGTTTAAGGTTTCTGTTTTATAGAAATGTTAAAAAAAATTATCCATGTAATTCCTTATCCATATCGTTTAAGGTTATTTGTTTTGCTTTTGTCTTTTTCTGAAATAATAATAATAATAATAATAATAATAATAATAATAATAATAATACAGGCTAATCTGGTATAACTTACTATTCTAACAAACAAATTTCCTCATAAAAATATTTAATTTGAAGACTGGAGCATGCAATGGCAGCAAATTGGTGTCTAAACTATATTATCAGTGCTTTATTACCAACTTGACAAAGCTGATTATTGTAGATACATTTTCAAAAAGGAATTTTCATATCAGCCGATGTTAATGGTTTGAGCTCCATATGTCTTGTTAAAACGTGTTTTTTTCACTGCTTTATTGATCCTCTTCAGACCTATAATGAACCCTGTTCCTGTGGTCTCTTGTAAAGCTGCAACAACGTGTTTTTGTTCTGCTGAGCACTGCGCCTCGTGCTGAAGGACTGATGCTGTGAGGATGTGAGGTCGCTCTAATGATCTTACCCTTGGACCCCTAAAGCCAGCACTGCCGTCTGCACCCTGGGAACCCTGAAACAGAGAGAAAAAGGGGAGAAATGCTGTTTATCCACTACGAAATCCATAAATGGGAACATCATTTGATAACTGCTTGGATCATTTGTGTCATAAAAACAACTTTAACGATGCAATCGTGTCAAATTCTTGCCTTGTTGGGTAATAGAAACTCTAACAAAGATTTGATGGAAAAAATACAACTATAACTGAAGTTACGAAACAGTTTGCCTCTTTTTACTGTTTCATACATTCAATATCTTTTCATGACAGAGGGCATGTTAATTTCAGCATTTCAAGACCATTCTGCTTAGAATTAGCATTCCGTATATATGAAGCTCAATTATTAAAATGCATAATGCGCATAATTCTCTGCGCTGAAGGACATGAAAATATTTGAAAGCACTAGCATTAAAGCCAAGTGTAAAGCAGGAATAAAAGCTAACATATCTCTCTCTTTCTCTCTCTCTCTCTCACACACACACACACATACACACAGACACAGATCATGTTAGATGTGATGGGATTTAAATATGATAGAGAATGGGAACCTGTGTACCAGGCTTTCCTTCTGCTCCCTGTGGTCCCGGTAGCCCAGAAAAACCCTGAAAGGAATCAACCAAAAACAAAAAAAAACACATTAAGACCGTCCTCCCTGTAAAACGGTAAAACATCTCAATGCTGTTTATCTGCCCCTTAAGCCATCTTAAATGGTTATTTTCCAATCAAAAAATGGATGAATACAACTTCTCATTTTCCTTTATTTTACCTGAAGATTTATATATCTTACATGTTACATATCTTAGTTGGTCTTTGGACTTTTGCTGCTTTTATAACCCTTTTTTAGAGGAATTTTTTTGTTCGTTAAAGTGCAAATAAGATTTATTAGCAGTAAAATAAGATATCTTGAAAGTATGAAACATAAATATTTCCAAATCAGCCTTTCCATTGTTTCTTAGAGCTTTTGATCATTTTAAAACATGCTTTTCGGCAACCAAAAGAACCTTTTCTGTCATGGACCTAGATCAGGATGTACAATTCCTTATATGGGCGTTGTTATAGCCTTTGTAACGACTGGGTCTTGAAGCCTGTCACCATCTATGGCTATAAACAGAGAATGGATAATTTTTTACTGGAATATGTTCAAAGGATGAATTGCTCCCTATTGGTGACACAAAAGCAAGGATTGAGACGTTTAAATCTGTTTAAACCATTTAAACTGTTGCACAAGTCGTGATCCAACCGTTAATTGTCTATACTGTTCCCAAATGCTAAAATAACTGTCTACATCATGCCAATCGTTGTACAGGTCCTAACTAAACCGTTAACTGTTGACACTGTTTTAAGATGCTACGATAACTGTCTACATCATACAGATCGTTGCACAGGCTCTGACTCAGCCATTAATTGTTTACACTGTACCCAGATGCTAAGGTACACACTTTAGCTAGGATGCTGCTGGACTGTTATAGAATTGTACATAAGGAAATGTTGCATATTCTATCATCGTGTGTTTGGTACGTAAATATGCTGAGTCATTTTTTTCCACTATCAACTAACTTGGGTTTTCCTTTGGACAATATTTAGTCTATCCCCCTTATATTCTACTCTTGGTGTTTTTCTTTAGAGCTAACTTTAGATAAGACAGTTTACTTTTCTTGCATTTTTTTTCTGAATCACTAATAATTGTGCGTATTTGCCACTATCACACCCGAATTTCCCCATTGCGGGACTTTAAAGGTATTCTTATCTTATCTTTCATTCTGCAGGGAAAGTAGATGAGCTTACAGAAAGGAACGGGAACCACCAACAAAAAAAAAGAAAAAAAGTCTCTTGGCTAGAGACACTTTTTGCTCCAGGATTATGAAACAATTGGAAGGTTGGATTATAGGGAATAAACAACCTGACGCTGGAGGAGGAAATACAAAACACCACAGTTCATGCCATGATAAGGACAAATAGTCTGAGCAGGGAGTCAACAGCCAGACCACAGAGGAGAGAAGGTGACGGCTCATTACCTTCAGCTGATTGCTATTTCTACTTTTAAGCTTTTTATACCTTATTGTGAACTTTAAACATGGAAAATACAAAACTTTGTGTAAGCTGAAAGAAAACCACTGAAATGGAAATTATATAAACATTAGGATATATGCCCTTTAAGCCATTTAACATTGACCTATGCATCATTCACATAGCCTGTTGTAGAGAAAATTTATTACGATTTACTAAGTTGAATCCATAAAATAAGACACAATAGCATTTTAGCTCCAACAAATTTTCTGTAATGGTTTACTTAAAGGACAGGACAGAAAATGGTTATAAAAGCAGCCAAAGAAAATCATAGGCCGACCTTCAGGTAGCTCAGAAAAATCAATTTAAAAGAATGTAACCAGGTTGCTTGGGCAAAACCCCTTTGTACAATACACGTAAAATAACCTCGCTCGTGGATATTATTATACAAAATTCAAGTTTAACTAAGAAACTTTAATTAAAATGCAAAAACTTAAATTTTACCCTAGTTGGTACAAAAGCCATAAGTCACTGATAAAACAGTTCAGACTGCTTGTGTTGTTGCTATGGCTTGTCGTTTAGTCGCTTATTTCCAATATTTGCAAATTTAAAGACAAGTTTCTGTCACTAGAAATATTTATATGGGTTTCAAGCTAGAAATCTGGAGAACCAAATCTCCCAACATTGTTTTTAAACTAACATTCAGTTTATTTTACCATTTTAACGCTCTGTGAAACTACAGACTTACTGATGTGCCTGGCTGGCCAGGGAGTCCTCTCAGTCCAGTTAAACCCTGGAGAAAACCCCAAAACAAGGTGAAGACAGGATGAATATAGAAACTCATACATGTGTATTAAAATAATAAGGATAAAAACGTGTTTCTGCATTTTTCCTGTTAGATTTACCTTGTTCCCTCTCGGTCCAGGTTTGCCAGGTCGTCCATCTTGTCCTCTGTTCCCCTTCAGGAAGGTCAGAGTGTTAGCCTGATTTGATGTCAGATTAATTTACGTGATTTATGCAAATGATGTTCATTTGTGTGCCGTCCTTCCCCCAGGCAGACCACAGAGACCCCTAACTACAAACCAATTACACTTCACATCAGGGAATATCACAAATGTGGATACAAATCATAGAAGTCGATAGTTTATAAGCTTACTTTAATGAAGGATCTTAAAAATGCATCAATGAGATACATATCTATGTGTGTTTATTGCATTCAGCACAATTATTGGCACCCCTAATGAAGATGAGTAAAAAGTATTTAAATAATCTTTTAGCATAACATCCCACTGAAAAAATATAGAGAAATCCAACCTTTCATTTGACCACTTATTGAGCATTGGTGGGAGAAACTTGTTAGTTTTTAACAAAATTACTGGTGCCATGATATTTGACGACCCTAAAATGTTCTATTATTCACAATTGAAGCATTTCTGAATTTATACTTTACTTTGTAGGTTAATCAGAGAGTAAATAAACCTTTAATTAGTAGTCTGTGACCTTTAGTTTCTCTTGTGATACAGAGCCCAAGTTCTGTTAGTCAATCTTCAAAATGGGAAAGACGAGAAAACATGAATGGTCAATGGCTTGTACTTGTATAGCGCTTTTAACTAGTCTTCACGACCTCCAAAGCGCTTTAAACTACAGTCTTAGTCTTTCACCCATTCACACCCTGACGGTGGTGAGCTATTCTAGTAGCTACAGCTGCCCTGTGGCAGGCTGACAGAGGCGAGGCTGCCATACAGCAGGCAATGCGGGTGAAGTGTCTTGCCCAAGGACACATTGACAGAGACAGTCAGAGGAGGGGATCGAACCGTCAACCCGCCAATTGCAAGACGAACCCCCTAACCTCTGTGCCACCGTCAAAATTCAGGTTAATGCTGCGTGTCGTAACCTGCCCATATTTACATTCAGAGCTAAAACTGCTACCAACTAGACTTGAGGGCTCGAGTTCATCTCGCCGTCACGCAAAGTAAGGCGTAACGAAGGAGGCAAATTTAACCTCCTAAGCTCTCTGTAGAAGAACTGCAAAAAAGAGAAACCATTTGGGTCACAGAGGCTACGTTCACACTGCAGGTCTTAATGCTCAATTCCAATTTTTCGTGAAATCGGATTTTTTTGCGCGATCATTCACATTTCCAAATATATGCAACTTGTATGTGATCTCCTGTGTGAACTGAATGCGTTCAACCGAAGTGTCCCGCATGCGCACTTGAGGACGCGATGACGTCACACGTAGCAAGCGTCCTCAGTGTTTGCGGAAGTAAACATGGATTATAATGCTGCCGCGCATTTTGCAGTCATTAATTTATTTTCTAACCGGAGCTTTCTCTCCACTGACTGCTCTTCTCATTGTTGTCCGCTATGGGTGTCGTCTTTCTTCCCGCTTCTGCATAGCAGGACGCAGAATAGTGGCGTTTGTCGAGTATCGGTGACGTACAGGTCGGATAAATGCGACCCGGCCGTACAGATACAGGTCACATTTGATAAGATCAGATATGTATCGGATTCAGGACCACATATCCAAGTGGCCTGGTTCGCATTTGAAAAAATCCGATCTGTGTTGTTCAGACTGTCATGAAAAGATCAGATCCAGGTCGCATATGGGCAAAAAAAAATCGGATTTGGGTCACTTCAGGCTGCAGTGTGAACGTAGCCCAAGTCTCTTTCTCTTGAGCCTAACATTACAAACAAAGTCTCTGGATTCAACTGACTGGAACTGTGCGCTTTTATAAGATAAGACTAAGGATGAGCTGATCAGCGACAAACTAGGGCTTTTCCCTCTAAACCAGTGAAAAGAGCCAGTGGCAGGCTTTACTGGCTTTACTTTCTGCCGAAATGCTTGCCTAAGCACCAAAAACCAGTACTATCCAAGAGGATAGTACTGAGGAAAGAACTGCATTCCTCTGGAGCAAAGGGGCGGGATCATCAGGAACAGCAGCCAATGAAAACGTTGTGAGAACCATTTTTAAAATTACGGAATTTAGCTTCATTTCTGATTGGTCAAAGTTAAAATAAAAACTCAGTGGTTAAATTAGATGTAAATGTCAGATTAGCCTCACAATAATGACTATTTGCACACTTTCCAACCTCTCAGGGAGTGTTTTGTCTAATGCATTCATGCTATTGAGCAGTAATTCACATCGTTCTGTAAAGTGACTGCTATCCGTCTTTTTTTTTACTCAAACATTCAAACCTTTCAACTATTCGAATATTACGTCTCATGTGTTTGTGTGTAAGGTGGTTCTGAGTTGGTGTCGCAGGGAAATTTCATTGTGACAATAAGGATTCTTGATTCACTAACAGAAGCTGGCTGTGTCTTTCCATGATTTATTTTGAAAATCAAGGAGGTCAATAAACCACTAACGTCTAACTATGGATAAATGTTAATTCTGACCCAGTTATTTAACACAGTCTGTCGTTTAATGTCAACAGTTGGTGCACTAGCACCGCTGGCTGTTTATTACAGCATTAATAAATTAAGGTGGTGATATTAGGGCCTCTATTTGCATGGATGTGGGCATAAATAATATTCATACTGGAAAAAAAGCTCTTTAAGAATTTACAGCAGTACATTTCTGTTGATTACAAGGTGCAGTTTATTAGCACTGAATAAAAGTAAACAAATCAAAGATTTCTTTTCTGAGCTCACACTTGCAGAAGTGCCGATAAAAGAAGAAGAAGGCTGTGCCTGCTCTGTTTCCAGACACACAAATCATCACTGACCTTTATCCCCGGGCTGCCCTTCTTCCCCTGCAGGCCGGTCTCGCCGTCCATCCCCTGAGTCGGAAAATATAAAATCAGTCAAGCTTCTCCTGCTTTTATCTTCCAACAACAACCCTTTTGTTCCAAGCTGGAAATAATACGGGTCTTTACAATGTGTTGGACATTAGCTGAAACTTATTTATGCCTTTTAGGTTGTTGTATGACTGTGAAATAATTAGTGTTAGTAAAAATGAGAGCGGTGTGGAAAGTGGATTCAGACTCCGATGAAGAAATGACGACGTACATCGCACATATTTCAGACCAGCACAGGTTTACATACTGTAGCTGGGAAGAGGAATGGAAAAAAGGGGTTAAACACTTGTAGAACTACCTTTATCAGTGGTTACAGAAGGTAGGATGAATAGAGAACATCGGAACCTATTTTTTTGACATATTTTTTCACATTTTTAGCTGTATTAACTCATTAATATGCTTGGATATAAATTAATTTCAATTCAGAAATTGTTCAGTAATACCAAAGGTAAATTAAATGTTGGTGTAACTCATATTGCGCAGGTTTCTTCAGTGGGCAGGAAGGTAGCGGTCTGTGTTACAGCGGCTCTAGAGAAGCCTCTGACTGAAGAATCTCTTGTTGTACGACAGTCACAAAGGTGACGGTCCATAATCTTCATCATTTTATGAAAAATCCATCTTTATATTTGCATCTCCAGGGGTTCTACGGGAGTCCCCAGAACAGAACCAGCAATCAACCATTAAGACAAGAGTATTGTTTCCACACCATGCCACAAAGCGGCCCACCAGCTCTTTGTTCCTGGTTTCTTGTCCCTCTCTGAAACACCCCACAACTGCATCGTCCATCTCTGTATTTCTTAAACTGCGGTCCGTTTGCCAGGTATTCTTCGATCCAGGCGATTGTTGTAGCCTCGTGAGACCATCCTGATCTCGCAAGCTTTCAAGGTTTCACTCGCAGATCAGTCTGGCTACTCTCCGTTAAAGAAAATTTGGAGCAGTTCACCAAACGAACGTCCAATCAGCGTTGGCTTTGAGGCGGGTTGAGGTGTGACGCAACGAGAAGCGCTACAGTTCAGTCTAAAGAACATGGCGGCTTCAGCCGATGAAACTAGCGTAAGCGTGGCTATCGAGCAAGGTTTATCAGAATTACAGAGTATTTCTTTGCTGAGCTAACGAGCCTTTACCTGCAGCAGCAAGAGTAGCTTGGCTTGTGGTTGTGTTTTCGTCGTCGCTCTGTTACGAGCGACGACGAAGCATGTTGACGAGTACGTCATATGCTTCGTTGATCTGATTGGTTTATTTGGCCCGTCTATCACCAACATAGGCCAATCAGCTAACCAGTATTTTCGCCCCTTCCCAAAATTACTTCAACGGAAGGTTTCCAGATGGATATGCGGAGCAAATCCATCTGGCGGAGTCAGGTAACGATTGTTGAGGCCTCCATGTGAATCTTCTGGAGTTTCTGACAAAGCAAGTCAGGCTGAATTGTGTTAAATAAATGGAGAACACGATCCTCACACTGCAACCTGCTTTGTTCAGATGACGGTGGGTTTTGTTGAAGCAGATGAACAATGTCATCTTCACCGGTAACTACAAAGTGTGTCCAGGGTGTCCTGATGAGTGCTGGGGGTCAATGGATGATGGGAGGAGAACCAAACCATTGCAGCTTGGGCTGTATGTTTAGGGTTGATGACCTACTGGATAATGATCCTCTGACCCATTTCCAAATCTTGTTACAGCCTCTAACAGTTTTTTTTCCCCGGTTCGAGCTGTTTTTAGCTCCATCAGTGTACAGTATCCGTTAATGACAAGCTTCCCTGTCCCTGCTGAAGAAAAGCAGAAAGCATGATGCTGCCACCACCATGTGTCACTCGGTGTGTTCAGGGTGATGTGCAGTACTTGTCCTCCTCCAAGCACAGTAGTTTCATATAGCGCTTGACTAACAGCTGAAATTACTGTTCAAATGTATATTTATAAAACATTTTAGACATAGACCACTTTATTTGTCATTTTGTATGCACAAAGTGCATACAGAACGAAATTTTGTTTGCATACGGCTTGAAAAATCACAGTAAATTGCACTAATTTTCAGGATAAAGATGCAGCAGCGATTTATGTAAAGGATTGAAATGTAAACAATGTAACAATGTAAACAATGCAGGGGAAATAGACAGTGTGCTATTCACGGTATCCAGGAGAGTATTATTAGAACCGTGTAATATACGAATGTGGTACAGAGTCCATTTGTGGCTTCAGCATTTCAGAGTCTAAAATTTTCAAAACTAATATTCTTTGCTTTTTGTAAAATCACAATAAAAAAAAAATCATAATTTGTTGTTTTAATGTGACGAAATGTGTCTGGATACATTTATTAGCTACTGTAGGTTATTATTATTACTATTATAGCAGAGCTTGAAACGTTACCTCAGCCCCTTTAGGGCCAGGTGGGCCACTGACCCCTGGGAAGCCTGGTAAACCAATGGGTCCCCTCTCTCCCTGAGGTCCCCTAATGCCTGTGGCCCCTTGAACTCCCTGAAAGACAAAGAAAACAAAAACTGTACTGGTACTGAACAACTGGTTTGACTCGAGGTCAAGAAAATCTGACTCATTTTAACGCCAGCACTTTAAAGCACTGTAAAGCTTTTTATAAATGTCTTGAAGCAGACAACTAAGCCTGTGTTTTCAGTGAAGATCCGATTCTAAACATGACAGCAACATCCCAGCATCAGGCGTGCAACGTTTTGGACAAATCTTGCCAAGTTGGACCAGCTCTTTTCCTCAAAACTGCCTGATTTTACAGCATTTATTTTCAACAAAACGTCAGAAACACTTTATAGAGAGCTTGGTCCATATTGACGTGATGCTGTCGCAAAGTTAGTGCAGCTACAAAAAAAATATCCCCAGCTCTAACACCTGACTGCCACAAGTCTGAGCAGTCGAAGCAAGGCAGTTCAACACAGCTTACTAGGTATTAAACTCCAGAGATGGTTGTGCATGGAAATCCAGTAAGTAGATCAGCAGTTACTGAAACGCTCAGACCAGGTTCAAAGTTATTTAAACCCACTTTATTCCCCGTTCTGATGCTTGGTTTGAACTGCAGGAAGTCGTCGCAACTACAAGATGCTCAACAGGCTTTCTGAGGGTCTTTATTCCATGACATGGTGCTTCGTTTTTGGGAGAGTTAGGTTCTTAGACAAAAACAAAATGTTTCTCTGGAGCTGGTTGGGTAGTTACATAAAAAAAAAAAAGTGAAGGAGCAAACAAAGTCAAAAGAAAAACTGGCATACCTTCAGAAAGCCGGAAAAAGTATTTGTTAAGAATCCCCATCTGAGGTAAAATGTTAAAGGTAAATGACCCGAATGCCCCCTGCTATATACTGTATACCTGGAATAAAGATACTAACTACTACATGGTAATATGTTGAAAACCACTGAACCTTAACGTACCAAAAGTGTCTGAAACATAAAGTTACATTTTGAAAGGGTTTCTAATCTAGACCAGCACTCAAACAAGTCAGAGAAAAATACAAATTTCAAATAATTAATCTCTTGAACCTTGAATGGTGTTCACAAAATAATATCATAAATAAATAAATTTGCCTGTTTTCATATTTGGTTTCAATATGTAGAAAAGTACAGTGATGAGCACGATATTATAGTTAAATATTCTCTAAAATTTGCTAAAAAGCAAAATGTTGTTGGTTGCTACTTTGTCGCCTTTAGATCCTGTATTTCCCTTGTCTCCATCAGGTCCTCTGTTACCCTGTAAGGACAGAAAAAATAAATGCATAGTCAATCTCAGCCGATCAGATTTTGACACCAAAACATCAGTAAATCATCACCCACCATGACTCCTGGAAAACCAACATGACCTTGTTTCCCCGGCAAACCCTGTAAAGATGGAGACATGCCTTAAAAACAGTAAAAATGACAAATAATAATACTTCTTCTTCTTCTTCTTCTTCTTCTTCTTCTTCTTCTTCTTCTTCTTCTTCTTCTTCTTCTTCTTCTTATTATTATTATTATTATTATTATTATTATTATTATTGTATCAAATCACAGGCAAATGTAATTTAAAACAACAGTAACAAAAGGAAATACGTGGCTTTTGAATGTCATTCAGCAGGAATTAACTTAAATAATCAAGAGGCCAATGTAAAAAGTTACAACTAATTCATTAAATGTATTATTAAAGGGTGAAAAGTCAGTTGCTGAAAGAAGAGAGAACAATAAACATTAGTGGGAATAAAGTATAAGTTTTGTTCCACTGGCATAGTGTGACCAGTAGAGGGCAGTGTGAGGCAGCAGGTTTTCCTCCTACATCATTCTTACTCAAGAGAAACTCCTTAAATATTTGGACAGAACCAGCTTTGAATTAATTTATTTTATAAACTGAACTCACCATGGGACCCTCAAAGCCAGGATCCCCCCGGGGGCCCATTGGCCCCACAGGCCCCTGTTGACAAACATAAGTGTAGTGAGAAAAACTGACGAGCAATGAAGATTTAATAAACTTTATGCATTCGTAAGGTTAAACTCAGCAACTGCAAAAGTGAGGCATTCCTTCTCTCTTTATATTTCCCATCCAAACTTTCGCTACGTGGTTATAATCATTAGTTTCTTCAGGGTTTCTCAAGGTCTTTCAGAGTTTTACTGTACACTCAGGCTGTTTTTTTTAATCCATGGTAGATCTTTTAAGCCTCTTAATTCTGACCTATAAATCAATCAAGCATATAAAGGTGCTTAGCTAAGCTCAATGGATGGACCAGTGATGCGCCCATAGTCAGTTTCATCAGGATTCCATGAAAAATAAAAAAGTTAACACAGCTATTCACATTAAATAAAATGTATCTCCACAAAAAAAAAAAAAAAAACTTAAGAAGATTTCTAAAAGATATATTTTATTGGAAGGAAAATATAATGAAACTAGGTTTGATTTAAAATGCAAAAGGTTTGCTTTTATTGCACAAGCCTACTATGCAAAAGCAAAATTATCTCATGTTGTATGTAACATGTATCATGTTATATTAAGATTCAATGTACTTTCTGGTGACTTTATGTAATAGGTCAACACCAACTAATGCATAATAGTGAAGTTTAAGGAAAATATTTGGCTTTGCGAATTGTTTTATCAATTAAAAATCTGAAAAGTGTGGCCTGCATTTGTATTCAGCCTCTTCTTTTGCAAAAAAGCTGAATCAGATTGGATGGAGAGCATCTGTGAAACCTCAATTTTCAAGTCTTGCCACGCATTCTCAGTTGGATTTAGGCCTGGTCTGGACTGGGTCATACTAAAACATGAACATGTTTTAATAAAAAATAAAAAATAAACATTTTATTGGAGCTGTGGCTGCATGTTTGTTTTTCTTTTTCTTTTGTTGGCAGGTGAACCGGCGTCCCAGTGGGATATAATAGGCAGTCTCTACCAGGTGTTCTTTCATTTAGCTCTATTTATATGTCCATCAACTCAGACAAGCTTCACTGTCCCTGCTGAAGAAAAGCATGCCCACAGCATGATGCTGCCAACACCATGTGTCAGTATAGAGCACTGAACTATATAATATACTGGAGTGCTGATTTTGCCGGAAAACTGAAGTCACTGGCCGCCATCTTGCTACTCCCTACTCTCACAGAATCCCACAGGATTTGGTTGCAACAACAAGCAGTTTTCTGGCTGTGTGAAAACGTTTCACAGGTAATTCTACAGTCAGTGGATGTACTAACACTATCAAGTACTAGGAAATTGGGTGCTGAAATATTTTACATGTTATTCATATTAAATATAAATATATATGTATATATAAGTATGTGTATATCTATATATGTATATATATGTATACACATATGTAAATATGTTTTTGTATATTGTTATTTATATATTTATAAATGTTAAACATATATATTTAAATTAATAAAATGCAAAATATTTCAGCACATGACTTTCTCAGTACTTGATATTTTTAGAACATAACATAAAAGTATATGGCATTTGACATTTTAAAAGTTTTAAGCCCCCCTGATCATGAGAAAATTCTCGTTATTTGATGCTTTAGTGCACATATTCCCTAGTTACTGGGGGGAAATAGGGAGTACCAATATGGCGGCTGGTGGCTTCAGAGCGACTCGTTCAAACAGACGGCGATTAGCACTCCAGTGTATAATTTAGCTCGGTGGTATAGAGGTGCTGTTCTCTTTAACATTGTTTTCTTTTTTTACCATAACCCGCTCAAGACTGTGGAGATGAAGGTGGACTTCTAGAGAACACCCCTTACACTGCCTCTCCTCCTTATCCTCATCAACATTCCTGTGTGCTGTGGATCTTTCCACCCTTTCTCAGGACATGAGCTGGTCCTTTAAACATCGTCACTGTTCAGAGAAAGACCCGGCAGACACTGTGCTTCCTGCAGCAACTCAAAGAAGTACAACTTTCCACAGCAGCTGCCGGTCCTCTTCTGTACTGCCATCATTTAGTCTCTCCTGTCTTTGAACACCACTGTGTGGTTTTGGCTCATCCACACAACAGGACTGGTCCAAACTGCCACAAACAATTAGATCTACAGAGTGGATCGTCAGTGTTGACCAAGCCTCTGTCAAGGACTGTCAAGAAAATTGCAGCTAGCATCTCTACAGGCGGCGTCTCGTTGACAAATTCAGCCATCTGACCCATGGATCTCTGCAGCTCCTCCAGAGTTACCAAACGCCTACTTGGCTGCTTCTCCTGTCAATGCTCTCATTGCCTTAAATTATAGGTGGATGGCCATGTCTTGGTAGGGTTGGTGTTGTGTCATACTGCTTCCATCTTCATTTCATGGATTCAGATATATAAAGCGTGGGATATTGTTGTAGGACCAAAACCTGCCTTAAACTTCTCCACAACGTCCTCCCTGACCTGTCTGCTGTCTCCTTGGCCCTCGTGACACAGCTTGTTCACCAATTTTCTCTAACGAACCTCTGAGGCCCAGAAACAGAACAGAAGGATTGATGCTGATCTTAAATTGCACAGAGGTGGACTCTAGTTTAGAGTCTTCTGATGGCAGTTGATAGCAATTGGTTTCATTTAGGAGTATCAAGGTAAAAGAGGGCAAGTACAAACGTATGCCCTACTTTTCAGATGTTATTTATGTTTTATAAATTTTGAAAACGTCAACATTTTTCTTTTTATTCAGCTTCAATATAATACATAGAAGTTCATGGATCCAATGTGTGAAAATGTGAAAAAGTTCAAGAGAGATGAATACTTTTGTCAGTATGTTTTTTCTAGAATCAATTACATACAATAAAAACAATTACAATTATCATTTAAAACACTGAGATCTTAAGAATATTACATCAAAATCACATGAAAATGCTTTGTTGATTTAAAATCACGGGACAAACTTACAGGATCTCCTTTAGGCCCGGCAGCGCCCATCAGTCCTGGATGACCCTGTTAAGATGCAGATATTGTAGCTTTAAACTCCTGCAGCAAGTCGAACAAAGCAGCAACCCAAAAGGTTTGTACTCACTTGTGGTCCTCTATGCCCTGGAGGTCCAATCTGTCCCTCAAGACCTGGAGGCCCCTGGTCAAAATTAAGTAAGGCAAAGTCCTTTTATGTCTAGCATGTGGAAAAGGCTGAATATCTGCAATAAGTACATAAACAAGCTAGGTTTTATACCTGAGGACCTTGGAGGCCAACGCCACCAGCCAGTCCCATTTCTCCCTAGAAAGAAACAAGCTACGCTTTATAAACAGAGAAAGTATTCAGTACGCCAAGTTTAGACATTCAGGTTAAACTGTTCTTTCTGGCATCATTACAGGTCAATTCAATGTTTTTCTTTTTAACAAATTAAAAACCCATGGAGACTAAAATGCTGCACAAGAGCTGGTCAAAAGTTTAGTCAATTATGGTGTCGTCTCTAAAATCAATGTTTCTTCCATTTTTATAAAATGCAGTAATGAGTATATTACTATTATTATTATTACTATTATATATTGCTATCTGAACATGTTGCATGAAGACGCAGGCCCATACCTTACTGAGTCAAAAAAAAAATTGATACAGAGCAAAAGGATTGAGAAGAGAGAGAGAAGACGGCTCACCCGCTACTACCATCTAATATAGAACAGATTACTGGATCAATGTGTGCTTCTGTGCTTTTTTGTTTCTCTTGTTGTGTCTCTGCTCTGTCTTCTGTAACCCCAGTCGGTCGAGGAAGATGACCGTTCATACTGAGCCCGGTTCTGCTGGAGGGTTTTCCTTCCCTTTAATGGGGAGTTTTTCTTCCCACTGTCGCTTCATGCTTGCTCGGTATGAGGGATTGCAGCAAAGCCATGTACAATGCAGACGACTCTCCCTGTGGCTCTATGCTTCCCCAGGAGTGAATGCTGCTTGTCGGGACTTTGATGCAATCAACTGGTTTCCTTATATAGGACATTTTTGACCAATCTGTATAATCTGACCCAATCTGTATAATATGATTGAACTTTACTTTGTAAAGTGCCTTGAGATGACATGTTTCATGATTTGGCGCTATATAAATAAAATTTAATTGAATTGAATTGAAAAGGATTGATGCTCTTTTGTAGGCAAACTACTTTAAAAAGCCTTTTTTTGTTACAAAAACATACAACAGTATGAAGTTATATGGACTAATTGGATTGTTTCTCTTCAGTTTAATGTTATATTGCACACATCTACATGATTCAAATCTGGAAATAGATCAGGACTGTTTTCTATAATAGGAACATGCATCTCTAGACCAACAAGACACCCAAATGGGGCAATATATTTTTTTAAATTAAATCACAAGAAAATGGGGGCCAAGATTCAGCCCTGAGGAGCTCCATAACTTAGAGGGGACATTTAAAGCTAGGATTAAACCAAAGCATGGATATTCAGACAGGTTTAGTCTTTACTAACAATAAAGCCATTAAAAGATAGGCTGCTGAAAACATTTAATTCCTTCATCGTCAATAAATGTGATCACCTCTAAAAAAAAAAAGCATCAGTTTTGGAAATTTGCTGGGCATGAAAGAAATTCTAGAGTAGAGTGGTGTTCCCAAAGGGAGACACATCAGCAATGACCTTAGAGAAGCAATTGCAATTGTTGTGTCCCAAAAATCTGTTATGGGTTAAAAGACCTATTCAGAATAAAAATAATACCATTTATTTTAAGGAAGTTGTCAATCTTCAGAGTATTGGTCATCCAGTTTGGTCAGGTCATGCAGTGCACAGATAAAGGGTTCATAAGAATAAAAAAGTACAAGGAGGGCTAGTTTAGAAGAGTTGAGAACAAAGACAGTCCAGCAACATTACCAAGGCTTGGGGAACAATGTCCTTTGAATAGATGAGCTGGTGATGTTTAAACTTAAAGGAGCTATAAGTAAGATATTTACTGTAAAATCAACCTAAATCATTCCCATTTGTCACCAGGGATGGAAGACATAACATTCCCTGTAATCAATCAATTCGCTCCATCAACAATGTTTCAGTCACGTTTTTCTCCTTGCAAACCTAGAGGTATCGTCCGGAATTACTTCAATTCAGAGTGTAGCCCGTGTTTATTTCCTGGTTCCTCAGCCAATCATATGAGAGTTCCCAGGGTTCTCAACACAGAGCGCAGCATTTGGTATTTTATCTTGGAAAAAGAGCAACCGCCTGCTAACATGGAAGCCAGTAAGCGAAGAGGACCAGAACTAGAACAGAATACAACATCGTAGACCTGTCCTGTGGAAGTAAAAATTCACAACAGCAACACACCATTTAAAACGGTATATAAGATTGTGGTGATTGGCAAGCTGTTATACCGATTTGAGCCACAGGGTGTCAGTATTACTTATAGCTCCTTTAAGAATCTATACAGAAACCTAACATCTAAAGATGTCAGTGTGATGAAGATGCCAACATTCCTCCAAAAGGATGTAATATGCCTATAATGTCATACGGAAAATGATTGCTGAGAGTTATTGCTGCTGAACATGGAAATCATGTTATACATGCGAGTAAATAAAAAAAAAAAAAGAAATATTTGACAGAGTACTACCCTTGAGCCATTAACTCCTTGAGCACCAACTCGTCCAGTCAACCCTGGCGCACCCTGCAACAGACACATTTTTATTGCAGAGCAAGTTTTAAAGCAGCAAATAAATTTGCTTTTAAGAGGAAACCAGTGTTTGTCACTCGTTTTCTTACTGGTGGCCCTGGGGGGCCCGGGGGGCCATCCAGTCCGCTCTCCCCCTGGGTGAAAGACATGAAACAGCAGAAATTCAAAACTGCAAATATATGAGTTTTGAATATTTGAATAGTAGTTATATTTAAGACAAAACATTGTAACACAAATCCTTAATGTTTAAGACTATTGATGTGTTGGTAGCACTACCAATCTTCTACCAATCCAGCTGACTAAGTGACTGAAGTTGTCTTATCCTTCAAACACCTAAATCTCCTTGGTAAGACAACGTAACAGGAAAGGTTTATTTTCTTGATACATTACAAATGTCCTTAATAGTAAAGCATCTTTTCTGACTTCTTGTCTGTCAGGATGATGGGTAAAACGTCTTCACAGTCATCAGACAATGCTTCACTCACATCAGGCCCAGCGGGGCCTTCTGGTCCCTCCCCACCTCGGATCCCCGGGTGTCCCTGCAGAGAAGATTAAAAATGACGCCATATCAAAAGATACACAAATTAATATTTCACATGCTATGGGCAAAAATGTATTGACATATTTTGTGCTTGTAAATCAAAATGTGTATTTATTAGTACATTTTTCCACATATCAAACCAAAATGTCAGATAATTTTAAATTTGAGCATCCATAGACACTAATTTGTGTAGAAAAAAGATTTGCATTTGTAGAAACAAACTTTCTACTAATCCAAACTTTGCAAGGAGCTACAATTTCTTTTTGTTAAGGTCTGTTTGCAGAAAGAAAGCAAAAATCTACGTTTAAAACTTTGTAAACTGTTCTGTAAATCTAATCAGAAAACAGATGGGTTTGGCTTTTGGGGTTGGTGCTACTGAACTGCAAGTCCTGCAAGAGTAGTAAAAATCATTTTAATTATTAAAATGTATTAAAATTTAATTTTCTTGTTCTGAAAATTAAAGTTTTTAACCAGATCGCCGTCCTCCATCTTTAACATGCACTGCTTCTCCAGGACTGATAGCCAAACCGATCTGTCTTCTGATTGGATTGTTATATGTGTGATTGACATGACATCGGCCAATCAGCTGAGAGAAGAAAATTCTGGTCTAAATTCCTATTCATAAGTTGAAACTCACAGCAGCTTTACTTGTAGTTTTTTTTTTTTTTTGTATCTGTAATCAGACCTTAACAAAAAAGTAACTTGTGTAAAAAAAAAAAAAAAAAAAAAAAAAAATTTGTGACTTGTGTAATTATCTTAAGAATTTCTGTGTGTCAAAAAGATTTGTATTTTTTAACTAAATCCACAAGGACAAAATTCTCAGACATTTTGGATAACAATGTGAAAAATATATATTTAGAACTACACATTCTGATTCACAAGCACAAAATATATCCATGCATCCATCCATCCATCCATCCATCCATCCATCCATCCATCCATCCATCCATCCATCGCAAAAGTATTTTCTGCATTTTATCACAATATAACCATAAATTTGAATGTATTCAAAATGGTTCCCAAAAGATTAACCATTGCTGTGTCAGAAAATTGATAATGATCTTCAGGCTCTTTTTCTTTGGGTGAATCTGTAAAATATCCCAGAGATAACAGTTTCACACACAGAAAGTGGATATTTAGCACTAACAAGATTTCTAGCTAGTTATTAGCTCAAAATGTAGCATGAAGTAAATGTTCAGCCAAAAGATGCTGCCTATGTTAAATTGTGTTTGATGTCTTTACTTCTTGCCATGGCAAGAAGATAATGTTAATCTGCTCTTCATCATATTCCTTACTTGACAGAAAAGTTGCCAAAACCCAAAGAAAGTATTTGAAAGAGCTTCAGAAAGCCTGGATAACTATCGGTCGAGAGCGCTGTGACAAACTTGTTGCATGGAAGAAAATTGTCAAGAATATAGTAGCGGTTTAAAACGTATGCCCTGCGGTGTAAAGGTTTTTGGTCAGACTTGGTCGTTAGAAATATTTGGAAACCGAAATAAGATTCTCTTCAGCTGCAATATGTGGTTAAAACAGAATCTATGAAGATTGCCCTTTATTTCACAATAGAAGACACTCACTGGTGGCCCAACTGGACCAGGAGGACCGGGTGAGCCGGCTGAACCCTGTAGGGGAAAAAAGAGCAACAAGGCTTGGCTTAGGGGTTTAAAAACTGTTTAATTCAGTGAAAACAAGAAACCCAACATATCTTTTGCTAACCTAAACATTTGCATGGACAAAGCCTCATTATTATTTCTCTAATCTTAAACATCTGCAAGTTTTTAACGAGTAAATCAGTTATTTATACAAGTGCCCATCATGATTTAGTCAACTTTGCACTACGTCATAAAAAGCTGCGTTATTAGCCATGAGCAGAAAATCCACCACTGCTTTACACATGGAGGAAAGATTAAACCATCAATGCGTACCTTCTCTCCGGGTTCACCAGTTTCCCCCCTTGGGCCTCGGTCACCAACAAGACCCTGAAAAGATAAAAGATTTATGCCATAATGAGAGTCAAACTTTCACATGAAGAATGTTTTATGTTTTCAGTAGCAAAGATCTTGGTAAATCTGAATGTAATGCAGCTAATATTCTATCTAGATCTGTAAACGTAACAACAAGAACTCTGGGTTTTATGGCACAGTACTGATCCAAATCAGTGATGACTCAGTTGGATTCACCATATTGGGCAGGAAGGGTCTCTTTAACAAGGTTTATAGGACCTTTGGAGAAAAAGAAAATTAGGTCCTAAGCATCGTTCATCCTCCACCATGCTAAACTGTAAGCCTGAGGTTTTTATTTTAACAGTCTTCAGTCTTTGATTGGAGTTCACAGGTTTATTTTTGTGATGGTAGGGCAGAAATGGCATATTCTTGGCATGCCTCCTAAAATGGTCTGATGGCTGTTAGGGAGACTTGGTGACAGCAAGTAGCCTCAATTATCTTCAATCTTTGGAGAAACTTCTTTATCACCCTTCCATTCTGCTCAATGGGTGCTGTGGTACACTTGAGTCCTCATCCAGCTGAGTCTTAAAAAACACTTCAGCCAATGGATGGATGGATGAGAAAATGATGAATGGATGGATGGATGGATGGATGGATGGATGGATGGATGGATGGATGGATGGATGGATGGATGGATGGATGGATGGATGGATGGATGGATGGATGGATGGGAAAATGATGAATGGATGGATGGATGGATGGATGGATGAGAAAAAACGAATGGATGGATGGATGGATGGATGGATGGATGGATGGATGGATGGATGGATGGATGGATGGATGGATGGAGGAGAAACGGATGGATGGATGGATGGATGGATGGATGGATGGATGGATGGATGGATGGAGGAGAAACAGATGGATGAAGGATGGATTCATTGATGAATGCAAGAGAAGACGGATGGATAGATGGATGAGAAAATTAATGGATGGATGGATGGATGGATGGATGGATGGATGGATGGATGGATGGATGGATGGATGGATGGATGGATGGAGGAGAAACAAATAGATGAAGGATGGATTCATTGATGAATGTAAGAGAAGACAGATGGATAGATGGATGATGGATGAGAAAATGAATGGATGGATGGATGGATGAATGGATGGATGGATGAGAAAATAATGAATGGATGGATGGATGAGAAAATGAATGGATGGATGGATGAGAAAATGAATGGATGGATGGATGGATGGATGGATGCATGGATGGATAGATGGATGAGAAAATGAATGGATGGATGGATGGATGGATGAGAAAATGAATGGATGGATGGATGGATGGATGGATGGATGGATGAGAAAATGAATGGATGGATGAGAAAATGAATGGATGGATGGATGGATGGATGGATGGATGGATGGATGGATGGATGGATGGATGAGAAAAAAATGAATGGATGGATGGATGAGAAAATGAATGGATGGATGGATGGATGGATGCATGGATGGATAGATGGATGAGAAAATGAATGGATGGATGGATGGATGAGAAAATGAATGGATGGATGGATGGATGGATGGATGGATGGATGGATGGATGGATGAGAAAATGAATGGATGGATGGATGGATGGATGGATGGATAGATGGATGGATGGATGGATGGATGGAGGAGAAACAAATAGATGAAGGATGGATTCATTGATGAATGTAAGAGAAGACAGATGGATAGATGGATGAGAAAATGGAGGACTGGATCCAAGTGTGGGTGATTCAAGAGTCCAATCGGGACACTTTCAGTCAAAATCAGTTTACATTTACAGACATTTTCCAACAGGAACATAATGAACTACAGTAACTGACGATTAAAAGGATTTTTATGTCTAAAATCAGCAGTTGTGTTTATAGTTGTTGAGAATAAATGTAACTCCAGAGCAATGACAGCCTGTGACAGCGAACCATTTAACTGGTAGCTCATTGACTAAATCCTTAGAAGGCATTTTAATTCAAAACGAAGCAACATATGTCGCACAACTATCAAAAATCTTTCAGTATTTCTAAATGAATTATTTTCTGTGGACAAATTACCAGAATTTTTGGCTTTGTTTTAATTAGTCTTTTTTCTCACCTCATCGCCTTTCTCTCCTTTGGGTCCTCGTTCTCCTCTGTACCCCCACGGCCCCTGATGCCAGTGAGACACAAGATGGAGAGATAGTCATTGATAAATGACTGCGGTAATGCAGCTCTGTGGGTTCTTTGCGCCGTTTAACAGATTAAGAATCAGTGTGCGCCCACATGTGATCCAGGAGGTCCAGGTGTCCCGGGCTGACCATCTGCTCCATCTTCTCCGTCTCTCCCAGGTGTCCCGGGTCGTCCTGGAGGCCCCCTGGGGCCCGGATCCCCCTGCAAAAACAGCATAAACTGAACATACACCGAACTGATCACCCTTAAGGTGTCCTACGCAATTTACTACAGTAACAGAAGGCGTCCAGTACAATCATCCCTCTGCAGCTAACACAGAAACTGGAACATCTGGGCTTCAGCACATCTATTTACAACTGGTTGCTCACCTTTCTCATCAGAAAACCAGAATTTAGGTTGGGAGCGGAACCTCTAGAGAGGACAGGCACCCCCCAAGGATGTGTGTTCGGTAACCTGCTCTTCCACAAAGGTACGGCACCAAGCTCCATTTGGAGATCAGAGAGGGAGAGTAGCACAAAACTCTTTAATGTTCACTCAAAAGCTTATTTTCTCTGGACGCATGCCACCAAATTACTAGCTAGAAAGACTGCTTTATCGTTTATTTCCTTAATGGAACCCTCCCCAAAAGTGTAATTAAGACCGTTCCAAAGGTCATTGGTGTCTGACTATTTGCCCCACCGAGCCATATAATACACTGGAGTGCTGATTTTGCGGAAAAACTGAAGTCACTGGCCGCCATCTTGCTACTCCCTACTCTCACAGAATCCCACAGGATTTGGTTGCAACAACAAGCAGTTTTCTGGCTGAGTGAAAACGTTTCACAGGTAATTCTACAGTCAGTGGATGTACTAACACTATCAACTACTAGGAAATTAGGTTCTGAAATGTTTTACATGTTATTCATATTAAATATATATATATATATATATATATATATATATATATATATATATATATATATATATATATATATATATATATATATATATATATATATATATATATATATATTTGAAAGAATAAAATGCAAAATATTTCACCACATGACTTTCTCAGTACTTGATAGTTTTACAACATAACATAAAAGTATATGGCATTTGACATTTTAAAAGTCTTAAGCCCCCCTGAACATGAGAAAATCCTCGTTATTCGATGCTGTAGCGCACATATTCCCTAGTTACTGGGGGGAAATAGGGAGTACCAATATGGCGGCTGGTGGCTTCAAAGCGACTCGTTCTAACAGCGGCTATTAGCACTCCAGTGTATAATAGAGATCAGTGATTTGCCCAGCCTGCAAACCTCTCAGTAATGGGGCAGACCACACTGGAACCGACGTAGCTG
This sequence comes from Fundulus heteroclitus, assembly GCF_011125445.2. Classification (NCBI taxonomy): domain Eukaryota; kingdom Metazoa; phylum Chordata; class Actinopteri; order Cyprinodontiformes; family Fundulidae; genus Fundulus; species Fundulus heteroclitus. The sequence continues at coordinate 7,665,636 of NC_046368.1, read as the reverse complement.
GATCTGATTGGGTATAAAGGTCCATATTTTCCAGGCCTGAGCAGCCTTAGTGCTTCAATCAGCAAACACTCTGCTACGATGAGGGAATATGGGCTTGAAAGGGCGATGTGTGGATATCTGAGCATCTGGAAAACCAGCCTCTGTTTGTTCACACAGCCTTCATTCACAACACCGACTTTGTTTTTGGTTCTTTTTAAAATGTTAAAGACATGGTGCTGATGAGGGTGAATGTAGTTCTTAGTCATGTGTTTGTGAAATTTGGTAAATCATTTGGAAAAATATGAAGTTTTGGCAGATATTTCATTAATTAATACAACGGGCTCGTTCAACCAAGGTAACCTCACATAAACATTGATGTTGGTGTAAAAAATTGTTGTCTACTGTTAATAGTCTATCATGGATTTTAACTTACAGTTTACACGTTTCTTCTGTTCACATTAGACCCAGGGTCCGTAAAAGAGACAGAAGGTACAGTTTGTTGAGTGGAATATCCTGACCAGCTCGCAACAGAGGCCTAACCTTGGCTTCACAGAGAAACCTGAACTAGAACCACTATATCAACTCATGCCTTCCCGTCCAGCATCAGTGTCTGACCTCACTAATGCACTTCTGGGAGAATAGTGACATATTAATATTTTCTCTCTCTCTTCGAACGCAGTCGCATTCTTCTCCTTTGTTATCAATTTGTTATCAAAAATTCAAACACTTTATTGCTTCTGCAAAAAAAAAATGGATGCACTCTGAACTTTTAAAATGACTTTACAAATAAATCAGTGTGCAGAACAGAGAAATGTGCACAAGACTATAAGCAGATCTAGGTTGAGAAAATAACTTATGTTAAGAATTGGATTAAACGTTAGAAAAAGACGGCAATAAACCTGAAAGTTAAATCTCCAACACATAGAAAAGATGCTTTGCACTTTCCTTTTCATCTTAAACTGCAATCAAAAGCTTTTCTACACACAGTGGAACTATTTTTGGGGCATTTACTGAATTTTGCTAAAAAATTAATCAGTTTTCTAGGTTTTTAAAGTGTACCATTTCCCCTGGCATCCCTGGTGGTCCTTCCTCCCCAGCTTCACCAGGTGGCCCCTGAAAAATCAGGATTATAAAAATAAACATCCTCATCTTCCCCATTCCTCTTTTTTTTGTTTGTTTGTTTTTTTGTTTTTTTTTAGTATTTATTTCCTCACCTGAGCGCCAGGTTTCCCCATCTCTCCAGGTGGTCCTGCAGGTCCTTCTTTAGTCTGCAAGCTCACAAAGAAGAAACCAGCCTTAAAGGGATTCACGGTTAGCCGAACATGGTGGCCTAAATATGTTGACATTTTCTTATAGACTTAAAATTGCTGTTTGTGATACATAAAAACTCATATTTACTACAAAAATTGTATATCTTCTGTTATATTTTCCACCCATGGAGGTCGCCATTTTTTCACCCGCGCAATGCATGCTGGGTTAATGACGCGGTTAGGTCCTTCTGGACTGGAACCTACAGAGTTATCAGAGTTTTTTTTTTTATATTGTATTGAATTTGACTGGTGTACATTTAGACAATGCCACACTGTGTTAAGCTGACCCTAGCCAGATTGATATCGCTCCGCCTAGCTTCACTCACATCCATCTGGGACATCTCCCATAGAGAGTGATTTCTCCAACCAATTTTATTGTCTAGCGAATCAGGACGCAGGGCTGTGACGTAGTGGAGAAGCGACCGTGACGTGAGACTGTTTTGATTCAGATAGCAATGGCGGCTCGCATCGAGGAAGCAAGCGTTAACATTGATGCTGCTATTTCTTCCGTGTTGTCCAATCTACCTAATATTGTTTCATTAAAAGAACATCAGAGAACGCCTCTGAAGGCTTTTGTTGGTGGAAACCATGTTTTCGCCCTTCTCCCGACCGGATTTGGCAAGTTTTGTTTTCCGGGGCGCACCCGTGGCGGAGCGGTTAGCGGGAACCATGTTAGGAGGCCTTTAGTCCTCAACGCGGTCGGCCCGGGATCGACTCCGACCCGCGGTGCTTTGCCGCCTGTCTTCCCCCATCTTCCTGTCAGCTCACTGTCAATAAAACACGTGCCACTAGAGCCGCAAACACATAAAAAAAAAAAAAATTGTTTTGTTTTTTCCTGCGTTGCTCTCACAGCGTCACGGGTTAGCATCGGTGTGAGTGGTTGAAATAGCACGTCGATAAAGATAATAGACCAGTGGCTTATCCAATCATATGCAAGGATTTTTGATAAGGCCCAGCCTTCAAAAAAGGCAATTCCTATGGATCTGTCCCAGATGGATGTGAGTGAAGCTAGGCAGAGCGAAATACATCTGCCTATGGTCAGGTTAACACTGTGTTGCTCTTCTTGACTGTAATTTCAAAACAGAAAACAACAGAAACGGTGAGTTTTTGTCGCTTCCCTCATGAAAAAAAGAAGAGCTCAATGGGAAAAAGCCGTTGGAAGGCCATGGCTGTGCTCACAACACTTCTCTCCAGAAGACTTTGAGTCATTTGGACCAACAAAACTTAACGAGCTAACAGGTGGGTATTATACTCATAAGCTAACATCAGCTGCCATGCCGACTATTTTTATCCATAAAGCGCCTAAACACCGCCGCCTTGCGATCGAAAGATCCTGGGAGAAACATCAGAGACAGGCAACACTAGAAGTCCTTTTAAACAACGAAGATACTGCCACCGGGGCCGAATGTGAAATCACGGACCTGACAACGGACAGAAGACCAGACCAATCAGATACTGATTGGTCTGGTCTTCAAGTGTTAATGGACCTGAAGCCGGGCGAACACAGAGCACTACTTTCCAGGATCAGACAGTCCTACGAGAGGTACATCTTATTATTGTAGAAGTACAATAATAATATGAACAATAATAACAACAATTATTATTATTATTATTACTACATCACTACAATGGCATCAATTTCAACTCGCTCTGGTTCAAAGTGAAAAGCTTTAACGTTACTCATTGCTGTTTGGGCTGGATAGAGCTAGTGCAACAGATCTAGCTTACGTCATTTACCCAGAATGCATTGCAGCGCAAACAACATGGTGACGTCCGTCTGACAATATCTTACTAAAATGTATAAAAACTAAACATCTTACAGTATTTTTACTGTATTGTTTTTACATCTAAAATAGATGTTTCTCCTAAAGTCTGTTGTTACAACTGATCGTGGATCCGTTTAAAAGAACTAACGTGAAAAATAACTCATACTCCTGGTAATGTCACATCATACTTACAGGCCACCCAGCTGACAGCAACTGGTAGAAATTGGTTTGCTGCAAAAAATAATAAAAAAAAAGAGGAGATAGGAAATCAAATGGGGGAAATAAATGTACAAATGTAACTTTTATTTTATTTTTTTTCCGCCTTTCCTGCAGACAAAACGCATTTTTCAGTGCAAACATGAACATGTGAACAAGGATCTGAGTTTAAAGTACATTCAGCATCCAAATCGCCGTGCCAGAACCATAAACAGACCTTATTTCTGTCATCTCTCCTCGGTGATGAAGCTGCGGTTCTCCATCACGCTGTGTGCATTATACAACTTACAGCTGTGGCCGGTGCAGAGAGGTAAAACAGATGCCTACAGTACATCAGCTTGCACGCACGACGACTGTAGAGTCTGTGTTTTTTACACAAAGTCTGCAGGCCGTATGCGTTCAGCTAATACGGCCGACAAGCTCTCAGATATTTAATGCAAAACTGCACGACAAGCACAGGCGAATGGAAACGATTTCAGGACTCAAGGACTTTTGATAACTTGATGTTTCAAAGGCGGCTTGTAAACGTTTGAGTTTATGATAATTAGATTTATAATAAAAAACATCACTTTAAAATGAAATGACAAACATTTCGTCTGATGGCAACTCATTTTCGGGGTAAAAATAATTCAAGACAAGAATAAAGACAATCGAAATAGTATACAGGCCCATCTAAATGAATTAGAATATATATGAAAAGTTAATTTATTTCAGTGATTTAATAGAAAGAACTGTTTAAGTGATTTCCAGCCACAGTGGTTTTTCAATTCAGTTCAATTCAATTTTATTTATATAGCGCCAATTCATGAAACATGTCATCTTGAGGCACTTTACAAAGTCAAATTCAATCATATTATACAGATTGGTCAAACATGTCCTATATTATTAAGTGTTTATTTCTGTTAATTTTGGTGGTTGGCTTACAGCTATTAAAATCACACATTCCGTTTTTCATAAAGCTATAACTTTACACGAAACACATGAAAAAGGATAAAAAAAAGAGACATTATGTTATAGCCGTCGCAGTAATGAGGAAGGCTGCTGACATGGCAGCTGTCCACTAGAGTCATCCTCCGCCTCCACAAAGAAGGAAAGCCACAAAAGTTTTTGAAGCTGACCCTATTACAAGCACATTAACGGAAAGTTTACTGGAAGGAAAAAATGTGGTGGAAAAGGGAAGATTGATCAGAGCTTCAAGAGACAACATCACACAGACAAATCCAGGACATGGGCTACTGTCATTCCCCGTCAAGATCTTTAAGTGTTAGTTTTCTTTCTGTCTGAGTTCCATTACTTTTTCTTTATTTTTTTGTGGTCGCTTCCATTTTGGTTCATGCATTTATCAGTTAGGTTCATTCTTGCATTGTTTCATTTGATTTCTTCCATATGTTTTTAATCTCCACCTGATTTCTCTCACCTGTTCCTGTCTCACCTTTCTCCACACCCCTCTCTATTGAGTTTTGCCTTTTTTTTCTCTCCCATTTTTACTGATATATATATATATATATATATATATATATATATATATATATATATATATATATATAAACTGTTAGAGGAAGAAAATGAAATGCCTGTTACTATTTTACATGTGTGGCAGCCATGTTGGATTTGGAGTTGAGGGTTAGTGAGAAATATCTAACTTTCATTGTAAGAATTTAAACTTCTGAGAGATGTCAGGTTGATTTTTCCTGACCCGGTACCTGGAGGTTTTAACTTTCAAATCCAAACAGAATCCAGGATAACAGAAAAATTACAGATAATAAAGGGCAAGATATTCTTGGCAAGAGCTGTGAAATTTCTTCTCTCTGCTAGGCGTGCAGAAAATAAATGACATCATTCTGCTGTTGCAGTTCTGGTTTGGGAGTTCTTGTAGCTCAACGCAGTTTAAGCAAAACCAAAAACGATTGTTTAATGTCCAAGAAAAATGAAGGTGGGTGTTCTGCAGTGGGAGGGACCCATAAAAACTTCCCATTTCTGCAATTGATTTTTTTGTGGTTTGTTCTTGATATTTTCCTTTCAGTAAAACGATAAAAAAAAAAATTTCTCTGTAGTTGTGGAGTAAGTACAGGCCTTAAGCGTTATCTCAGCAGATTCTATTAAGCACTTTGTTTCTGCATGAAATGTCTGGTCTTAATCAAAATAAACCATTATATTCTGGCTTTTGCACAAACCACACCTGACACAGATGCCTAAAATCTATCATGAAATGAAAACAGTGTTTTTATATCAATATTAAGCTTCTTTTGTGCTTCAAATGCTGAAAAGTTTACCTTGGCAAACAATTGTCTTATTCCAGTTTACGACAAGTCACCAAGAGAAAATGTTCAGGTAAAACACCTGAAAATAAATTGGAGATCAGACTCAGTCAATCTGGGTTGGGCGATATAGACTAAAAATGCTATCCTGATGTTTTGTAAAGGATTTTTAACTTCTTTGCAATCCTTTTTAAGCGGCTGCATGCCTGTGACTGAATTAAAAACCACTTATCTTGAAAGGGGCTTCTTCAGGACACCAGTGACATAAAAAAGTGGGATTTATATCTATAAAATTGCAAAACTACATTTAAAGATATGTTCAAATTTAGTGATATTTATTGAGGCTCTCGTGTTAACCGTTAACTGAAATCTATTGTGATCGATTGGAATTTTTCTCACAATAAGAGTTTTTTCATAAAGAGTACGCCAAATTCACATCCCTACGAACAAGTTCCATTTTCTGATACTTTAATTTAACATAAATGTTATGTTCTCCACAATCACTATCAAGCTATTTCTGGATAATTTTCAACTAAACTAGTGCACTCTCACATCTCCCACAGGTGCTGGGTCCCAGGTATTAAGTGTCCACTTATATACAGTAATCTTATAATTTATTTATTTATTTGTGTTCTCTCACTTTCTTTTTTCAAGTATCACATTACACATGTCAGCTTACATAATAATATATATGATTTAGCAATGGCATCTAGGTGTTATTCGATTGTATCTGTTGCTTTATGTCTGTTGGTTGTGCTGTTCTTTTTGTGTCTCTTTCCAGGTGATGGAGCAGACGGAGAAGGTTTTATCATTCTCTCCCTTTTATCTCCTCTTTCTTTAACCTCTACTCTTTTTTTTTCTTTTCTTTCTCTTTCACTTTTTGTTCTTCCTTTACTCTCCCATTGTCATGTCCATATAATTTGAAATTCTCCTTGCAGGAATCATAATAAAGCTATTTACAAGTATAAATCAAGTGGAGCACTATGGCGAAAGCTGTTCGCTCCCCTTGTAAAAGCAAAATCTGTCGAGCTCTATCTGGCATTGAGACATCAATTCCTATTGCCATATTGCTAGACAGGACACTGGCGAAAAAAAAAAAAAATAATAATAATTTAACATAAATGTAAATGTAGACCATTAATAAAATTTTGTCCATAGGCCAAGTCCCTGTTTAAGGCAGCTTCATTAAAAAGTACGTCCAGTCTGGCCTCTTCAGGCCACATATCTAAAGGTCTGATCAATTTCATTATACCCCAGTCAAAGCAACCCAACTGTACTTTTCAGCTGTATTAAAAAAATATGGGACGACATTTTTTTAAACCACTTGCTAATACAAGTTCATATACATAATAATTAGGATGTGAAGTGCACCTTAAAAGCAGCCCATTCCTCAGCCGTGTTCCTCCACAGATAAAATGTCGGCAGACCTGGAGGTCCTGGGGGTCCTGGCTCGCCCGTTTTACCCGGTCTTCCTCTAAGACCCTTTCCACCCTGAAGGCATTGAAACACAAGTTGGAAATTCACATCTGTATTTAGCTTCTGATTTATATTTAACATTGTGCTCCAACAGTGGACCTTCATCACCGATTCAACACAGAGCAGGTTTTAGGATTACAAAGTGTTAAACCCTCTACTGAAATGTACAAAAAGTGGTAATAGTGAAGCATATTTACAATATTCATGTTAAAGGAACATTAAAAATAGCTGTAGCCTACTTAAAAGTTAGTAAGAATAGTTTTTATCACCAATAACTTTGGTCCCAAGTCTTCTCCACTGTTATTATTTGGATGGAAAGCTGAGAAATGTGGGAAGCACTGTTTAAGGTCTTAAAATAAAGCTTCACATACCTTATCACCTTTAAGCCCAGGAGGACCAGGATCGCCAGGGCATCCCTATGAAGACAGTGACAACAAGACAATGAAACTCAAAAAATATAAAGATGATAATAGCTGAAAAATAACTCCTCTTATTGCTCCCGTGCTAGCTCTGTAGTACAGCTAGCTGCGACAGGAAGTTAGAAAAGTAGCAATCGGCTTATCTTGGCGGACGTGAGGGTGGGGGTGCTTAACATAATGCTGCCTCTTTTTTGGGGGTTGCAAAGATTTTCCATCCATTTAACTTTCAGAATACATCTTCATTTGAGCCGTCAGCTTTCATTTCTCCCCATGGTTCTCTTATTTTTTCCACTTTTCTGTCTGCTTTTGTGTTTCTGTCTCTATCATGTACATTTATATATGATTATATTTTGAAGGCTACCGGCCTCTCTTCCTTCCTACTTCTTGATTGAATGAGAGTCTCTTTAAATCTGGATCTGCCAGAGTTTAGCTGGGATTTTTCCTTGCCTTGGTTCTGAGAGGCTGACTGTTCTTGGCAGAGGCTGCGCATCAATCAGAATAAGTGTGCTGTATGTATATGTGCTCACACAGCCAACCATCCACATGCATATACATTTTGGTCCTTAAGGTGTCTTTCAAGGGATAGGGGTGATTGATTTGACAACTCCAGGATAAAAACTGTTTTTTTAATCGGTATTAAAGTTCTGCGGTCACATTTATAAAGCTTGCGTCCGCATTAAATGAAACCTGAAACTTGCGTACATCACTTTTCACACAAAAGTTGGGATCTATATATATATATATAAAAAAAAAACTTGACAGGAAAATGTGCGGCTATTCTGGAGATGGGGAAGTGGTGAACTGCAGCCAAACTGCATGATGATTCCTCTCAGATGTTAAATTTCACTCCTTTTCAAACGTTCATCATAGATAGACTTTATCATAAAACCAACGTTTTATTCATGCTCGCGCTGGGGACACATAACTCTTCATTAGGACCTTTCAGATAAATAAAAGAATACCCATAAGCCACGTTCAATTTTAAGTCACAGTCAGCACAACGTTTGATCTGTCATCCTCTCCACGATGAGCACCAGGGTGACGTGTTCCACAGATTTACAGATAAATTGGGACACTGCGTGCGGCAATACACACTGAAATACTGTCAAATACACGCCCCCGTAACGCTGCGCGGTGGATGCATCAGCACTGCTGAAAGAGGCACTGCAGTTACCATTTGACCATGACAAAAAAAGAGTTTTCTGGAAGTTTGTTCCAGATAAGTGGAGCATAGGAACTAAATGCTGCTTCTCTTTTCTGGTTCTAGGTATGCAGAGATGAAAGACATTGTAAATGGGAGAAATCCAGAGGCACTGTAGTTGCCATTCCACCATGAGAAAAAATTAAATGATTAGCTACTTCATTTAAATACACGTTAACCTTCATGAGGTGCTTTGCATTGACCATTTTATGGTTGAATGTGTAGAGAACCTGAGGCAGAACCAGATACTAAACATTCAGGTACAGCTGGGATCAATAAAACCATAATTGCATGCTGGTGGTTGTGCTCATGGGTTTTATGAATCTAAATGTATTATTTGTTTTGTTTTTTTTGCGTGTGCCATTTTTGTTTTCTTGGCATGCAGTTTTAGTATGGATTTTACTCAATGATTTATAAATGAGACCAGTTGTTAGATAGAAGTGGAGAAAACAGAACATGTCCAGGGTGAGTGGAGTTTGTTGCAATGTCTCCACCCGCTGCAGGTTTATCCTGTTGTCCTGTTTATTTTTTTCAACTTTTTTTCAACTTTTACTCCTACAAACCTACAGTGTCAAGTAATGTGACCAATAATTACATTTTCACATTCTGAACCATGTTGTCTAAGGAATCCTTTCAGCTCACAAGACAAGGTCGGTAGAAGGAAGTAACCCTTTTCACATGTAAATAAAAAAGTCAAATTACATCACTGATTTTGGAGTTGTTGCCAAAGAGAGCCCAACGGATTTACTTTCACAAGTGGAGCCTTAATGCTTTCGCCATTGTGCTCCGCTTGATTTATACATGCAAAAAGCTTTATTAGATATTATTCTGGGATTATTTCGTGTTCAATGGACACAAAAGAGAAGAAGGAAAAAGATGAGACAAAATGCTAAAAGGGAGAAAAGGTGACTAAAATAGAGGAGAGGAAAAGGAGAGAGTAATATAACATCCTCATAGTCTGTTTCTACGCCTGCAAAGAGAGATATAAAAAGAACAGCAGAACCACACTGCAAAAACGGAACTAAATATTAGTACATTTTTCTTGAAATGAGTGTATTTGTACTTTATTTGAGCAGGTATATAACATAATCTGCCAATGAAATAAGATTTTTGTCCTTAAAATAGGAATAACACATCTCCATTGACTTATTTCAAGTGCATTATATTCAATTATCTTATCTTAGGGGTAAAAATACTTATTCCATTGGCAGATAATCTTATTTACCTGCTCAAATCTAGGACAAATGCACTAATTTCGAGAACATTTTACTTATTTTTAGTTCTGTTTTTGCAGTGCAACCGATACAGTATTACAGGTACAAACAAACAACGCCTTGATACTGTCACTGAAAAACACGTAGTACTGTTTAACACAAGATGTTTAAGGTGACAGCTAAAGCTAAGGATGATTTTGGAGTTTTACCAAAATCATCATACATTTTGGAATACCAAAATTTAAAATGGGCTCAGACTTCATTTCCAAACAACTTGTGTTTGTCTAGTTTACCAGGCAGATGAATTTTCTTTCCATATTAAACAGATTATTAGGAATCCAAAGAAAAAATACGTCATAGTCAAGTAATATGTAAAATATTACAGACAGTATTTTTTTTTACTGAATCATCAAGTCCGACCCGATTACTAAAGGAAGGTGTGCAGACCTGATTTGTAACATTGTACATGAAAGGAGTGAAACCAGTTAACTTGCATCCCCCTCCTCGTCTCCACAGCCGGATCCAATCACAGTAATTATGCTGAGTGGGCTTGTGGACTTTATGGCGACGTGACTCCAGATGTACGTTACCGAGCAAGCAGTCAGCGTTTGGTTCGACCTACCCTGCAGCTGCTGTAATAACCCACTTCCTTCACCAGGAAATCCAATCAATATGAATCAATCTCACTCCTCCAAACCAATCGCAAGTGAAAAGGTTAACAGTGTCACATTAGGAAATGATCTAGAAAAATCAGTGAGGTCCCCTTAATGTTCTCACATGTCAGCATCAAAGGCACTTAGATTAACACATGTCTGAGCAGCGAGAGCGTCGCTGATGGCTTTCAGATGGCGGCTGAAGAAGAACAGCGCAGAAAGCTGTTCAACCAGAACCATTTATCTCGCTCTCTTCATTATGAATAAAAGCCATCTTTCCCACTTTCAGCTCCAGACTGATATAATGCATGCAAACTGGGAAATCACTTCCATGTTTTGTAGCCTTAGGACCAGCGATACCAAGAAAGCTTTCTCATGGAGCATGAACCGAGCAATGCAGCAACATATTTTCTTTTTGTTGTGACTTTAATAGTCAAAGAGCATAAAGAAAAGAAATAAATGGACTTACATCTGGTCCTGGGGGTCCCATCCTGCCAGGAGGTCCCCTCTGGAGCCTGTAGGTTTGACCATCAGAGCCCAGGACGAGGTCTCCATCTCTGGACACAGTCGTTTCTATCTGAGGGCTTTCTCTGTTTGGAGCTGCGCCTTTACCTTCATGCTTGCCTCTATGCAGCAGGTCTTTGGTGGTCTGGACGGTGGCAGGGTTCTGGCTAGCTGCAGGTGAAGCAGTGCTGCTCTCTTCTGCCGACTCCTCTATTAGTTCATTTGATTCGGTCGAAGCTCCCGCATACGAAGGAACCTTGGGAGTCAGAGGAAGTCCCAATGAGGGCTTCCTCTGCGAACCTCCAACATCCAAGTCAATTATATTGTCTGAAGGCTTTAGAGGAAAAACTGCTGAAGTCCAAGGCTCTGTCTTTTTCTCTGTTGTAATGTTCTCCTCCACTTTTTTGGACGACACGTCTGGTTTTCCCTTTTGGGCTCCCTTCAGTCCATTTCTAGAAGGCTTCCACTGGGGGTTCACCACTCCTCCGCTTTGAAAGATGGGATCCAACAAATCCGTGTCCTCGTCAACCACGAACACATCTCCCCGTCCCACTAAGCCTTTTCGATTTGGCCTGGAAGGTATCGTACCATCCCCACGTGACCCTTCATGTTGTTGAGACGGAGTCTGCAGAGAAACAACGGCAAGACTTAGTGGCGTTTTTCTTAAACTGTAACAGTGGTTTGATTTAGATTACAGTCAGTTATCAACTCCATGATGTTTGGATGCATTTCATTGTCTGGAAAATTCTAATCTATGACATAATTTCCTAAAATACAAGAGGAACAATATGCACCAAATCCAAAAAAACAAAAAAACAAAACACCTGGACTTTTTTCGAAAGTTTGAAGACGTTTTGCTTACCATCCAGAAAGCTTTCTTAATTCAAATGTCTGGAGTAGTGTGGATTTCCAAGCTAGTATTGCCCAAAAAGGCCTTGTTATGGCTTAGATAACATTCAAATTAAACCGAAACTGGTCCACCCCTTAGGAATGTGGAGTCCTGTGTTTGCATGGCTCAATAAAGGAGAGCTACCTCCTCAGGACAAGACTCAGCTGTCCACCTGCACCTTAAGGACAAAGGACACTCTTTTGAGGACCAAAATGTTCACATTTAGGACAAAGACGACAGATGGTTTAAGCGGGGTGTGAAGGAAGCCATCTACGTTAAGAGAGAAAAAACAACTTTAAACAGAAGAGGAGGACTTTCAACTTTCAAAAACTTACAACACAGCTACAGGTTTGATTCCTTCCAATTTTCACCTCAATCCTCACCTCCATGCAGGTGATCAAAACATCTCTCCTGTAAACCGGGCCAATGATTACCTTGACAACTCCCCATTGCAAAGGGGTGGACCAGTTTTGGTTTAATTTGCATGTTATCTAAGCCATAACAGGGCCTTTTTGGCCAATAATATAAAGTTTGGAACTCTACACTACTCCAGAAATTTGAATTGAGAAAGCTTTCTGGATAGGAAGCGAAACTTCTTCAAATTTCGGAAAAAAAAGTCCAGTTGATTTTTTGTTTTGTTTGTTTGGATTTTGGAATGACCATGACCTGAATGACTGAGAAGAGCAGGAAGCTTTAATTTAATTTAAAACCCCTGTTAACCATCTACAGCACGTAGATGGTTAACGTATCTGAATTTTACACAAACTCTCACAGAGATTTAGACTTGGATCAACAAAGTTAAAAGCAATCTATCCGTTCTCCTTAACGTCTTATCTGCGCAGGGACACAAATAGCTGGGCACCCATCATTAGCGGTCACTGGGAGAGAGGTGGGGTACATCCTGGACACATCGCCAGTCCACCAAAGGGCAACGATACACACAATCCTGCACAGACTCATAAGGGCAATGTAGAGAGACTTATTACCCTAAAAAAGATTTTTTTTTTGGATTGGAGAGGAAATTGGTGCACCCAGTTATAACCCAAACATCAACAGGGAGAGACAGAAGCATCCTGGCTGGGATCTGAACGCAGGACCTTCTCCCTGCAAGGCAACAGTGCTCCCAACGGTCCCAACCTGCAAGCAGCTCTTCTTTTCCAACTTTTTTCCCCAGGTTTACACCGTCGGAAACAGACCACGAAAGCAACGGCATGTTTAATTATGACGAACTCACTGAAATTTCTGATCATTTTCAACCTCATTTATTTTACCAACTTAATTACTTTAGACAAAAGTTCTGCAACTTCTCAGCGTAAACAAGTTCGGTCTGCGGTCCGATGACTCAGAGCCACTCTCTGGCTTTAAAAACAAACAGCGGTTTCTGTGGTGTCCAGAGAGCGAGCACTGCAGTACAAACACGTCACCACACCCTAGGCATGTTCCTTAGCTGGTCGCGCTGTAAAACAAACACATGCATCAACATCAAAACTGTACGAGCGCTCGGCCCCGACAAATCCTGGCTCAGTTAAAGGAGACAAACCTAATGAGCTGAACATTTAGATGAATGAGCCGAGCTGGAGAACATTTAAAGGGATTTAAAGCATCTAGAAAGCAGGAAGAAATGAGGTGGACACTGATGTGAGATACGAGAAGGTCACAGTGGAAATGTTCTGATAATACAGATGAGACAGAGCAAATAACTGGAGAAAAAACCTTCTTCACTGCAAAAAGGGAAATAAAAGTAAGTAAAAGTTTCTTGAAATTAGTATATTTTCCTTCATTTGAGAATGTAAATGAGACTATTTGCCAATAGAATGAGCATTTTTACCCCTAAAAGAAGATAATTAGATATCCTGCACTTTAAATAAGATGGAGATGAAATGTTCTTATTTAAGTGTGAAACTCTTATTCCATTGGCAAATAGTCTTTGTATTTGTGTATTTGTCCTTGATTGGAGCAGCATCATCTTATTTCAAGTGCAGTATATAAAATGTTATTATTTTAGGGGTAAAAATACTCCATTAGCAGATAATCGTATTTACTTGCTCAGATCAAAGACAAATCCACTCTATTCAAGAAAATGTTTCTCATTTTTAGTTCCTTTTCTGAAGTTTAGAAATTGTTTGATAGCCAGGTTTGGATGAAGCTCTCTCAATCCAGAGCCAATTATATGAAGCATTTTGGGGTTTCACCACCAAAATCCATAACTAGCTCCCTAACAGACTGTGCTATGTGTCCATCTAGGCTTCCATCCATTGTCTCCGCCTGCTTGTCCTTGCAGGGTCCATCGTCCAACAGTCATTGGGCGAGAGGTGAGGTACACTGCAAAAACATTTTCTTGAAATGAGTGTAATTTGTCCTTGATTTGAGCAGATAAAAAAATGATCTGCCAATAGAATAACTCTTTCTACCCGTAAAAATGATAATTAGACATACTGCACTTGAAATGAGATGATCAAGAGGAGTTGCTCCTGTTTTAAGTGCAAAAATCTTTTTCCATTGGCAAATAATTTTATTCACCTGCTCAACTCCAAGGCAGATTACACTAATTTCAAGAAAGTTTTACTTACTTTTAGTTGTTTTTTGCAGTCCACACCATGGAGAGCCCGTATTAAAGTGGCTACAAGCAGTAACGTAGAGCCACAAGGGTGTGGCCCTCACTAAAATATAGTGTAACTGGCCTTTTATCAAGGTGGTAAAGATGCCATAGTTCCTCCTTTGCTGTGACAAATTAACATCTTATTAACAGAGAAACAAGTTCAGACTTTCAGCATTACTCCATATTCATCCCCCCGTGGTTTACAAAAAAAAAAAAGAAAAGAAGAGAGTTGACCCAGTTGTGTTGGGAAGAGAGAGCAAGCCTCATTCACATCTTTATTTTAAAAAATCTATTAAAATGGGTGGTTCATGGCAGAGCTGCTAAATGTGTTTGACAAATGGCATGACCATCAAACTGCCAATAATGTTCAGAAGTAATAAAATAAACAGTTCAAAGTAGCGGTTCTAAAAATATGCCTGCATACGTACGCCCTTTTGGTGCCGGAAACTCTGATCAGTTTGCCAAATATAAAACAATCCACTGTATAAAACAGCCATTTGAAACGCACAATTTACTACTGAATGAGTTAAACTTGCTTAAAAATGTGCAACGCATGGAGGCCCATCAAATTCCATGTGAACAATCCAGACACTCTTTTACGAGTCCAAATCAAATCTGTAGTCTTTCATTCCACGTCTCTAGTTTTTCATCCCAAGTCAAGGTGAAGGCCAAGGTGTTTAAAAAAAAGGAAATCAAAATAAGGTTTCACACTGCAAAAAGAGAACAAAAAGTAAGTACATCTTCTTGAAATTAGTTTATTTGTCCTTGATATGAGCAGGTTAAATAAGATTATCTGTCAATGGAAAAATATTTTTTTTAGTTAAAATAGGAACAATTCATCTACACCATGTTATTTCAAGTGCAGTATATCTAATTATCTTACTTTAGGGGTCAAAATACTAATTTCATTGGAAAATAATCTTATTTACCTGCTCAAATCAAGGACAAATACACTCATCAGTAAAATTCTGTTTATAATAGTATCCATCCATCTTTATTCAGTAAAAACCCATGTCCTATACTTATGGAACCATTGTTTATCCTGCACTTGCTGCTATTGCACTTCTAGTTAGACCTAAACTGCATTTTGTTGCCTTGTACCTGTACCTGTGTAATGACAATAAAGTTGAATCTAATCTAATCTAATCTAATCTAATCTAATCTAATCATTTCAAGATTGTACTCTCTTTTTGTTCCATTTTTGCAAGTCTTTTAGTTGAAGTCAGGTTTTTTTTTGTCCCATGTGTTTCGGGGCAAACCACGGTCAAATCCTGATTTTGTCCTACGTTCAAGTCAAGTCTCGAGTCTGCGTGGTCTGTAAATGTCCCTGTTAGATCGCAAGCAGCCTTTCACAGAAGCTTATGTGCGTACCTGTCTAGTACCTAGCTTACTTTCGCCACTAGATTTATTAGATAAAGACTGTTAATAAAACTTGGGTCCACGACGCTGAGTCTAATGTTGCAGTCCATTTGCCTCGGAAATCAAAAATAGGAGCTGAAAGTGGAGTAAACCCAAGTAAACAGTGTTGCATTCGGAGAAGTCAAGAAAAAAAAAATTGTTCTGTTCACAGTTGCAACGTTGATTTTTGATTCACTCTTAGAACTTTTTCGTTCCTCTGTTTTTTGTTCTGTTCATATACAGCACTTTGAATTGTCTTATTACCGAAACGTGCTCATTAAAAACGAGTTATATATAATGAAGGTTTAATAGAACGTGCAGGAGGCAGCTGTGCCAGTTTTAGGCAAGGCAATAAAGTTGCCTAAAAAGATGGGGGGAATTTCTTTATTACATGATGTCTGACTAGGTAATTCCATGCGAATAGGAGTTAATTCAAGTCTAGAGTCTTTCTAGGGTGATGCCGGATCACGTCTCAAGCCTTTAGGATGAGCGCAAGTCAAGCCTCGAGTCTGATGAGGGTTAGTTTGAATTGAGTCTTGGATCCTTTTAGGAGGACTCAAAATAAAGTCTCGAGTCCGGAGGGGGATTACAATTCATATCTGTAATCCTTTTAAAGTGAGTCTGAGTTAAGTCTTTGGTCCTTGTTTTCACAAGTCAGGTGTGTAAATCCCAGATTTGATTCAACCTCCCGGGAAACTGAGATTAACTCTCCGTGAGGTGCGAGCTGAAGATCCAGTCTGTTCTGAAGCTTCTCCTGCTACCAGATTCAGATCACCTAAAACTACAACTCTGTAGCTCTCTTCACCGAAGAGGTGAATGACAAATTAACTCAACCTATGGCCCAAGGTGGCCTGGAGCCAAATATGTTTCCCAATATCACAATATACTTGTAGCACAGAGATTAGACAAAACTTAGATCATTCCTCCCAGTTACAGCCCTCCATCATTGACCAATTACTTATTTTCAAATTACATCTAAGTTTTTAAATTCAGTAAAGAAATGAAAACAATTGGGAAACAGTTTACTCCATAAAGCAAATTAAATGATCTTGGCTTCTGTTTTGAAGCGAAACAATCCTGTCCAGAAGTGAGTGAAAAACTAGTCCATGCATCTGTTGTTTTAAGGATGAAAAACTTTGAAATTCTTTACTATCAGGAAATCCACAAAATGCATGTAAAAGCCTTCAGAAGATCCAAAATGCTGCAGCAAGAGTCCAGATGAAAATTAAACAGATTCATTTTCTTCTATTTTAGCTTCCCTTCATTGGCTCCCTGGCAAATCCAGAATATAAATGTATAATTGTGCCTGAACTCTTTGTACCAAAAAGCAATATCATAGAGGAATTATTTTTTATTGAAAGCAAAAAGTAGTAAATTAAACATGCATTAATCAAATAAAATAATGAAACAAAAAGATTGTAGGGTCTCAAACATTTGCCTCAATAAGAGAAAGCTGTATGGTTTTCTAACTTTTAAGGTCAAATGTTTTCTATTTTGTTGGTCTGGAAAATGTTTTCAGTCCATTCCCAGCAACAGAAAAGAAAACTTCTAACTAAACAAAAGTTTTATGAAGGGGGAAAAGTCTGGCCTGGGTTTGCTGTGACAGTCCTGGAGGTGGGCATTGGCTGGGCTACTGCTACCAATAACTTCCTGTTTTCCTTCAATGGATGATGAGTGCTTAGCCCTGTTTCTCTCCGAGGCATAGCTGATGCTAACCTGGCCTGCAAGATGAATTCTCGCGGTATTCGTGCGTTCACAAACACACGAGAAACCATCTCGTAGCACTCTGGCTTCAACTGTTTGTCTCTGAACCAAAAACGGTTCGGCCCAATCATGTTGCAGTATTGAGGTTTAAGGCGGGACATACCGGTGCAGCGAAAGTAGGCGCCGCTGAGCCCCCAGCCGAACCGACACAAACATGGCAGCACAGGAGGACGCACACATAGCTGCTGCTATCACATCTGTTTTAGAAGAATCCACAATTTCTTCTTTGATAGTAGATCAGCAAGCAGAGACTTGACTGGCTTACCTTCTTGTTGTTTCTCATAACGCCTGCTGCTTACGTTTTAATTTGATACCGTGATTGGCTAAAACCAACCTTTGGAAGGCGGGCACTAGGTGTTGCTTCACCCAATCAGTTCTGCTGAAATTCCCTCCTTTCCCCAAACTGATTGAAAAGGAGCAGTCCCAGAGTGATAATCTGCAGAACTACAGACCTCTACACATTTTCAATCTGGCTGGTCAGGTTAAACTATTGGCTGATATTTGCTATAATTTACTGTCTGCTCTCTTTTATCCTCTAGAATAGAAAACTGGCTCAGAGCTTTTGTGCTATTAACTCCTTACTTTTCCATCACATAGAAAGTACCGCTGGATCAGAGCTTCCTGTTAAAGGGGAGTTTTTCCTTTCCACTGTCGCTACATGCATGCTTGGTACAAGGGATTGCTGCAAATTAACAACACAATGCAAATGACTGTCCACTGCTGCTCCATGCTCATCCTGGAGGAGTGAATGCTGCTTGTCAAAGACTCGATGCAACCTGCTGGACTTCCTTAGATAGAAAATGTTTTACCAACATCGATACTAAACTGAACTTGACTGCAATCTTTGATCAACGGGACTTTATGTACATGGCTTAGAATCCGTCTATTTGATTGGATTGGCTTTGTGACTTTTGCACCAAATAAACTGAACTGACTTGGTTTAGGCCAGAACCGTGAACATGGGATCAGAATATTTTTGTTGCTAGGTTTTCTGTAAACTACAACTAACTCTTTGAGATTTAAAGCAGCGACTGGCACAGTGTTTGCATCAGCAGCTTTTCTTCAGGCTCTGCTCCAGCAGGCTCCAGCAAGTAAGCAAGCAAGCACAGTGTTTCTGTAATCATGATTTGGTATCCTAACAACACTTCCACTGTTGAAGGAACTATGTTGGAGAGGCAAAATTACATCCCAGCAGTGTTTTGTTAGGGTGAACAAATGTCTGTCAGGAGTTACTAAGGTTCAGGCATTTGCACTTATGGAGCTGCAGTGACGGTCTGATCTTGAAATGGTCCAGAAGCTTAGATTGACAATTTAGATATTGTCTGTTTTTTAGAAATATAGTTGCAGAGGTCTTTACCTTTGCTGTGACAAATATATCCAACAAAATAATCAAAACCTTTGCCCAACCGAAGATCTCCAAATAGACTTAAAAAGTTCCCTTTTCTCCCTGACATGTCTGCTGGGTTCCTCGGTCTTCATGATGCTGTTTGTTCTCCAATGTTCTCTAACGGTCCTCTTAGACTTTCACAGAATGCCTGGATTTATGCCAAGATTAAATTACACATAGGTCGACTTTATTTTGTAATCGGGCGTCTTCTGTAGCCAGCATGTTGTTCTAGACTGTATTGAGGTGTATCAGAGTAAAGGGGGCTTATTACAAATGTACATTGTAACTGTAAAACCTTTGAAAATCATCTTTTTCTTTCCTTTTCACATTTATACTCCATTTCTGTTGGTCCATCGCATAATATCCCAATAAAAATGTATGATGACTGTAAAATGGGCAATGGGTACTTTACACAAAATGAAATTAGCATAAAAGCTAATATCACTGAATGAATCACGCTAGTAGCATGAATTATGAGTTATTTGCAGTCCCGCTTGTTCTTGGATGAGAAACAGGGTAGGTTATTGATATTATGTAAATGCAAATATCGTGCACTATATTCCATCTAAACATATCTCCATTAATCAGTGGGTTACCACATAATATCATGTGCCAATGCTTCAAAAGTGTCTCCGCATTTATTTTTTGCTGCCTTCCAGGCAACTACTGGTCCAACATGCAGGGACTCGACTCGAATCCATCATGTTGTCTGGACTCGGCATTGTCTCGGTTACAGTAGAACCGCACAGTCACGCTGGAGGCAAAACAAGCTTTCCGTTTTGGGGAACCCATAAAACATCAGTTTAATGAGCTGTCTACAACGGAGTTCTAGTATTTCTATAATATAAAACAAACAGCATCATTTAATCCTTAATGTTCGGTTTAGGAAAACAGTAAATAGGACTTATGATGACAGGGCGGACCCCCGCCTTGATTAATGGTTACCGTGTCAGTCCATCAGCACAGGCCTCCTTGAGCTGACACATCCTCCGGTATGAGCCAAGCCAAATCCATACAGGACATGCAGACTGACTAAAAGGCTGCAGGCCAGAGAGATTTCAGCAGCAGACACACACACACACACATACACACACACACACACAAAGAACACATGCTTCTACAAATGGATGATCAAATGGCAAAGGTCCGTAAATCTCGCAGAGACACAGGTATGCAGACGCAGGCAGACTGGCTGGGTCTTGCAAGCTGCAGAAGATAAATTTAGCCTGGAAAAGGCTTAAGATGAGCACTTTGCTGTTTTCAAAGCATCATAAACGGCAGAAATGCTGATTATCTGAAGATCATCGCTATTTATGTGACAGACCTGCTTGTAGCCTTTTGACGTGGCTCCGATCAACAGTCCTTCAGGCCTTCTGGAGTTTTTTCCAAGAATGTATCAGGACCTCAGCTCCTCATTGCTTTTAGTTCAGCATGGGATCAGTTTTAGATTGCTTCGTTAGACACTGTTATAGATTTTTACCAAATAAACCAATATTCTCACTTTAGCTGACCTGTTAAAGATCATTATTTAGCAAAAACCTAACTCTGAGTCTAGACCAAATAACGTATTTATCTTGGAACAGTGGCATATCTCTCTTTATGATCTTCCACCATTCTGGTTGTATAAAGCCGGCCCCATCACCATTGGATTCTATGAGGAATAGGTACTAAACTCTAAATTAGACCATCAAAAAACAAATTTCCTTTTGACATCTGAGAATGAAACAGATAAAATGTGATTCATGAAGAAGCTGCCATGGTCAGACATATGACTGGACAGGAAATCCGGTTAAAAAAAATGGCAGCTAAAGCGTTTTAATAAAATTCAAACGACCGTCAGAAAACAGGAAAATTGTTAATTAGGCTAACTTGAAAACAACAACTTTCCTCATTAGAGGCAAGGTGGAAAGAAACTTCAATCATCAAGCCTGAAAGCACAACGAAAACTGAAGAAAAAAATAAAAAATAAAAAAACGAAGCCCTGTTAAGTAATTAAACTTCAATCAAACTTGCAGCATCTGAGGTGATGACACCAAAGAGCGCTGGTAGGGATATCAATCCCAAGCACGTTCGGACCTGTGGGTGTTCTCCAATATTTTTGTGCGTGCGTCCTGATCAGCAGGTTAGCGTGTGACTTCGTCGATTAAGTAGCTTTCCAGCAGCTCAGCAGGTTAGCTCTGGCATTAAGACCGCAGTGGTTGGGGATTTAGCTCTCTGCAGGACCACCCCTGTTAAACACGCTACTGTTAGTTGGGATTAAAGTCTCCAGAGCATCAACTCCGGTGGTCCAGGCATTTACAAAAATATCATAACCCATGCCAGTGAAAGAAACACTTTCAATGTCTTATGAGCTTAAAACAAGTGGTTACTCTTCTTTTATCACCATTACCTCTCAAGTCCTCAACGGCTAAGTCATATAGGGTATATTCACAGTTTTTTGATTGCAACTTGCGGGCTAGATGAATCTGATTAGTGGAAACGGTAAAATAAAACTTGCTGCAAAGTTTTAGAATTAAACACACGGCCCTTTAAAACGTTTGGAGCAGCCAGACCAGTTCCTTAACCTTTACTGTAAAACATCAGGAGTTTGACTGCAACAGGCAGATATGAGATAAGAGTTTCTTCTCATCCAGATTTCAAGAAAGCAACCATGACTGAAGCAAATGTGTTAAAATGGGCAACTGACAGAAGTTTTTTTGCTTTTGACCCAAAAGTCTAAGCCAGAATAATATTAAATAATATTAAAAATATTCAGTTGCACACATGGGACAAATGCAAGAAAGGTTTAATGGTCAGACAAGACCAGGACTGAGCAAACTGGAGGGGTCGATGTCAGACTTTCGTATCTAAGACACCCATACCAGCGGTGAAGGATGGTGGTGAATTCATCATGGTTTGGGGCTGTGTCACAACCACTGATACTGTCGTGTTGCAAAAAGTAGATCAGAAACTGAAGATGGAGGAATACCTCTAAATTCTTCAACTTCCCCTCAAATCCACTGCTAGTTTAAATTTGGACTGAGTGACCCAA